>NC_059341.1:98348082-98674471 GCF_018350155.1 Leopardus geoffroyi | reverse complement strand
CCTCAATAAGCCACGTAATTTTTCTGAGCCTGAATCTCTTTACCTGCAAGTTAAGGAATATGGGCAATTTAATCTCTGTGGTTCCTTCTAGGTCTAAAATTCTGGAATAGAATCTTTCCCATCTAGATTTAAATTACTTGTACTTTGTCCTCAGACATAATAGACATTATGTCACCTATTTCTGTCTAGTTGCTACTCAAACAGTTAAGAAGTCGAAAATAATTGGCCTTTCTGCCTTTTGAACAATGTTTATTGTTTCATCAGAAGTTATATGGTGAATAGTAATTTATTGTTGTGTCACATTTTACCTGCTGGGAAAGGATAGCAGCTAATAATGGAGCTGTTTACAGCAAAATGCATTTGTACAAAAGAATTTGCCTTCTGTGTGAAGCTGATGGGGGATTTTGAGCTAGTTCATTTCCTTCTCATGACTTAAAAAGACTTTCCACTTGCTGGGCAATCATTTGAAAAGCAAAGTGAAGTTTATAGTTTTATATCCCTTGTGGGCATATATAAAGGGGAAAAGAGTTTCTCAATGGTGGGATATTTAGAACCACTTTAGAGTGCAGTCATCATAAACAATTATCTCCCCAGCACACTGTTCTTCTAGGGCTCTTTTCACTATACAGACTTATGAAACCCACCTTAGAATCCAATCATCTAGTTTGGAAACCAGCTCCATTGCTTACTGGTTATGACACTGTGAACAGAATAATTATCCTTTTTTATAAAACAGAATATTTCCTACATTATAGAGTTTTTTGTGCTTAAGTATGATAATATAAAGTACTGAGTACAGTACTTGAAACATACTAACTCCTCAATAAATATTTGCTAGAACTATGATTATTTTAAAATCCAAAACTAGTCCTATGGGACAGGTCAATAATAGTGTCTCACCATTGGGTACTAATGAGCAATCTTTTAATGTACCTAAGCCACTTGTGTCTGTTATCCCAACATATTTATAATTTTTTTAATGTTTATTTATTTTTGACACAGAGAGAGAGAGAGACAGAGTGCAAGTGGGGGCTGGGGCAGGGAGAGAAGGAGACAGAATCCGAAGCAGGCTCTAGGCTCTGAGCTGTCAGCACAGAGCCTGACACGGGGCTCGAACTCACGAGCCATGAGATCATGACCTGAGCTGAAGTCAGATGCTTAACTGACTGAGCCAAATAGGCACCCCTATACCAGTGTACTTATAAATGTGGTAAATTTCATGGAAGTCAGGAGGTTAGAGCTTGGATTTCAACTATTTGAGAACAGAGCTGTCTTTTCTAAGTGCGCCATATCTGCACATAACAACATAATTATTTTTAGTTGAAGAAAATGCATACCAACAAACCTTAAGTGGACACTGGAGCCATGAAATATGTGAACATTAGATATGTGTTTAACCTAAATAATTGACACGAAATATAAAATAGGGTTTAATCGTTTTTTTAGAAAAAGAATATTGACTATCACAGATTATAGGTGAAATCAATTCTTTTTCTCTTTATTGTTTTCTTTTAATTGTGAAAACAATAAAATTGTTCACACTTTTCTAAAAAGATTATTTTACACAGAAGAAAGCAGTTGATTTGAAACATGAAAAGGTCTTCAAAGGTAAGCACAAGAACAATATTTTGAAGTTTATAAGAGCTTTTCTTAATCTAAGGTTGAAAATTATTGTTTTAGGGACAAAAATAAAGATCAAATACAAATAACTTTCATGCAATTTGCAGTACAGAGAAGAATGTATTCAAATTACTTTATATTTTGTTTTGCTTACAGATAGGTTCAGAAGAAAGTGAAATTTTAAAGATTTAATATGTGATTTTGCTACTTGAAAAGGTTTATCTTCCTATGTACAATTCTCTTCTTATAATGACATCATCTCCTGAGTCTTCAAACCATCACTAACCTTTACTCTTTCACCATGGGTAACAGTGCATTTATATCATATTTGTATTCCAAGAAACAAGGTATTTTCTTATATCCAGTGTCTCACTTCCAGGAAATATATAGAATTTTATTTTGAAAATAGATTACAATAGTATTAGTACAATAATGAATTTGAACTAACAATGAAAGAAAGACCACATAGAAAAATGCAAAACAAAACAGAGCAAAACAAAAATTTCCTGTGGTACATAGTTTAAGTTGTTACATTATTATAGTTTTACTCCTTATTAATAAAATAGAAGAGCTTATTCCCTTCTTTTTCCTGATCTTTAGAAATTTCCAGCTTTTTGCTGTCCCTGTACTAAAAGTATATATTAATTAGTGTTTTCACCATTTAAAAAATGGTATATTTTCTCTAGGTATATTATCCATTGTATATTATTCTTAATTGCCACTAAAGGAAAAATTGTCACTATGAATGAAGGTTTTCAAGGGAAGGGAAAAGTGGTTTTCAAGGGAAGAAAAGTTTTATTCCTTTAATCCTTGTAAAGCTTTCAAGTTTTAAAGGATTGTCATTTGGGGCCACCTGGGTGGCTCAGTTGGTTGAGCATCTGACTTCGCTCAGGTCATGATTTTGCAGTTGTGGGTTCAAGCCCCGCATCGGGCTCTGTGCTGACAGCTCAGAGCTTGGAGCCTGCTTTGGATTCTGTGTCTCCCTCTCTCCCTGCTTACCCTCTGTCTGTCTGTCTGTCTCTCTCTCTCTCTCTCTCTGTCTCTCAAAACTTAAAACGTTCAAAAAAATTTGCAAGGATTTTTATTTCTTCTCAATAAAATCTCCTTAGACAAATTTCATCTCTGTACACACACACATATCTTTGTTATTATTCTTAGGATTTCTTGT
This sequence comes from Leopardus geoffroyi, assembly GCF_018350155.1. Classification (NCBI taxonomy): domain Eukaryota; kingdom Metazoa; phylum Chordata; class Mammalia; order Carnivora; family Felidae; genus Leopardus; species Leopardus geoffroyi. The sequence goes on along the minus strand of NC_059341.1, from coordinate 98,671,683 downwards.
ATCCTTCACATATGTATTTGTTGAGGGCAATTAGATTTTTGTCAGTTGTGCTTTTAGTTTAGTACCAAAGGTACTATCAAACATAGAAACCAATTAAGTAATCAAATGAGTGAGGTAGAACCTGAAAAAGTAAAAAGTTAATACGCAAGTATAAATAATTATAAGATGATTTTGATAACCCATGTTTATCTATTTATCTATTCATCCAACTACAGTTAACAGAGGTACAGAAAGGAAGGAGTCACCTGTGTCCTCAAAAATATTTCAGCTTGGTGCATGTTTTATTAACTGCTAAAGCAAACACATATATCAAGATCTATATATACATATATATAGAAAGTATATACATATATTTTTATATATTTATATATATACATATATAGTTATTTTATATGTATTATATACCTAATTATGTTTAGGGTTAAAATAGATAAAATATTTAAGTTTTAAGTTATATCAATATATTTTAGCATATAATAATCATTAATATCTGGAAACTATTATGAAGTACATCTAACATTCATATTTTAATAAGGATATTTAAAAAACTCTTTAAAAAGCATATAATTAGTGACCATCCCTAAACTATAAAATATCTAGCCATCAGTATTTCTTAAATTTTTGAAGTTATAGTTTTTTTTCATAAATACAAAAGTCTTGCCCTTGTCCTAAAAATTTTGATGTCTCCCTTTCCACCACAATACCCCAATTTTCTTCTCTTTTGGGAAGGTAGTTTCTTCTCAACATCTCTACAGTCTAGATTATGTACATTATCTAATTTCATCATCATCTCTACAGTCTAGATTATGTACATTATCTTAATTTCTAGTGTTAGAAATAACAAAGCAATATTTCCCATTAAATTAATGATAATATTTATGTTTTTAAGAGCATACTCCCACCCTTTATAAATTATTAATATCTTCCCATAGGAGATGAAGTCATAGAAGCTCATGTCTTCTCTTTCTTCTGTACTATACTATTCTGTTATTCTCTGTCAGTGAAAAGTCATCTTCCTTAAATGGTCATTAACTAAAGAGTTTTGAAGCATCTCATATATAGAGAGTTATCCTGCATTTATCTTGTTTTAAAGGGTGGTGGTGCATGACAGTCTTATGAATCTGGTTATACTGACTCATAAGTAGCTGTGTTTGAATGAAAAACTGGGGTTTCATGACTTATAGAGTATTGGCTATGTGTCAGGAACATGGTATACTTACATTGTCCTAATAGTTATAACATTAAATGGTATATATTGCTATCCAGATTTTTGGGGGGATAACAAAAATGGGTTTTAAGAAGCTTAGAAAATCCCCCAGGCACTACTTACAGAAATATGTGTATTGCTTCCTGACTTCAAAGCTCTCTGATTTTTATTATTCTGTGCTATTTTATTAAGAGTCACTTTTTGAAGTTCGGTTTATGACATTGGTACTCAGACGGTGATGGGTCTTTATCAAAATCACCTGAGGAGCTATTAAATATACATATTCTCTTATATCAATTCAGTTTTAATGAATAAGAATCTCTGGGTGGGGATCATGGAATACACAATTTTAAAATCCTCCTCAGGTTACTGTGATATACAGATACGTTTGAAATCTGCTCGACCTTACTTTTTCAAAATCAAATATTCCCATTCTACCCATACTTTGACACCTCAGTATGCATGCATATAGTCACAAGGTAAAAATTTCTTCTTCCATGTAAAAATGCAAAATTTCTATGGTATTTGTCTTTCTATGACTGACTTTTTTTCACTTAGCACCATCCACATTGTTGCACATTGGAACAGAAAAGAGAGAGAGAGAGGGAAGCAAACCATGAGACTTAATGATAGGAAACAAAGAGGGTTGAGGGAGGGAGGTGGGCAGAGGGATAGGCTAAATGGGTGATGGGTATTGAGGAGGGCACTTGTTATGATACAACTGGCTGTTGTATGTAAGTGATGAATCACCAAATTCTACTCCTAAAACTAATATTACACTAATGTTAACTAATTATAATTTAGGTAAAAAATTGGAAGAAGAAAAAAAAAAGTAAAGCAAATTCCAAAGATACATAAAAAGAAAAGAAAGAAACACAAAATTCCTAAGTTAGTAAGGAAATAAAAATTGGAGCAATGATCACAGAATATATATTTTGTTTACTCAAGATTGTATGTTGATAATGAGTAGGAAGGAACTCCAAAAATAGGAAGGAACTTGTTTCTGGTTTTTAGCAACAAAGTTTCATGCTATTCAGAAAAATACTGTGATCTTAAGCAGCATTACTGGAGTTTTCATTAGGCAAAAGTTCAAATGATCAGTTATTTTATTTTATTTTATTTTTGAACATCATCATACTGTCAATATTATTATGCTATTACAAAGACTATATGTACTATACATGAATAACAACTACTCATAGGAAGAAATATATAGTAAAAATCTAAGCCAGGATTATGTTTTCACCCATGAAAAATAAATTAATTACTTTTTGTTTTTATGGATTTGCCTGCATTCTTGAAAACATTTTTTATTGTTCCCTTGAAATAATTTCAGATTTACTGCAATGTTGCAGCAATAGGACAGAGAGTACCCATATGTCCTTCACCAACCTTTCCTCAATTTAAATAATTTACATCGCCAAAGTACAATTACCAAAACTATATTAATAATAATAATAATAATAATAATACTGCCAGTCCAATATTATAACTAAACTACAACTTATTTGGACTTCAGCAGTTTTTTAATTGATGGTGTTTTCCTGTCCTGGAATCAAACTGAGATCACACACGTCATTTAGATTTTGTGACCCTTGGTGTTCTCCAATGCAGAATGTTCCATAATGCTTCCTAGTTGTTCTTGTCTTCAATACTTTGAAGAGTACTGGTCAATGATACTGAATGTTTTTTTAATTTTGTTTTGTCTGTGCATTTTCATATATATTCTTTCCATACTTTTACTTTTTAAGCTAAATATGTCTTTACGTTTATAATCGATTGCTTGTATACAATATTTAGTTGGATCTTGCTTTAAAAGACAGAAAATCTTTTAACTGATACCTTCAAACCATGCCTATTTTAATCTGAACACTGATAACCAATTTAAATGTATCATATTTTGAATTCCTTGTCAGATAAATTCAACATTTATGGCACATCTGAGTCTATTTCTGTAGATAACTATGTATCTTGGAAGATTATTGTTTTATCCTGTCTTACAGATGGTTCATATATACATATTATAACTAATAGCCATATATCTGTGTAGGGCAATAGAGATCGAGGGAAATATATAGTACTTTTACTTGGAAATGCACAGTTCTTAACTTTTTCTGGATCTCTAGAGTGTGGATTTCAGCTAATCCTCTCAAGAGTTATTATTTTTCATAATTAATTATATTTTTAAAAAATTGATATGAGAAAAATATTTTATATTTACTCCCAAATTTATCATTTCCTCTGTTACTTATTTCTTTATATAGATCCACTTTCCCATCTGGGATAATTTTTCTATTCCTTGAAGAATTAATTTAATATTTCTTACAATGATGATCTGCTCTCACCTATTATTTGTGTGAAAATGCCTGTATTTTACACATTTTTGAAAGATTTTTTTTGAGTATTGATGGTGTTCTATTGACTTCACACTACCATTTTCTTAAAAATTTCTGCTGTTATTACTATCTTTGTTTCTTTGAATGTGCTTGTTTTCATTGGCTCATAAAATTTCTTTCTCACTGGTTTTAAGCAATTTAATTATTCTATGTCTTTGTATGGTTTTCTTCATTTTTATCCTGCTTTGGGTTCATTGAGTTTCTTGGATCTGTGGATTCATAGTTTTCATCAAATTTGGAAAATATTTGGAAATTATTTCTTCAAATATTTTATTCTCTCCCTCATCATCCTCCCTCTCTTTTTGAACTCCTAATACATGTGAGAAATTTAATATTTTCCTACAAGTCACAAAGGTTTGTTTTCTTTTTCAATATTTTCCCTTTCTGTGATTCTTTTAAGAGAGGTTATTGCCATATCTTAAATTTCACTGACTTTCCCCAGAGTTCCTAATCTGCTTTAATCTTTACAGTACTTTTTTTTTCATTTCAGATATTACATATTTTATCATTATGAGTTCATATGTTTTTTTTTTGTTTGTTTTTTGGTAACTTCTATTTTTTTCTAATTATCTTGATTTACTTCCTTTAAGTAATTAATATTGTCCCAGATAAATAAAAAATAAGATAGTTTATTACCTCTGGACCTACCCTACAAAAAAAAATATATATATATATGTATGTATATATATATATACATATATATATATATATATACATACATATATATACATACATATATATATACATACATATATATATATATATATATATATATATATATATATATATATTTTCAAGGTTTTCCTTCAGGTTGAAAGGAAAGGATTCTAGACAGTAATTCCAAGCCATATGAAGAAATAAGTTTCTCTGGGAAAAACACAAGATTCAACTATATGATGTTTATAAGAGACTAACTTTGTTACAAGGATACCTATGTGTTGAAAACAAAAGGATAAGACAAAAATATTCCATGCAAGTTGTAAACAAAAGAGAGCTGGGTTGGCTCTTTCATTATCAGACAGAATAGAATTTAATTCCACAACTGTTAAAAAAGACAAATTAGGATATTATATATTGATAAGTGTGTGAAATCATCAAGAAAAAATAAATGTTATAAATATAGCACCAAATATCAGAGCCCCAAAATATATGAAGGAAACATTGAAAGAATTGAAGGGAAAAGAGACAGTTGAACAATAATAGTTGGAGATTCCAATATACTACTTTCAAAAATTGGTAGAATATCTAGATGAAAAATTATTCTGGAAATGGAGGACTTGAAAAATAAACAATCAAGATCTAACAGACATATAGAGAACACTCTACCCAACAACAAGCAGCAAAATACATATCCTTTTCAAGTACACATGAAAATTTTCCAGGATAGATATTATATTAGGCTACAAAATAGGTGTCAGTGCTTGGAAGCAAAAAATCAGTAACAAAAGGAAAACTGGAAAATCCAAAAATGTATGGAAAGTAAAAAACAAACTGTCAATCAATAGGTCAAAAAAGAAATCAGAAAAGAAATCAGAAAGTACATAAAGATAAAGAAAAACCAAACAGCACATACCAACATAGATGCAACAAAGACAGTGTTCAGAGGGAAATTTATAGCTATAAATTCCTAAATTAAAGAAGAAGAAAGATTTCAAGTCAATAACCTAACTTTACACCTCAAGCAGGAAAAAAAAAAAAAAAAAAGCAACTAAACCCAGAACTAGGAAAAGGAAGATAATGATAAAGATAACAGCAAAAACAAATAAAATAGAGAATAGAAAAAAACAATGGAGAGAACCACTAAGACCAAATTTGGATTTTGAAAACAGGAGCAAAATTGACAAATACTTACCTAGACTTATAAAAAAATAAAAAGAAAGACACAAATAACTAAAATGAGAAATGAGATTGAGGACATTACTATCAACCTTACAGATTTTTTTTTAAGAGAAGAGATTATAAAATAATCCTAAGGAGAATTTTGTGGCATAGAAAATTGTCTTTATGCCAAAATATTTTTCCTAGGTGAAATGGAAAAATTCCTAGAAATGCACAAAATACTTAAACTGACTTAAAATTAAGTACAACATCTCAACATATCAATAACAAGATACTAAATCAGTAATCAAAAACCTCTCAACAAAGTCCAGGAGCAGATGGCTTCAGTCTTGAATTCTATCATAGAAGAATTAACATAATTTTTTTCAAACGTTTTCAAAAATAACAATAATAGTAATAAAAGAGGAAGGAACACTTCCTTATTTACTATATGAGGCCAACATTATTTTGATACCAAAACCAGGTAAAAACATCACCAGAATAGAAGACTACAGACTATCATGCTTTATGAATACTGATGCGAAAACCCTAAACATAACACTAACAAACTAAATCTAACAGCATATTAAAGGATTATATACCATGACCAGGTGGAAATTATCTAAGGAATGCAAGGAGGTTTCAACATAAGGTAATCAATATAATACACCATATTAATAGAAATAGAATGAAAAAAAATGCCACATAATATCAATGAATGCAGAGAAGCCATTGATCAAATCCAACAACACCTTTTCATGATAAAAACAACACTTACAAAAGTAGGAAAAGAATGGGACTTCTGAAGGATAAGGGCATTTATAACAAACTTATAGTGAACATCATACTCAATGATGAAAGACTAAAAGCTTTCCCCCTATATCAGATTGTTAAGGTTGTTCTAACAAATTACCACAGATTACATAGCTTAAACAACAGAAATTTATTTTTTAATAATCCTGAAAGCTAGAATTCCTGAACCAGATTACCACCAGGGATGGTTTCTGGTGAGATTTCTCTTTGTGTTGTGTAGATGGCCACCTCCTTGCTGTGTCCTCACAAGGCATTTCTTCCTATTTTGAAAAATGCCGACACTTCTAGAAAAAATATCCCAGCGACCAGTAGAGAGTAGCACATAGCACAAACACAAAAACTAAAAAATATATAAATATATATTTAAGTAAAATATCAATGACAATAAAAAGTCCAAATACTTATTATCAGGTTAATAAATCATAATCCCAAATATTATTGATTATTAAAAATATCAAAAATTATGTTAGCTTCTAGTAAATAGCAATTAACCCTCCATATATAAAACCTATAGGATGTGAACAAAGTAGAAGTCAGAAGATTTATAGATTGAAAGCCAATAATCTACAAAACAAGATAGAAAAAAATGAATACACTTTCATATAAAAAGGGTTGAAAAATAGCTAAATAAAATGAAAGGAAGCAGTGATACTGAAATAACAATATGTGAAAATTAACTAGAAATTATAATAATGCCATAGTTAAGTAATTACAATATTTCTTTAAAAAGCCAAATAAAACTTTAGCAATTATTTTTATAAATGGATAGAAGGTAAATATTAATGATATCTAGAAAGAATGATATAACTATAGATATGAAAGCATTTATAATTTATAAAAACACATGTTACCTTATAAAAATTAGTTTTAAAATCTATGAAGAAAAGTCTTGTAGGTAGATTTAAATAGCAAAAAATGTAACTGAAGAATAAATAGAAAAGTTGAAACATGAACAGTTACCAAAAAAACCAATTATTAAATGCCTACACAAACAGGCACTGAGCTTTGATGGCTATAAAGTTTGGTTTTAGCCAGTCTTCAGGAAACAGACACTTAGATCTCATAAGCAGAGTTGCAAAGCACAGAAAAAAAAATGTTGGAAAATTACACATAATGAATTGAACATGATCCTGGAACTCAAATGAATAAAGGAGAGAATAGCAAAAAACAATGCTAGAGACCAATATCTCTTCAGAACATTCATAGACTAATATCACAAATATCCCAAAATATACACTGACAAATCATACTGACACTAATTTAAATATCAGTATCCAAGAAGTGTTTGCTTAGCTATTCAAAGATACTTTGATATTACAAGTTTGCCAAAGCAGTTCACTTCATTATCAGTTTCAAGGAAAAGTGCACCAGGTTCACTAATACAGAAATAACCTCTTTTGCACCAACTCTCATTCAGATAACTATAATCTCTGGACAAATATAAATAACTACTTGAAAGTACTTGAAGACAATCAAAAGTAAGCAGACACTGGATGGCAGTCTACACTTGGGATAACGGAACAGCAATGGTATCTGATAATCCTGATTTTTTTCCCCAGTTCTTTCTAGAGAGTAGACCCAGTCTTACTGGCTTGAAGAACAAGAGGACCAGAATTAGAGCAAAATAGCAGCAGGAAAGGAAGAGAAAAAAAAAAACACAGAAAAATAGAGTCATAAATTGGAGTCCCAAATTTTATGAAAGAAAATCTCTGCCCAAATCTCAGACTGACTCTTAAACTATATTTGTGCGGGGAAGACTTCAAAAAGCCCGTCAAAGAACAAAAGAAATAAGCAGAGAAATTCTGCTACAGCCACTATAGGGAAGACAGATTTGTAGTTTGAGTCTAGCCAATTTGAACAACTTTCTTAAAAAGATAAATCAACATATTTCAGAGAAATATAATAAAATTTAGAGCCTCTACTATGTACAGCCATAATATCTAGGATACATTCCCAAAGTACTGGGTGTAGGACGAAATGGAAAAATATGATCAAGATTTAAAAGAAAAGCCTATCATATCAGTATGGGCTCAGGATGACTGAGATGTTGGAAATAGCAGGCAAGCATTTTAAAACAGCTGTTGTAACTGTGTTGAGAACATGTGCTCAGGTAAGAGTTAAATAAATGAAACAAGATACATTATTTGTGGATTGGAAGATTCAGTATTATGTCAATTTTATCCAAATATTTATAGTTTCAGTGCAATGATAAAATTCTAGCATGATTTTTTTTTGTGGAAATTGACAAGTTACTTCTAAATTTCATATGAATTCAAAGGGTTAGAATATAAAAAACATCTCTGAAAATGAACTATTGGAGAACATACTCTACTGATTATTATCAGTAGACACAAAGCTTATTATGTGTCTCTAGGAATTATGACATGGAAGCCTTGATGTAAAGACAACAGATTGACCAATGGTGCACAACAGAAAGTCCACAAATGACTTACCCATACAGCTAATTAAATTTGACAATGAAGTAAAAGCAATTTAGTGGAAAGTAGATATTATTTTTAACAAATGATGCTGGAAAATAATTGATAGCCATATATAAAAACATGAACTTTGATCTTACTAACAACATAACCACAATTAAAAGAAAAAGAGGGGCGCCTGGGTGGCTTACTCTGTTAAGCTTCTGACTCTTATTTTCAGATCAGGTCTTGCTCTCATGGTCATGGGATTGAGCCTCAAGTCAGGCTCTGAACTGAGCACGGAGTCTGCTTGAGATTCTCTCTCTCCCTCTGCCCCTCCCCTGCTCATGCTCTCTCTGTCTCTTTCTCTCCAAATAAATAAATAAACATTAGAAAAAGAAAAAGAAAAAAAAGACATGCTGAAATTAGATAATAGTCCTGAGTATTTAACCTAAATTTTAAAACTTTAAGAAGAAAGCATAGAATAAAATTTTGTGACATTGGGTTAAAATTTTCTTAGATATGTCCCAAATACATAATGTATAAAAGATAATAATGGACAAATCGAACTTCACCAAAATGAAGGATTCTTCTCTTTGAAACTCGCTAAGAGAATGGTTGGATAATTTTCAAATCACATATCGGATAAAGGAATTATACCTAGAATATATAAACCTCAAAACTTCATAATAACAAAGTAACCAACACAATTTTTAAAAATGGAGAACAGTGTCAAAATGCTGAGAGTTGCCATATTAAGATACTATTAAAGACCGGACAATTAGGAGACCTTGGTGCCCTTTCTAGAGCTTTTTTGTTTATTTGTTTTCTTTTGTTTTTTTCCAAGTGGTTTTTGAGGGTGAAGAATGAACACAGAGTGCAGTTGGTTGGAGATTAAATAGTAGCTCTAACACATAAAGAGCTTGGAAGTCATCATTTCTGCTTTACAACAAGAAAAATTCTGAGAAAATTGAAAATCTACAGTTGTTCTCAGACCTCTCAGAGAACTGAGATCACAACATAGACATCCCACCTGAAATATGGAAACGTAGCTGAGATCTACTCATAAGGAGTCATAAACTGGCAGGGCCATTTCTATGGTAATTTTGATGAATTGCTGAAAACAGTAGTATAGCATGAGATTGAGAAATTCCTGATTCCATAGACTTGGGGGGTCCTATATCTACATGACTGTACCTCCAGGAACCTCACCATTTTCTCATAATGAAAATACTAAAGACCTCTTTTTGTTTCAAGCAGGGAAAAGGAAAAACACCAATTGTGTAATGTACTGACAGCATTCCCCCCCCAAAAAAAAAAAATCTGTAATTCAAGGAAAAGACTTTAACAGAGCTTTATCCATCCCACTTGGGAGAAAGCCCTGTTGATAGTATACACACTTGATATGAGGTAATGAGAATGGCATTTTACTTTCATGGTCTTGCTTCCAAAAATATACTGTCATAGTCTAATCACGAGAACTAAATTAAACCAATTCTACCCAAAGGCATCCTATAAAATGTTTGACCATTATTTCTCAAAACTACTAAGGTCATAAAAAAAAAGAGAAAGAAAATCTGAGAAAATGTCACAGTCTGAGAAGATATGAAAATTAATATTCTGTGGAAACATGGATGGAACCCTGGAATAGTAAAAGGACATTAAGTGAAAATTTAAGAAAACTTAAGTAAGTATGGGCTTTAATTAATAGTAACATATCAATATTGGTTCATTAGGGGTGACAATTATGACCTGTGAGATGGCTGTCGGGGTTATACCGTGCACTCTCAACCACTGTACTCCATTACCCTCAAAAGATGAGACCCCACCCAGTGAATTCCATCTGGTAGAATTTCTCTAGTGTTTGAAGAGGATTATTTTTAAAATATTTTTATTCAATACTTTTTAAAACAATTCTGTGGTAGGCAGAATAACAGCACTCCAAAGATACCTGAGTCCTGATTCCCAGAATTTGTGAAAATGTTACCTTACATGGAAAAAAGGACTTTGTAAATGTGAGTAAAATTGAGACCTTGAAATATGAAGGTAATCCTGGGTTACCTGAGTGAACCCAATTTGATCACACGAGTCTTTAACCTTTCCAGGTTGAGGTCAGCATGGAGGGATATGTAACTATTGGTGAATGGTCAGAGAGGTACATAACTTTGTTTTGAAGATGAACGGAGGAGACCCATGAGCCAAGGAATATGAGAAGTCTCTAGAAGCTGAAAACTGCAAGGAAAGGGATTTTCCCCTAGAGCCTCTAGAAAGGACTAAGGTCTTGCTAACACCTTGATTTTAGTCACTGTGTTTAAGATTTTAGTCACTGTATTTAAATTCTGATCTACAGAAATGTAAGGTAATGAACATGTTGCTTTAAGTTACTAGGTGTGTGGTAATTTGTTACATACTGCAGCAACAAAAACATCAGGCGAAACTTCTTGGTGTATATGCTCTCTACCATTTATTAGCTCTCATTTTTTTTTTTTGATTCAGCAAGAAAAGCAGTGAGTAGTGGGCAACACAGTCCAGGTCAGTGAAAAATGCTAAAACCTGAAGTAGGAATCTCTGTTTTCACAGTAATTATACAGACATCAGTTTCTTTGGGTGAAATGATGGAGTTACTACTCCTAAGAGACCTGCATATTTTAAGAGTAGACTTCTGGGAAGTCTCACCTAACAATCATGGTGTACTGATGGAGTACAGTCTTCCCAATTTAATGACAAAATGAAATAAGCTTCTATGGAAACATGAGTTCAACGGTAGAGCCACAAATCAGAAAGTGAGCTGGACTGGACATGGAGTAGGAATAGGGTCAAGAGGGGTGAAAAGTTTAGTTCAGGATATGGCTGAGTGGGAAAAAGAATAAATGTCCAAATACTGTTGTCTGAAAAACACCTAGCTGGAGATAAAGGACTCTTGAGCTTGTTCAGGGTGGCACTGTGGCACTTGTGAGGCACACATTGAGGCATTGCAATGAAAAGACATCATTTTTTTTTTTTGCACCTTTAATCTGCTGACAGATGAAAAGTCCATTACTGCTCGTTAACAAACTATCTGTGCTATAAATTTTCAGTTATAACAAATATTAAAAGCCTCCGGCTCAGATAACCAGGGAAAACTAGTTCATGTCTAATTACTTGTTATTTGTCTCTATACCAGATTTCCTAGACTTAGGAAAAAAGAAAAAAGTATGTAAAATACCTCACATTGTTTCAAAAATTGATTACATTTTGAGATGTTAATATTGAATTTGAATTCAAATATATATAAACCTGAGGGAGGGGGTTCTTATTTATATCTTCATTCTTATTTTTAGATTATCCTCCTATTTTAGACAATGACTATGGAGGATGAAATAAATTACACTTTTGAGAAAATATTAGGTGGAAGCCCCCCAAATTTGCAAGCTGGGATATCCAGAAATTAAGATGTTAGGAAAGAGACTTCTATTTCTCAGAGTCTAGTATATAATTGATGGGTCATATTGAGACATGATTAGCAAAATGGTAATATGTTAATTTCCCTACTTAATATTATATAACAAAGCCAAGTCTGTATGTGTGTATGTATGTGTGTGTGTGTATAATTCCTTCTTAGAGTTTACTGTCTCTATTTTATAACTGTATTTATAACTTTATTTATTTATTTATTTATTTATTTATTTATTATTTATTTCTGGACCTCATTTTCTATTATGTATCATAAGAACCTCATAACTCATGTCCATGAATATATTCAAATTCTTATCAATCTATTCTGTAAAGAAATCCCGAGTAATCTTTCTAAATTAAAAATGTATCATGTTATCCTCTGGATTAAAATGTTTGGAAACATTTTCTTTACCACAAGACAAATTCCTCATTTATAACTAAAATGCAATTCTAGCTTAATCACCAGTGCTTCTCAGTACTCCATATTACACTGTTAGAACTTCCCCCTAAAATGCCTCCTCTCCATATATTCATCCATTTCCACTTGCCTGGGATACAATGCAGGGAAGAGTTCTTAGTAAATCAAATCAAATTAAAGTGGTCTTAGCAATTTGTATCCAGGCAAACAGACCAAACTAACTCCTGCAAAGGAAAATCTCAATAAGAATAGTTTTTAATAAATGGAATGTATAGAATATATGAATTATTATGGTTTAAGATACCATGCACAAAAGTTTTCTCTAGAAAAAAAATAATTTCTATAGTTCTTGTATATATCAGGGCTGCTTACAGGCAAGATGATCACAACCTGATCTTATGGGGGTGATTTCAACACAAATACAGCTTTATTGTGATGTTAAATTTTTTAATTTCCTCATCTCTGGACTTTTCTTTCATACTAATGGATTTGTTGAACTTTATTTTGCTAACATTTGTTATTTCCTTAACATTTTTAAACTTTTTATGTGCTTTGATTTTAACTCTAGTCTTAACCAAATTCAGAAATTGTTTTAATTTCCAAAATTTATTCAACATGTAGTTATGGCTTTGTGCTCATTTTTGTCCATCTTTATAATGTATGCATTTATAATGGAATATATGTTTATTATGTCATATAATTATTCTTCTCACTTGTATCAAAATTATTGCGACAAAATGTAAATTATTCATATATTTCAAATTATTAAGCCTCTTGTTATGTTATAATCAACTTTAATTCACACCATGCTTTACTTAATTTGTTCACTAATTTAATATAAAATCAAGATGTCTCCAAAAATTGTACTTTATCTTTGATCATTTATCTGGATGATTAACTACTTTTTCATCCTATGTCTTATATTACCACATACTGCTTTTCTGTAAATCTAGAAATGTCATGAAATTTACCACTGAGGATTTTCTCCTCGCAACTTGATTGTGAGATCCATAAAGTAAACAAAACACAAGTCATATTTCCTATTTTGCAATCTGCAATGTATATATAGTATGTTACCCTTTACTTAGAGATCAAAGATTTTTAGATTATATTTCAACAGAATTTACTAAGTCTATATATTAGCTCACTTTTTAGTCTAGGTATTTTCTATTTACAGAGTTCATAAACTTTTGATTTAGAAGAACAGCAATACTTCTTTTAAAACAAGTTATCTAAGATCCAGTATTTGAGTTCTGAACTGTATAATCAACACATATAAAAAGAAACAATGAATTCTTCCTCAAGTCTAAGATGATCTATAAGGAACATAATAGAGACCCTAGAAATAAACCCACACATGTAGAGTCAACCAGTCTCTGACAAGGGTGACTAGACCATACAATGGGGATAGGATATTGTCTTCAATAAAAGAAGATAGGAAAACTGTATAGCCATATGCAGAAGAATGAAATTGGATCTCTATCTCATACCACTTAAAAATTAACTTGAAATGAATTAAAGACTTCAATTTAAGACATGAAACCCTAAAACTCCTAGAGGAAGTAGGGAAAGGATACTTGACATTGGTCTTCTCAGTGATTTTTTGGATATCATACCAAAAGCGAAGGCAACAAAAGCAAAAATAAATTTGAGATTACATCAAATTAAAAAAGCTATGTAGTAAAGAAAACTATCAACAGAATGAAAAGGCATTCTATGGAATGGGAGAAGTTATTTGCAAACCATATATCTAATATGGGATTGATATCCACAATATAGAAGGAATTCCTACAACTCAATAGGAAAAAGAAAATAAAAAATGGGTAAAGGACTTGAATAGACATTTTTCCAAAGAAGATATAAAAACGGCCAAAACCGACACAAAAAGATGTTCACTACCGCTAATCATCAAAAATGCAAATGGAAACCACAGTGTGATTTGGGCTTACCAATTAGGGTGGCTATTACCAAAAGACAAGGGATCTATTTTGGTAAGGATGTGGAGAAGACAGAACACTTGTACATTGTTGGTGGGTATGTAAGTTAGTACAGCCATTGTTCAAAACAGTATGGAGTTTCCTCTAACAATAAAAAATAAAACTATCATGTGATCCAGCAATCCTGCTTTTGGATATATATCTGAAGGAGGCAAAATCAGTATCTTGTATGGGTATCTGCACTCCCATGTTCATTGTAGCTTCTTAACAATAGCCAGGATACGGAAACGGTCTAAGTGTCCATCAGTGGTTGAATGGATAGAGACTATATATATTAAATTATTATATATAATATTTCATATGTATATAACAAACTATTATTCAGACATAAGAAAAAGGACAGAGAAATGCAAATATTGTATAATATCACTTGTATGTGGAATAAAAAAAATTAAATTAGTAGAAACAGAAAGTGAAATGGTGGTTGCCAGAGGCTGGAGGAGTGGAGGAAATGGGGAGAGATTGGTCAAAGAGCACAAATTTTCAGTTATAAGATGGAGAAATTCTGAGGATCTAAAGTACAAAATGGTGGCTATAGTTAATAATACTGTATTGTATACTCAAAGTTTGCTAAAAGAGTAAATGTTAAGCATTCTCAGCCAACAGAAGAGAAAGGCAACTATGTGAAGCAATTAATGTGTTAATTAACTTGGTGATGATAATTATTTCACAATGTATATGTATATCTAATCATCACATTATACACTTTAATACATGCCATTTTATTTGTTAATTATGCTTCGATACAATATTTTAAAATATATTAAATGTCAATTCAAATAATTCAAAATTATGGAACAACACTTTTTTTTTCATTTTTTTTCAAATTTCTTTTTAAATTATTTTAAGCTCTAGTATTATCTGGAAAAGAAAAGTATTTTCTTTAATAAGTCTTATGGGATGCCCAAGAAACAGAATCTATTATTTTAGGTAAAATTCTTAGCTAACATTCAGAATGGATTGTTAAATAAAATTCATACAAATTAAATACATTAATATCACCAAAATCAAGGGTTGTAATAATTTGAAGATTAAAGACAGTCATGAGGCACAGAAGAAATAGAAAAAGGTCAGCATATTGAGAGTAGCTCCTTTTCTTTTCATACTAGCTATGTACTTCTTGCCCAGAATGATGTATGAGATCCCCAAGTGAGAGTCTATAGGGTCATGTCACACAGCACAGAGGGTTTAAGTTTTGAAATATCCCCATTTCGTACCTCAGAGGGTTCTAAAACTTATCCTGTCTCCTAAATCCATAGATCCTGGCTATCAACCATAGGAATATTTGGCCAGGTGTATCTTGCTAATAACATTCTGTAGGTTAGAACTTTTGCAAATATTAGTTGAATCATCCAGAGTTCCACTTGGCAAAGATATATAGAATACGTAGCCAATACTTTCTCTTCTATTCTTAGGTGTGTGTCCCAGGAAGGGAGTAAATGAGGTGTTGATCAGCTGCTTTCATTCCTTCCTCCCCAGGTTCATTTGGTGATCAAATCATCAAACTTGAAAAGACCCCATCATGGAATAATCTATTGTAGAGTTTGCTAACTTGAAGGTAAAAAAGCATCTAGTTTTAAGTTTATAATAAATCTAACTTACTAATAACCCTCTTACTACTCTCTATCTTTGATTTAGAAAATAAAAATAAATAGATAGGCAACCTAAAAAAATAAATTGAAAACCGCTGAAGAAAAAAATAAAAACACAGAAAAAAATAATAAATACACATGGCTCTGGTAGTCAACCAAAGCATAATGAAAAAATTATGTTGATGATAAGCAAAGATATTGACAGTTTGACTGCTTTGACTGGAGTACATGGTACGCTAAGAACATTATTAAAGAGAAAAGTCATGTGGAAGGAATTTCCTCTCTCCTTATAAGCCAAAAGGAAGGAAGGAAGGAAGGAAGGAACAAAGGAAGGAAGGAAGGAAGGAAGGGAGGAAAGGAGGAAGGGAGGAAGGGAGGAAGGAAGGGAGGGAACTGCTTTTCATCTTTAAATCCTAGAAATTTGTGTTGGAGGAGTCAATCAATCAGATCTGTTTGAAATTTGCCAAGGATTTTAATATTACTTTCCCTAATTTTATCATTCTCATCTATAGTAGTAATTGAGGTCTTGTTTTTTTTTAACATAACCAACTAAATGGAAATATGTAGCATTTCTGTTTTATATAACATCTTTTATATATATACATATAACATCTGTGAAATTCAGTCTTTCTGTGATAATTATTTGTCTTTTGACCTTAGCAACTATACAGCTGAGCAGTTAAGGAACACTATAAGATACAATAGTTTTGTTAACTTCTTTTCTGTTTACCTTAAAAGGACATGTTCTAAAATTTTTAAAAAATTTTTTAATGTTTATTTTTGAGAGAGAGAGAGATAGAGCATGAGAAGAGAATGGGCAGAGAGAGAGGGAGACACAGAATCCAAAGCAGGTTCCAGGCTCTGAGCTGTCAGTACAGAGCCAACATGTGGCTCAAACTCACGAACTGTGAGATCATGACCTGAGCCAAAGTCAGATGCTTAACGGACTGAGCCACCCAGGCACCCCATTACATGCTCTAAATTCTAATGTATCTTTTTAGCTTAACTGTGAAATAAATTTGATGAATACTACTATGACTACTAAAATTTGATGTAAGTAGTATGTTTCACTCTCAGGAAAATAAAATTATAGTATCATTGATGATAATCTTGATACTATAAAATTATAGTATCTTGATGATAATCTTCATAATTATATCAATTTATGCCATGATTTTCATTTTATTATAACATTAGCTTTTTCCTACAGGTAAGAGTAAAGATAATACACAAAAGAATGGTGTATTCTCTTGATGGAGAAATATATTTTTGTGATATAATTCAGTTACTTTTTTGTTTTTTTGCCTCCAAGTTTTTTCCCCTGTTTTAAATTTATATTTTAGTTAATATACAGTGCAATACTGGTTTCAGAAGTAGAATCCAGTGATTCATCATGACACCCAGTGCTCATCACAAGTTCTCTTCTTAATACCCATCATCCATATGGCCCATCTCTTCCCCACCTCCCTTCATCAACTCTCAATTTGTTCTCTATCATTAAGAGTCTTTTGTGATTTGTTTATCTTTCTTCTCAGTCCCCCCACCTCATATATTAATCTGTTTTGTTTCTTAAATTCCACATATGAGTGAAATCATATTATATCTGTCTATCTCTGATTGACTTATTTCACTTAGCATAATACATTCTAGCCCCATCCATGTCATTGAAAATGGCAAGATTTCATTTTTTGATGGCTGAGTAATATTCCATTGTGTATGTGTGTGTGTGTGTGTGTGTGTGTGTGTGTGTGTATCTATAAACACACCACATCTTCTTTATCCATTCATCAGTCGATGGACATTTGGGCTCTCTGCATACTTTGGCTATTGTTGATAATGCCACTATAAACATTGGAGTGCATGTACCCCTTCGAATCTGTATTTTTGTATCCTTTGGGTAAATACCTAGTAGTGCAATTGCTGGATCATAGGGTAGTTCTATTTTTAGTTTTTGAGGAAGCTCCATACTGTTTTCCAGAATGGCTGCACCAATTTGCATTCCCACCAACAGTGTACAAGGATTCTCCTTTCTCTGTATCTTTGCCAACACCTATTGTTTCCTATGTTGTTAATTATAGTCATTCTGACAGGTGTAAGGTGGTATCTCATCATGGTTTTGGTTTCTATTTCCATGATGATAAGTGATGTTGAGCATCTTTTTATGTGTTGTTAGCCACCTGGATATCTTCTTTGGAAAAGTGTCTATTCATGTCTTCTGCCCATTTCTTTACTGGATTATTTGGTTTTGGGGTGTTGAGTTTGAGAAGTACTTTATAGATTTTAGATACTAACCCTTTATCAGAAATGTCATTTGTAAATATCTTCTCCCATTCTATAGGCTACCTTTTAGTTTTGTTGATTGTTTGCCTCGCTGAGCTGAAGTTTTCATCTTGATGAAGTCCCAGTAGCTCATGTTCACTTTTATTTACCTTGCCTTTGGTGATGAAGAGTTGCTCTGGCTGGGGTCAAGAGGTTGCTGCCTATGTTCTTCTCTAGGATTTTGATGGTTTCTTGTCTCACGTTCAGGCCTTTCATGCATTTTGAATTTATTTTTGTGTATGGTGTGAGAAAGGGGTCCAGTTTCATTCTTCTGCATGTTGCCATTCAGTTTCCCAACACCATTTGTTGAAGAGACTGTCTTTTGTCTCTTGAATATTTTTTTCCTGCTTTGTTGAAGATGAGTTGACCATATGGTTGTGGGTCCATTTCTGGGTTCTCTATTATGTTGCATTGATTATATTTGAGTCTTTATTGATTTGTAAAAAGACATGCCGATTTTTCTTCTAATATGGCATATTATTATTACTATTTCTAATGAGTCTTTCCTTCCTTCCGTATAGTATGGAATAAAAATCTAAATGTTCTTGAGGGTTTTTCAGCTTACCCATCTTAACTAATGATAAAATTGGAAATTGTTTAGTTCTATTGTGTAGTGGGTGCTGCAGTAATTTCTTCATTTATTTACCTCTTTACACTACCAGAATTTTTCAAACTAGAGTACCATTTGTGTTTTCTTACAGGAAGTAATTGTGGATATGTGTGATACTAAAAACATTTTATTAAGATGATATTTTTATAAATAGCATGTCAAACTATAACTCTTTGTGGTAATTCTTCTTTTACTTATAATAATAAGAATAAATACAAATTATTTCAAGTACCAAAAAGCAAATTAATAAGAATAATAAAGTTCTATATTTATTCTTCCCTTACAAGAGTTCAAATGATTCCAAGTTGTAATTTTAGTTATGCCACTTAGAAACATTATGGCTTTGAGGAATTTCCTTAACCACCTGGACCTTCAATTTCTTTACACATAAAGTGTGATAGTAATACCTACTTGTTATGATTATTTTGAAAATTAAAATGGCTAACAATTATATTGTACTTAATAAGGTTACATTACCCAGAGACTGGTATTCATTAAAAGAGTGTGATTTTTATTATTAGAAAAGAAATTTTATTTGAGACAAATTAGCATTTAGTCTTTTCTTTGGTTAATGGGAAAGGGTAGATCAAAGTGGGGAAGAAAAGACCTACTTTATCACATTTACAGCATTTATACAAAAAGTTTTGTAGAATTAGTTGTTTAGACCTGGAGAGTAATTTTCCACGGAAACAAAGCTATAAATGGTAGCTAATTCCTCAGAAAAACCCACAGAACTCTATTTAGGCCGTCATGTAGTTGAAATAATGTATAATTGCAATGGAAAATAGTAAGGAAATAATACTGTTGCAATACTACCAATTAAACAAAACAGAAAAAAAAGAATACAAATTAGTTCTTTATTGAATTATTGGGCTGACTGAAAAACATTTAATTAAAAGATGAAGGATCTATCACCCAAGATTCTGTAGAAATTCTAAAGGTCACTTAATGGCATTTTCAGAGGCTTTAGGGAATGATTACACTACTCATTAAAACTAATCTGACTTCATTTTGTTTTCTTTTATCTTTCTTTTTTCCACTTCAAATACAATGAAGAGATAATTATGAGGAAAAAAGAAAGTGAATATAGAGAAACTATTCTCCTGATATTGGAAGAGAAAAGGAGTTCAGAATGGGAGAGAGAGGAAAAGGCAGGTTATTGAAGAGGGCAGTGGGAGTTTTTTGAGAAAGGAAAGGGAAGAGAGGATAAGACTGAATGGAAGAAAGGTACAAAGGAATAGTGGAAAAGGAAGAGAGAGGATTGGAATTTGTTAGAGTATATGCAATGTGACACATGGGAAACGTTTTTTAAAAAAGATTTAATCCATGGCATAAAGATTGTATTGCAGTATGAATCAGCCTACTGCAAGGGTGAAGTTACATTAATATCTTAAATTTTCTAAAAAAAATTATAGTAATTTTGCATTCTACAAGAAAAAAAGATAAACACACTGGAAATCAATGACTTATCTCAAATCCATCAAAGAACTGAGGTCATGAAGCAAACTCCCACCCAGAAATCTGAAATACAGAAGTGTAGTGAGATTCATAGTTCAGGGCAGCTTACTATATACTGATAGGAACACTTAACAAGGTAATTTTGACAAACTTCTGGAGACAGAGTAAGAATCCCTAAAAGGCCCAGTTTTCGGGGCCCACTTTAATTTTGTGGGTTTACCTACAGGAAAATCATTGGGTTCTCAATATGATTATCCTAGAAAAATCCCCTCATGTTTCCTGTTTTGGATAGATGGGATATAAACATTTAAAAATATATCCAAAGCATTCTATATAACAAATGCTTGTTCTAAAAGGAAAACTAATTTACTAGAGTCTTATTAACTTGGAAAAAGAATATTAGCCAACTTCAGCCTTTCTAGCTTTCCCATCTCACCTAAGAAAAGCACAGTCCTAAGAAACACTTCTGATTATAACGGGCATATACTTAGACTCACTAAGAGACTGAGATTTAATTATAAGCTTACAGAACACTTTCTCTACCCCACACCTTACATCAACATGGATCCAGTATAATAAAAGAAGATTATAATGAGCTGCAAGACTGAAGAAAAGGTTTTTAGAGACACCCACAAACAACAAGGGAAAAAAATGTCCAAGGACAGTATAGAAAACAGGACTCTGATACCTGTGGCTATAGCAAATATTAAACACAGCCAGCACCTGTCTAGATTACCATTAAAAAAAAAAAAAAAAAAAAAAAAAAAAAAAAAAAAAACTTGGCTAAAACCCCATTTACCTTTCTTTTTCCTACCCAATACATTATGTGTGGTTTTTGACAAAAAAATATAAAATAAATAAAAAATACAAGGCATGAGAAAAAATAATCAAAAACAAAGTTTGAAGAGACAAACCAAGTATCAGAACCAGACTCAGTTATGACACAGATTTTAGAATCACCAATAAATAGGGATTTTAAATTAAATATAACTGATATGTTAAGAGCTATAATGGAAAAAAAAAGCATGCAAATACAGAAGAGTAATGTAAGCAGAGAAAGGGGAATTCTGGGATAAAATTAAAAGAAATCATTAGAAATCAACAACACTAACAAAATGAAAAATGCCTTTGGTGGTCTCATCAGTAGGCTGGACAGGATAGAGAAAGAATCTGAGATCTTGAAGCTAGGTGAATGGGATTTTCGAAACTAAAATCAAAGAGAAAATAGAATGAATTAAAAAGAAAAAAAAATTCAAGACTTATGTAGCAATAACGAAAGTGTGACACAGACACATATTTGTAGTTAGAATACCAGAAAGAAAAGAGAAAGAAGAAATATTTGAATAAATAATGACTGAGAATTTCCCAAAGTTAATGAGAGACACCAAACTGGAAACATAGGAAGCTCAGAAAACAGCACATAGAATAAATACCAAACAATCTACATCTGGGCATGTCATACCCAAATTTTGGAAAAAGAAAAAGGAAATTGTGAAAGAAGTCATGGTAAAAACAAAACAAAAATGCCTTATCTACTGAAGAACAAGGATAAGTATTACATCTGACTTTTCCTCATGAATCATACAAAAAAGAACAGAATGGAGTGAAATATTTAAACTTTAGGGGGAAAAAAACCCCACCAATCTACTATTCTGTATACAGCAAAAGTATTCCTCAAAAGTAAAGGAGTCAAAAACATTCTTGGGAAATAATTGAGGAAATTTGCCACCAGTATACCTGCCTTGAAAGAAATATCGAAAATTCCTCAGAGAGAAAGAGAGGATATGGGTCAGAGCCTCAGATAAACATAAAGATAGACAATGTTAGAGACAGAAGTTTAAAAATTACTTACACTTCCCATGATGTATCATTTGAAAGCAGACTTATATTAGCTGAAAATGTGTATTAGGTATATTGCAATCACTAGGACAATCAGTAAAAGATAAAATAAAAGGAGTGTAATTGATATGCTAAGGATAGAGAGAAAATGGAATCATATAAAATGTTCATTTATAACCAGAGAGGGCAGAAAAAATATCACCTTAAAGGTAAGTGTCCTAAATACAGTAATTAAAAGACAGAGACTATCAGAATGGATGTAAGACAAAAGCAAAAACAAGACTCAACTATATGTTGTCTATAAGATACATACTTTTAATTTAAAAACCAAGATCAGTTAAAAGTAAAGTTATGAAAAGATATATGCTGATAGTAATCAAAAGAGAGTGAGGGGGCACCTGGTGGCCCAGTCAGTTAAGCTCCTGACTTCAGCTCAGGTCATGATCTCACCTTTCCTGAGTTCAAGCCCCACATTAGGCTCTGTGCTGACAGCTCAGAGGCTGGAGCCTTCTTCAGATTCTGTGTCTCCCTCTCTCTCTGCCCCTCCCCTGCTCATGCTCTTTCTGTCAAAAATAAATAAACATTAAAAAATTTTTTAAAAAGTGAGAATAACCATATTAATTTCAGACAAAGCAGACTTCAAAACAAGGAAAATTATCAGATAACTTGGGGCATTACATAATGATAAAATGGTCAATTCTCCAAGAAAATATCATAATCCTTAATCTGTAGGCTCCCAACATTAGAACATCGAATAAGAATTACAGAAATCAGGGGTGCTTGGGTCATTCGGTCGGTTAAGCGTCCAACTTTGGCTCAGGTCATGATCTCACATTTTGTGGGTTCTAGCCCTGCACTGGGCTCTGTGCTGACAGCTCAGATCCTGGAGCCTGCTTTGGATTCTGTGTCTTCCTCTCTCTCTGCCCCTCCTCCTCTTGCACTCTGTCTGTCTCTCTCAAAAATAAATAAACCTTAAAAAAAATTACAAAGTCAAAAACTGACAGAAATACAAGGAGAAATGGGCAAATCCATGATTTTAGTTGAAGATTTTAACACCTATTCCTTTTTCAACTCACATTCAGTAGACAGAAAACCCATAAGGGTGTGACTTGGGAAACACCACTAAACAACTGTATCTAATTGACATTTATAAAATGCATTATCCAACAACAGCAGAATAAGATCACATGGATCATTTACCAAGATAGACTACATCTGGCTCATAAATCACACCTTAACAAACTTAAAAGAAGAGAGATAATACAAAATAAACTCTTACACTAAAACGGAGTTAAATAGAAATCTGTAACAGAAAGCTAGACAATGATATATTATATATTAATATATATTTATATTATATAACAATATACATTATATATATTAGAGTAAACAACACAAATTTAACAACACATGTGGATCATAGAAAAATATTAAGAAAAAAATTGGGGCGCCTGGGTGGCTCAGTCAGTTAAGTATCTGACTTAGGCTCAGGTCATGATCTCACGGTTCATGAGTTTGAGTCCCACATTGAGCTCGGTGCTGACAGCTTGGAGTCTGGAGTCTGCTCTGGATTCTGTGTCTCTTTCTCTACCCCTCCCCTATTCACACTCTCTCATTCTCTCTCTCTCTCTCTCTCTCTTAAAAATAAATAAACATTAACAAATTAAAAACATTTTTAAAGGAAAATATATATTTGAAATATTTTAAACTAAATCTAAATGAAAATGTAACCTATTAAAATTTGTGTGATGCAGCAAAAGCAATGATTAGTGAGGAACTTTATAATATGAATGCATATATATTATAAAAGAAAATGAAAAAGAGCTGAAGTCATAATTTAAGCTTCTACCTTAGGAAAACAGAAAGAAGACAAATTTATGCCTAAATGAAGCAGAAGAAGAAAAAAAAATAGAGTAGAAACTTCGACACTGAAAACCAACAAAAAGACATCGAAAAAAATCAATGAAAACAAAAGCTGTTTCATGGAAAAGTTTAGTAGAATTGGTAAGTTTATAGCCTAGATAACAAAAGAGAAAAAGAGAGAAGACACAAATTGCTAATGCCAGATAGGAGGCAATCACTACTGGGCACGGAAATAATTTTTTTTTCAAGTATATTACTAGCAACTCTGTGTGCACACATATGATAATTTGGGAAAATGGACCATTTCTTTGAAAGATACATAATACTAAAACTCCCAGAAAGAGAACTAAATAATTTGAGTAGGACTATAACTATTAGAGAAATTGAATTAACACTTAAGATTCTTCTCCAAAAAGGAAGCACTAGGGCTCAAATGTTTTCACTTGTGATTTCTAGCAAGTATGTTAGGGAGAAAAAAAATCTCAATCTCTTCCAGAATCAGAAGGGACACTTTAACTTGTTCCATGAGGACAGCACTACCTTAATAACAAAAGCAGATGAAGATATTGTAAGAAAGAAAGGAAAACTATAGATGTGTAACTCTTAGGAACATAGATGCAAAAATTCTCAACAAAATGTTAGGAAATAGAATTCAACAAATAATACACTAAAACTAAGGGGGATTTATTACAAACGTGCAAACCTGGTTGCCCATACAAACACCAATTAATATAACCTACCAATTAATATGCAGGGTAAAGGTAACAAATCGTATAAACATATCGACTGATGCAGAAAAAGCATTTGACAAAATACAATGCTCAGCCAATTAAAAAGACTTACCAAACTAGGAATAGAGAAGAACTTCCTCAACTTGATAAAAACATATACAAAAACCCTGCAGTTAACATAATATTTAAAAATGAAAAGCTGAATATTTTCCCCTTAAGATGGTGAACATGGTAATGGTGTTCTCTTTTACCACTTCTATTCAACATCATATTGAAAGTTTTAACTAGTGCAGTAAGGCAAGAAAGGTAAAATAATGTGTACAGTTTGAGAAAGAAAAAATAAAAACATCTTTGTTCATTAATGGCATAATGATCTATGTACAATATCATAAAGAAATGATCAAAAAACAAATAAACAACTTCTGGAATTGATGTGCAATTATAGGAAGGCCACAAGATACAAGTTAATATACATAAGTCATAATATACATAATATACATAAAATACATAAGTCATACATAATATACATAATATAGCACCAGCAATGAGGCATTAAAATTTGAAATTAAAAACAGTACCATTTTTAAATATTTAAGTATAAATCAAATATTTAAATATAAAACAAACACAGGACGAACAGATTCTATATTTAGAAAAATACAAAACTCTGATAAAGGAACTCAAAGAATAATTAAATAGAGATATATTTAATGCTCATAGATTGGAAGACTCAACATTGTTAAGATGTCAGCATTGTTAAGATGTTCCCAAGTGGCTCAGTCGGTTAAGCATCCAACTTTGGCTTAGATCATGATCGTGTGATTCAAGAGTTCAAGCCCTGCATTGGGCCCTGTGCTGACACCTTGGAGCCTGGAGCCTGCTTCAGATTCATTCTCTCTCTCTCTCTCTCTGCCCCTCTCCTGCTCATGCTCTGTCTCTCTCTTTCTCTCGCTCAAAAATGAACATTTGAAAAAAAAGAAAAAAAAGATGCCAATTATTCTAACTTGACCAGAGCAGTTTCAATCAAATGAAGTTTCAATTTTGCAAACTGATTTTAAATTTTATATGGAAAATCAAGGACCCACATATTCAACACAACACTGAGGAAATTTTTTTTAAAAGTGAAGATTGACATTATCTGACTCTTAAGACTTACTATAAAACTACAGTGGGTCTGCAAGAGAGGAAGGTGGTGGCAAGGTGGGCTTGCTTTGGCCCATGAATACAACTAGATAATTATTGTTTCATCTTAAATACCCCAGAAATTGACCAGAAGACAGACGGAATAAACTCTACAATTAAAGGAAGAGAGGAGGTCACATTGAAGAAGGAACAGAAGACCTAACTGGTTCATCTAAAACCGAGAAAATGTCAGAGACTTGGAAAAAATGACGAAATGGAGGAATTTTTTCCAAATGAAGAACAAGATAAGGCCATGGCCAGACATATCTAAGTGAAACCAATGTAAGTAACATGCCTGATGGAGACTTTAAAGCAACTACCAGAAGGATACTTAACTAGGCTTTAGAAAAGAATAGAAGACATCAGTGAGACCTTACCACAGAGATAAAATAGTTAAAAAACAATCAGAGATAAAGAGAGCAATGAATGAGATTAAAAACAGGCCTGATGTAATGAACAGCTGACTAGAAGAGGCAGTGGAACAAACTAGTGACCTAGAAGGCAAAGTAATGGAAAGTAATGAAGCTAAACAAAAGAGAGAAAGAATTATGCAACATGAGAGTAGAATTAGGGAATTCAGTGATTCCATTGAATGTAATAATATTCATATTATAGTAGTCTCAGACTAGAACAGAGAAAAAGGGAAGCAGAAATTTTATTTGAAGGAAAAAGATGAAAATTTTCCTTATCTAGTAAAGGAAACAGACATCCAGATCCAGGAGGCACAAAGAACTCTCATCAAAATCAACAAAAGGAGGCCAGCCCCAAGGCATATTGTAATTAATTTTGCAAAATATAGTGATAAATAAAAATAAATCTTAAAATCAGCAAGACAAAAGAAGTCCTTAACTTGGCAAGTCAGAAAGGAGTGGCATAATATATTTAAAGAGCTGAATGGGAAAAATCTGCAGCCAAAAATACTCTATCCAGCAAGGCTATCATTCAGAATAGAAGAAGAGATCAAGATTTTCCCAGACAAACAAAAACTAAAGGAGTTCATGACCACTAAACCAGCCCTGCAAGAAATATTTAAGAGGATTTTTTGAGTGTAAAGAAGAGACCAAAAATGACAATGACAAAAAGGGGTAGGAGAAAATCACCAGAAACAATGACAAAACAAATAATACAATGCTAATACATATCTATCAATAATTACTCTGAGTGTAAATGGAATAAATGCCCCAATCAAAAGACATAGGGTGTCTGAGTGGATAAAAACAGCAAGACCTGTTTATATGCTGCCTACAAGAGACTCATTTAGACCTAGATCTAGACACCTGCAGATTGAAAGTGAGAGATGGAGAAACATTTATCATGCAAATGGATGCCAAAAGGAAGCCAGAGTAGGAATACTTATATATCAGGCAAACTACACTTTAAAACAGAGGCTGTAACAAGAGACAATGCAGGACACTATATAATAATAAAGGAGACAATCTAACAAGAAGACATAGGGGCACTTGGGTGTCTCAGTCAGTTAAGTGTCTGACTCTTGGTTTCGGCTCAGGTCATGAGCTCCCAGTTTGTGAGTTCAAGCCCTACATCAGGCTCTGTGCTGACAGCGTGAAGCTTGCTTGGAATTTTCTGTCTCCCTCTCTCTCTCCCTTCCCTGTTTATTCTCTCTCTCTCTCTCTCTCTCTCTCTCTCTCTCTTTCTGTCTCAAAAATACATGAACATTAAAAAAGAACAAGATATAACAATTGTGAATATTTATGCACCCAACATGAAGCACACAAATATATAAAACAATTAATAACAAACATAAAGAAACTAATTGACAATAATACAATAGTAGGGGACTATAACACTCCACTTACATCAATAGATCATCTAAACAGAAAATCAAGAAGAAAACAATTGGTTTGAATGACACATTGGATCAGATGGACTTAACAAATATATTCAGAATATTCCTCCCTAAAACAGCAGAATATACATTATTTTAAGGTGCACATGGGACATTCTCCAGAATAGAGTACATATTAGGTCACAGAACAGGCCTCAACAACAACAAAAACAACAAAAAAAAGCTTAAAGTCATATCATATACCTAAATACATGGTGGTTAAACAACATGCTACTGAACAATGAATGGGTCAATCAGTAAATCAAAGAATAAATTTGAAAAAAAATACATGGAAACAGATGAAGATGGAAACATAATTGTCCAAAACCTTTGGGATGTTGTAAAAGCAGTCTTAAGAGGGAAGTATATAGCAATACAGGTCTACCTTCAAGAAGCAAAAAAATCTCAAACAACCTAACTTTACATCTAAACAAAGGACAGAAGCCTGTAGCCAGTATAAGAAAGGAAATAATAAAGGTTGCAGCAGAAATAAAAGATAAAGAAGCAAAAATACAAAAAACAATAGAACAGATCAATGAAACCAGGAGCTGGTTTTTTGAAACAATTAATAAAGTTGATAAACCTCTAGCCAGACTTACCAAAAAGAAAAGAGAAAGGACCCAAATAAATAAAATCTGAAATGTGAGAGTAGAAATAACAATGAACACCATAGACTTAAAAACAATATGTGCCAACAAATTGGGAAACCTGGAAGAAAGGAATAAATTTCTAGAAACATATGAATTACCAAAACTTACACAGGAAGAAATAGAATATTTGAACAGACCAATAAGCAGCAAAGAAATTGAATCAGTAATCAAAAAAACTCCTAACAAACAATAGTTCGGGGCCAGATAGCTTCACCAAAGCTACCAAACATTTAAAGAAGAATTAATACATATTTTTCTCAAATTGTTCCAAAAAATAGAAAAGGAGGGAAAACTTTGAAATTCATTCTATGAGGCCAGCATTAACCTGATACCAAAACCAGAAAAATGACACCTCTAAAAAGGAGAATTACAGGCCAATATCCTTCATGAACATGGTCGCAAAAATTATCAATAAAATACTAGCAAACAGAATAACATTAAAAAAAATTATTCACTACAATCAAATGAGATTTATCACTGGGTGGTAAGCATTGTTCAGTATTCACAAATCAATCAGTGTGATACAGCACATTAATAAGATAAAGTAGAAGAACCATGGGTTTATTTGAACAGACAGAAAAAGTACTTGATAAAGTACAACATTGATTAATGATAAAACCTTTCAACAAAGTATATTTAGAAGGAACATACCTAAACATAATAAAGGCCATACATGAAAAATCCACAGCTAATATATCCTAAGTCGGGAAAAACTGAAAGGTTTTCTTCTGTAGTCAGAAAGAAGACAGGGATGTCCACTCTCACCACTTTTGTTTAACATAATACTAGGAATCCTAGCCATAGCAATCAAACAACAATAACAAAAAAAGGCATCCAAATCAGCAGGAAGAAGTAAAACTTTCACTATTTGCAGATGAATGATACTCTATATAGAAAATCCAAAAGACTCCACCAAAAAAATGCTAGAACTGATAAACGAACTCAAAAAAAATTCAGGTTACAAAATCAGTGTATAGAAATCTACACCAATAATGAAGTAGCAGAAGGAGAAGTTAAGGAATCAATCCCATTTATAATTGCACCAAAAACAATAAGATACCTAGGAGTAAACCTACCCAAAGAGATAAAAGTACTATACTCTGAAAACTGTAAAACACTGATGAAAAATATTTGAAGATGACACAAAGAAAAGGAAAGATATTCCATCTCATAGATTGGAACAGATATTGTTAAGATATCTATACTACCCAAATCAATCTACACATTTAATGCAATCCTTATAAAAATACCAACAGCAATTTTCACAGAGCTGGAACAAACAATCCTAAAATTTGGATGGAACCACAAAGACCCCCAAATAGCCAAAGCAACCTTGAAAAAGAAAAGAAAATCTGGAGGCATCACAACTTCGGACTTCAAGTTATATTAAAAGCTGTAGAAATCAAAACACTATGGTACTGGCACAAAAATAGAAAAAGAGATCAATAGAACAGAATAGAAAACCCAGAAATAAATGCACAAATATATGGTCACTTAATCTCCAACAAAGCAGGAAAGAATATTCAATGAGAAAAAATCTCTTCAACAAATGGTAGTGGCAAAACTGGACAGCAACAGGCAAAAGAATGAAACTGGAACTTTCTCACAGCATACATAAAAATAAATTCAAAATGCATGAAAGGCCTAAATGTGAGACAAGAAACCATCAAAATCCTACAGGAGAACACAGGCAGCAACCTCTGGCCTTGACCTTGGCCAGAGCAAATACTTACTAAACACATCACCAAAGGCAAGGTAAATGAAAGCAAACACAAACTACTGGGACTTCATCAAGATGAAAACTAATGCATAACAAAGGAAACAATCAACAAAACTAAAAGGTAGCTTACAGAATGGGAGAAGATATTTGCAAATGACATTTCTGATAAAGGGTTAGTATCCAAAATCTATAAGAACTTCTTGAACTCAACATCCAAAAAAACAAATGGGCAGAAGACATGAATAGACACTTTTCCAAAAAAGACATCTGGTGGCTAACAGACAAAAAACACTCAACATCACTTATCCTCAAGGAAATACAAATCAAAACCATGTTGATATACCACCTCACCCCTGTCAGAATGACTTAAATTAACAACACGGGAAACAACAGGTGTTGGCAAAGATGCAAAGAAAGGGGAACCCTTGTACACTGTTGGTGGGAATGCAAACTGGTGCAGCCACTCTGGAAAACAGTATGGAGCTTCCTCAAAAACTAAAAACAGAACTACCCTATGATCCAGCAATTGCACTTTTAGGTACTTACCCAAAGGATATAAAAATACAGATTTGAAAGGATACATGCATCCCAATGTTTATAGCAGCATTATCAACAATAGCCAAAGTATGGAGAGAGCCAAAATGTCAATTGACTGGTTGATGGATAATGAAGATGTGGAATGGAATATTAGCCATCAAAAAATCGAAATCTTGCCATTTGCAATGACGTGGACAGAAGTAGAATATATTATACTAAGCAAAGAGAGAGATAAATACCAATGATTTCACTCACATGTGGAATTTAAGAAACAAAACAAGCCAATATGAAAAAAAAAAAAGAGGGAGAAAAGGCAAACCAAGAAATAGACTCTTAACAATAGAGAACAAACTGAGGGTTTCTGGATGGGAGGTGGGTGGGGAATGGGTCAAATAGGTGATGTAAGATTAAGGCATGCACTTGTGATGAGCATCTGAATATTGTATGAAAGTGTTGAATCACTAAATTGTACACCTGAAACTAATATTACACTATATTTTAACTAACTGGAATTCAAACAAAAAACTAGAAAAAAAAAAAAAAGACTCCAAGAATCTAAACAAAAGAAAACAAAAAGCTGCAGTGATCAAGCCAGTATTGGTGAAAGACTAGACACATGGAGATCAGTAGAACTGCAAAAGAGCCCACAAGTAAATACAAACAAATATAACCAACAAGTCTGATTAAAAAAACAAAGACAATTTCATGGAAAAAAGACAGTTTTTCAACAAACCGTGATAGAAGAATTGGAATTCCACAGGCAAAAAATAAAAATAAATTTAAATTTTTTTAAAGTTGAGTCTAGATGCAGACACTACACTTTTCACAAAAATTATTTCAAGATGTGTCATAGACGTAGGTGTAAACATATAAACAAACAAACACTATTTAAAAAGTTAAAAGAACATAGGAAAAAAATCTAGATGATGTTGGGTTTGGCAATGAATTTTTTGATATAGAAATACACAAACAAAAATCACAATCTATGAAAAAAACTGATAACTTGGACTTTGTTAAAATTAAAAACATCTACTCTGCAAAAGACACTATTAGGAAAATGAAAATGAAACCCAGAGGCTGGGAGAAAATATTTTCAATACCCCTATCTGAAGAAAACTAGTATCTAAATTTTTTTTATCTCTTAAAACTAAATAAGAAAACAACTAAAGGGGCACCTGGATGTCTCAGTGGGTTAAGCATCTGATTATGAGATCAGGTAATGATCTCATAGTTTGTGAGTTTGAGCCCCACGTTGGACTCTCTGCTGTCAGTACAGAGCCCTCTTTGGATTCTCTGCCCTCCCCCACCCCACTCTCTCTCTGCCTCTCCCCCTGCTCACACTCTCTCTCTAAAAATAAACACTTTAAAAAATTAGTAAAATAAAATAAAATAGTCCAATAAAAATGGGCAAAAGGTGGACATCTTGCCAAAGACGATGTACGGGTGGCAGATAGGCAAGTGAAGAGATGGTCAACATAAGTTTTCATTAGCCAGTTGCTAATTAAAACAACAACATACCACTACAAACCTATAAAAATGGCTAAAATCCAAGACACTAAAAACACCAAATGCTGATCAGAATGTGGAACAATAAGTGTGCCATTCATTACTGGTGAGAATGCAAAGTGGTACAGCCATATGGGAGATTATTTGGCTGTTACTTACTGTAGAGATTCAGGGAGTTTTGTGACACAGTTTCTTTGTGACACAAAGAAAATGATGTGACCATGAGAAGCAGTAACACAACAAATTTTACATGTGAGGAAGTTATCATCCAGAGATGAGCAGGCCAGGGGAGCTACAGGGGGAGATAGGATTTCTCCTATCAAGGTGTCTAGGTGATGTCTAGGTGTATCTAGGTGATGTTCTTCAGTACATGGTAGGCCATATGTGGGTCAGAGAGCTCTGAAGGACATTAGTGACTTGAGGTCTTACGGTTACTAGGCTCTATCTCATCAGTGACCAATGAACACTGAACACAATACTAAGACCCGAATAGTGCCCTCCCCCATTCATATGAAACCCTAGTCCCCAGTATGATGATATTTGGAAATTGGGCCTTTGGAAGATAATTACGTATAGATAAGTCATGAGGATAGGACCCTCATGATGGAATTACTACCCTTATAAGAAAAGGTACCAGAGAAATTGTTTTCCATCTCTCTTAGCCATTTGAGGACACAGAAAGAAGACTGCAAGTCAGGAAGAGACCTCGATTGAGTTGACTTCCCACCTTGATGTTGGACTTTTCAGTCTCAGAATTTTGAGAAAATATATTTGTTATTTAAGCCACCCCACTTATGTATTCTGTTATGGCAAGCCTGAGCTTACTAAGACACATTGAGTATACAAAGCAGGCAAGGTCTAAACGGCTAAACATTTGCTTGTTTAAATTGAGGTTGTAGCTGGTGGACTTGTGATATAATAGGTCTCATACCATGGTGAAGAAAAAAAAAACCTGGGGGCCAATATACAGAGACCGTCTTAGGATCATCCATTTAATGCTCACAAAGCTTTAGTCTTACCATATGATCTAGCAATCACACTCCTAGGTATTTATGTAATTAAGTTGAAAGCTTATGTCCACAGAAAAACCTGCACATGAATGTTTATAATAGTGTTATTCATAATTGCCTAAAACTGTTGGCATCCAAGATGTCCTTCAATATTTGAATGGATAAACTGTGTTACATACATACAATGCAATCTCATTCAGCAGTAAAAGAAATGAGCTAGCAAGCTGTAAAAAGATGAGAGAAACATCAAATATATATTGTTAACTAAAAGAACCCAATCTGAAAAGGCTGCATACTCCATAATTACAATTTTATGATATTCCAGAAAAGGCAAAAATGTAGAGATATTAAATGTTCCTGATTCCACACCAATATAAATAAATTAAACAATAGGTGAAAAGAGACAAATCTGTATAGAATTCAAAATAATTTATGTAGTATCCTACCGTAAAAGAAGAGAAATATAACTTTCACTCAAGTGTTGGCTGCACAGTGACTTCCATCCAAAGACTATATAAAGCATGGAAATGGGAGAGGGGAAAGAAAAATCCCTATCAGAAACTTGAGCAACACTTGACATTATAAGTCAACTGTCTTGATTAACAGACCTATCAAAGTCAAAAGTCAAATCATGTTGACATATTACGTGATGAAAATGACAATTACCTCTGTGTAATTGTCCCAAAAATCCATAACCCCAATCTAACCATTAGAAAAAACATCAGGCAAATTTTAATAGAGGGACAGTCTTCAATATATATTTTCAGTATTCCTTAAAACTGTCAAGATCATAAAAAATAAAGTGTGAGAAACTGTCATAGTCAGAGAAGCAAACTTAAGTTGACATGACAACTCAATATTCTTTGAAATCCTGGATGGCATCCTGGAACAGAAAAAGACATTAAGTAAAAAATAAGAAAATCTGAATTAGCTGTGGACTGTGAATTAACAAAATAAGATTTCAATATTGTTTCACTAATTTTAAAAATATACAATAGTAGTATAGGATATTAATAATAGGGTAAACTGTGTTTGGGGGAGGGGGAGGTGGTATATGGAACTCTATATATGCTAAGTTTTTCTGTAAATCTAAAACTGTTCAAAAATGTAAGGTATATTATAAAAAATGAATGTGTTTAGTAAAATATATCTTATTACATTACAACTTATATTTCATTTTTATTTTAATTTTTAATAACAGTCTGAAATGCAAGTCGTGGGAAGAAAAAGAAAAAAATATTGTGGGGAAGTTGTTGACCTATACATTCCCTCAGGAGATGTAAGCCTAAATTAATTGGCTTGCCTTTAGGATATTTTTTTGAAGATATTTTCATTGCCTTGAGGGTGTTTTAAAAAGGGGGAAATAACTGGATAAAGAGTGTATCCTTCCAAAATGGAAGATACATGTAATAACTGTATTTCTAACTAATAAATAACATACTGTCTCTATTAATGAAGAGAAAGTAAATCTTTAATAAACTTCATTGTCCATAACTTCATCAGATGAGGAAATAATGGAGAAGTATAGGATACATGATTCTTGCTATCAGAAACATACAAACACTAAAATACAAAGTTTTAAAAATAGCTCATTTGCTGGTGTAAACACACACACACACACACACACACAGCCTCTTAGAACAGAGTATAGAAGTAAGGAAAATGTCAAATTCTGTAAGCAGTGGTCAGGGAAGAAAAGATACAGAAGTTAAATTCTAGAAGTAACATTTCATCCTATATATAAATTCCATATATATATATATATATATATATATATATATATATATATACACACACACCTATAAATTCCTTCATGTACAAACATTTATTAAGTGGCTACTACAAACCAAACTTATCTAAAACCTGGAGCTATAGTGGTAAGAGAGAGAAGGACTCTGCTTCATGGCGTTAATTATTCTTGTGGGATATGACAGGAAAAAACTACTAGATAAAGTAGTATATAGTAAATGATTTAATTCAGGTAATACAAATACCATAAGCAGGTTAATTATAAATGAAGCAGGTTAATTATATGGACAGTGATTGGACTATAGTGTTTTAGATAAAGTGATCAGGAGGAAATTTCTAAAAAAAATGATATTTAAGAAAGAATTCAAATTATGAGAAGTAATTCTTGTGAAGATTTTTGAGGAGAATCACAGGAAAATTAACAAAGATTTGTAAAATAGGAACTAGCCTTGCCAGTTCCTGGGGTAATGAGACTGATATGATTAGAACATTGTGAATTTGTGCCAGAGGAAACTCTACCTTGACAAACTCCATGAGGTAGCTGATTGTTAGGTTATGTGAGGTTTTGCACACTACTGGAAAGTATCTAGGTGTATCTCTTCATGAGAAAGGAAGCAATCAGGATTAACAGCAAATAGATGATCTGATTTAAATATTTAAAGAAATACATTGACTGTCATGTGGGTTACAGAGTGCAGTGAAACAAGAGCGGAGACCAGGGGACCAAATTCGCATGACTGAAATATTCAAGGTGATAGCTGAGAGTGGTAGCTACAGTATAATAGAATTGGAGTGAGTAAGAAGTGGTCAGACGTTGGATGTATTTCTGAAAGGAGAGGCAAAGTAATTTGCTCAAGAATCAGATAAGGCAGTGCAAGAAAAATGGCACCAATTTGTTTTGACCTGAGTTACTAGATAAACAGACTTGACACCTGGGGAAGATGGGGGTGGGGGTGGATAAGATATTTTTGTAGAGACAGTTGAAAAGTGTTATGTTTTGAACAATTGCTATTTTAGTTATCTATTACACATGACAGTTTGGAACTGATTGCTTAGTATTTTACTAATATACATTATGTCCTTTCAATTTGGCCGTAATTCATTGAAGACAAGACCATTTCTGTTTTTCCAACATTGTCTGTTACATGTAAAGGACATAACTGGAACAAGTATGTAATAGCTAATGAATTCTAAATTTGAATCTCTAGCCTGGACTGGACTTTTGCCCTAAACTACAGACTCATATTTTTAATTACTTACTTAACAACTAACTCTATTTGATGTTAAATAGGCATCTAAAAGTTAACATTTAGAGACTGAGCCGTTGATACTCCCTCCCAACTCCGTCTTCCAGTAGTGTTTGCCATCTCACTAAATGGTAACTCTAGTCTTCTAATTGCTCAATTCAAAATTTGTAGCCTTTGTTGATTCTGCTTTTTGTGACATTTCATATGCAACCCATTAACAAATTCTGTCAGTTTAGTAACAGTATAGTTTAGAGCAGAATACTAATCAACATTTATTCAGAGTCTGTTTATCCTCCATGCCTCTACTACTACCTTCATTGCTATGCCTCCAGGCCAAGCTATATTACAGACACCTTGATTTTTGCAGTACTCCTATAAATAGTTTTCCTGCTTCTTGTTTGCATACATTCAGTGTGTTCTCAATAGAGGTTACAATAACATTGTTAAAATGTAAGATGTTAAAATGTTGATTTTAGTGGCTGTTCATCTAAATCAAAATAAAAATCAAAGTTTTTATAATGATTTGCAAAGTCTTTCTGATCTGGACCATGTAATCCTTCTTTGCGAATTTCTGGCTCTCTATTCTACTCACTTTGCTTTAGCTGTTTGGACTCTTGAATTCCTCTAGACCCTACTAGTCAGTCTCCTAGAAAACACTATATCCTTTGCTCTTCTAAGTGGATTGTTCCTCCCCAGATATATTATGGCTTGCTGATTCATCAGCTTCATTTCTTCCCTCAAATATCATCTATTCAGTGAATGCTTTCTGGTAAATCCTCTATAAAACTGCAATTTTCTTATTTCTTAAAATTTCTTTTAGTTAGTTTTATCATTTTCCAAAATAATTCATATTATATGTGTGTATATATATATTATATATGTGTAATATATAATGTATATATATTATATAGATATATAGGTATATATATAGGTTGATTAGGTATATATATTTATAAATATAATTATTATTAAATGTAAATATATTTATATTTATAAATATAAACATTTATATAAGGTGTGTATATATATATATCTCTCTCTTTCAGTGTGTATATGTGTGTGTGTGTGTATATATATATATATATATATATATATCCATTATTTTTAGAAGATTCTCTGGTACATCATCAACATTCAAAAATTGTTTAGTGAATTGAAAGAATAAATGAATCATCAAATAAAATTTGTTGAATTAATTTAAAACAGACTAAATCTGATGTCCTGACATTTCTTGTCTCAGTTAATGTGACCCATTGTATTATAGCACTGGTTTTGTCACTGTAGTCAAATTTTTTCATGTAAATTATGTAAACTAAATGTTTGTTTAGAGAAAAACTTTTGTTTAATAAAAAAAAAAAAACAAGTTTCTGCTCAAATCGTAAGTAGCTTCAGCTTTCAAAAGGATGAGTAGTGTTTTGGGGGGGTTGTTGTTTTCTAAACAAGAATACTGAAATAGATCACAGCAGGAGAATGGCTTAGTGTGGTTAAGGGACAAAGGAGAAGCTACAAGAGATGCATTCAGTTACTTCTGTTTTACCATTGTCTCCAATAGAGCAGAATCAGTTTTTCTTGTTTCCCTTTTTTTCTAGTTTACCTAATTTGCTGAATCCTCTGCATTTACTGATGCCTTCTTACCAATCTGGCAAGCTGACCTACTACCTAGAAAACCTACACTATTCACAAGCTATTTTTTTTTTTCTGTCGGTACAGCCACCTGACCTTTTTTCTCCTTATTCATACTTCTCCGAGTTTCACAATACCTACCTAATACATTCTTTATTATAATTATCTTCACCGTCCACTTCATACTACATATTACTTCATTGTAATCTTTATAATACTATTGTCTAATAAGGCTACTGAAGAAAAGTTTCTTTTTATCTTTTACGTATAAAATACTGAGTTTACTTGTCTTAAAAGAGCTAGCTGAATAGATTACACCTACCTATGTTTTTCCTGACCCACGTAAACATAATTCCTCACCTTGAACTGTTTTTTTATCTGTCTTCTCATTGTACTTTATTAATACAGTTCTAACATCTGTGTTATTATATTATAAGTATTTATTTTTGTTTCTGTCATCCCAGATATATAGATAAATCTTTTAAAGAATAGGTCATTTTCACTTAGGCATTATGTTGTCTGGCACTGAGTAATTACTGAAAAGAAAATGTTTTTACACTAGTTACTTTCAATTCATTAAAAAAAAAAAATTCAGCTGAGGGGTGCCTGGGTGGTTCAGTGAGTTAAGTGACCGACTCTTGATTTCGGTTCAGGTCATGTGCTCACGGCTCATGATATGGAGCCCCGTGTTGGGCTCTGTGCTGACCATGGAGCCTGCTTGGGATTCTCTCTCTCCTTCTCTCTCTGTCCTCCCCTGCTTGCATGTGCACATGTGCTCTCTCTCTCTTTCAAAATAAATAAATAAACTTAAAAAGAAATACAGCTAAGATTGCTAAAGGAAGGAATGAACAAAGGAAGAGGGAAAGAAAGAAAGCGAAAGAAGGAAGAGAGAGAAAAAGGAAGAAAGGGAAATAACATGTATACATTGATGACACCTATAGCACTTTTTGTAATAGTAATAAATTGGAAATAACCCACGTGCCCATTAATGGGGGAGGGAAGAGTTAAATTTACCATGATTTTATCTTCAAAATAAAATAAAATGTAGCTGTAGGAAGAAGAACGAAGTTCTCTGCCTTCTGAGATGGAAAGATATTCAGGATCCATTGTTTATTTGTATATAAGCATTTATTTGATCAATAAAGGAGAAAATAGCAATGTATTCAAATTTCAGGTATAATTTCAGATATGATAAATTTGTAATATAAAATATATTTGTACATAAATATATTCTTAGGGATACAAAATAAACTAACATGGTTACTTGTAAAAAAAAAAAAAAAAAAAAAAAACCAACCCCATGATGAGAGTGGAATAGCAAGGTAAAGAAATGCAGCTTATTTATCATCTTGAATGAAGCAAAAACCCCGTACCTTAATATATTTTGCATTCACAAAAGTGAATAGGAATTACTTTTCTCTTAACGTGCATACGTGATTAAGTTTCACCGTCTACTTTACAAAATCAGGTAGAGCTACTGCATACCTAAATTGGCAAAAGTGGGATTCTGAGTTGTCTTTCTCCCAGAATATTTAGATGGAAACTGGATTGTTTTTCTTGATTTTGATTTTCCAAATAATGACATTAATCTTCTACATTACATTTTGGTTAGAAACTTGGCTTTGAGGAAAAAGAATCTACTATATGTACAATCAAATTTAAAGACAATATAATTCAAGACCACAGATCTAAGTATTCTATAATTTCACATCACTTTTGCTATGACTAAACACTTGGTATTTACAACAACAACAAAAAATCCACTGAC
Source organism: Leopardus geoffroyi (assembly GCF_018350155.1). Lineage (NCBI taxonomy): Eukaryota > Metazoa > Chordata > Mammalia > Carnivora > Felidae > Leopardus > Leopardus geoffroyi. The sequence goes on along the minus strand of NC_059341.1, from coordinate 98,631,932 downwards.
ATCACTTTGATTTGCTTCTCCAATTTGGCAGCACTCGGATTCTTCTCATCTTCAGGAGAGCGCCAGCCTGCCCAGGGGAAGCCTTGACGCACGTCCAGCTGCTGATTAGTATATGCCTCACAGTCTGAGTGCTGGTTCTTTCTCTGAGAAATTGGAAAGGCTACCGCAGGATGCTGGGGAGCTTTAATGGAGAGGAGGTAAGTGAACAGATTGTCCTTTAGAACTGGCCACATTTCAGTTTGCTTATTGAAGAACAGACTTCAAGAAGGTTTTTGTTTTGTTTTCGTTTCTCCCTTTTACTCGTTAATGCTTTGTTCTCTCAACCAAAGTGTCCCTATATGGGTTTTGTAGGTCTCATTTTTTATTCTAGTTCAAGGTACATAGCTTTATTAGTACAATGACACCTGCTGTGTTTTTAATCTGTACTGGGTAGCCAACCACCTCCCACATAAGTATCAGATGGGTAGTATCTTGATAATTCCCATGGATGGCCTGGCGGGACTCTTTATAGATCAGGAGGTTGTCCTGTGTTCAGTATTCCTCTGTCTCAGCAAAGGACAGGCCAGTCTGTATCCTGGAAGTGATACCCCGGTTTAATTTTTCATCTGCCTTTTTGATTAAGTACTCTAGAGAGCAGAAGAATTGAAAGGAACCATTTCAGTTTGTTTATGCTTGAGGAACGTGGTGTAGTGAAGGAAGAGCTGTCTCGGGAGTCAGAAAACTTGCACTCTGTTCCTCTACCGATATCTCCCTGGCTGAGTGCTCATCCTCTTCCTCTCGCTCTGGGCCTCAGCTGCTTTTCCAGTAAAGGGGAATGATAACATCTGCCTGCCTAAAAAGTGGGCCTGCAATAATTAATATGAGGTTCTTTGCAAATCTACATTTCAGTCACAGTAAATATAAACAAGCTCATCTGAAATGTAACAGTTCTCAAAATGGAGAAAGAAAAATCCAAATAAAATGTCCACCCCCAGAATGGTGATAGGAATGGGCTTTATTGAATGTTTACTCCCTATCCAGTATGAAAAAGGCACGGAAATAAAATATTGAGCAAAATCAACAATGTCCCTAACCTCACTGAGATTACTGAGGAAATTAAGGTGATGTCCCAGGTGTTATGATAGATTAGGATGCCATGTGCTGGCCAACTTCTTTCTGCTTGAGTGTTCTCATCTGTGAACAATTACTTGCTCTCCCTATCAACAGTATCAAAGTAAATGGAAGTGCTTAATGAAATGTTCCTGATTTCTCAGAATTAGCATTAAGAACTTTATCTAAGGATATGGAAGTATGGAGAACTCTACTTACATTTCAAGTTAAGAGAACCTCTAGCTCTTTCTTCCAAGCTGAGGGGCACCAAGGATGAAAAGAACATGCAAATTTACCCATCTCGGAAGAAAAGAGTCCTGGGAAGATACAATATACTGGAAGAGAAACCATTCCTTATTCCTCTCAAATCTCTTTTTTTTTTTTTTTTGGAGAGGATGTAGGTTGTGGGCTGCTTTTCCTCTACTAGACAGCACTGTGAAGAACTGTAAATGCTAGGCCAGGCACATTCCCCCACCATTGCTTTCTCACATTGCTTAAGTCATGTTGCAGATGTTCTCAGATTTCCCAGGCCTTCCTCAGTGTACTAGCTCCATATGCACTATTCAGATTCAGTAGTAAATCTGAGGATGAAAAAGGCCGAGAAGCTTCTTGTGCTTCTGACTTCCTGCCCATCTCTCCCAGCCATTTAAACTATTTTTAGATACCTGAAAATAACTGGTCTTACTGGTCCCTGGTCTCCCTCTCTGGTACTTCCTCTCAGAAACAAAATGCCCTCTTCCTTTTTAATGTACACCAACCCCTTTTGTATATAACATGACTGTCATTATAGTAGGCAGAATTCTAAAGATGCATCCCTCCCCACCAGATTCCTGTCCCTTGATTATTCAATGAAACAGTAATCTACATACTGCTGTAAAGGGACATTGCCGGTAGAATTAAGGTTGCTAATCAGCTGACTGTAAAAGAGGAAGATTGTTCTGGATTATCCAGGTGGGCCCAATATGATCTCATGAGCCCTGAAAAGCAGAAGAAGAAGGAACAAGAGTGAGTCAGAGAGATGTAGAAGCATGGATAGGAGGCAAAGTTTGAAGCTTGAGACAAACTAGACTCTCTATTGCTGGAAGGAGGCCACTTGGAAAACACAAGGAGAGATGGGGCCCATCTAGGAGCAAAGATTTCTTGTTGACAGCCAGCAAAGAAATGGGAGTTTCAGCTTTACAACTACTTGGAACTGAATTTTGCCTGAATAAGCCTGGAATTGGATTCTATCCAGAGTCCCCAGTAACCTTGCCAACATCTTGATTTTAGTCCTGCAAGAACCATGACAGATCTGACCCACAGACACTGTGAGGTAATAAATTTCTGTTTTTTTAAGCTTCTAAATCTGTGGTAACTTGTTGTGGCAACAGTAGAAAACAAATACAGTCACATCCCCCCTCCTGCTGTAAGGTGCATTTGCCTTCCTGTCCGTTAGGGAAAGTTATAGAAGCGATGCAGGAAGCTGGATCAGAAAAAGGAAAAACAAATTGGTGGGAGACTAAATATTATTCCCTTTATACTTTTTAACTTTATATGGATGTGATGGCTCTATAATTAAATTATAAACCTGTTGACAGACATTACATACAGAGTAGGTTCTAAAATTGTGCATGTGTGTGTGTGTGTGTGTGTGTATGAGAGAGAAAGACAGGTTGGATTCATATGTCTTAATATGTCCATATATGAAAATACTAATTGAACTTCATATAGTCAATCCAATATTCTTTCAATATTCTTTCAATTGGAGCCTCATTAAAACTCCATGAATTAAGTGTCCTCCATATGTATCACATATAAAGAAACAGGCTTAGAAAATCTAAGTGGTCTGCCTTATGTCAATGAGATGAAATTGACTGAAAAATGGAGCAAACCTTAGGGGAATTAAACATGTAAAATTAGTGAGACTGAAAAAGTAGCCCGAGGTGACCAGGGCTTAGAAAAAACCTAGAAGATAACTTGGCCAAGTGCAGGAATACCAAGGGGCAGCCTGCATGTCACTATTTGTCATAAGAGTACATGAGTTTTCCATTGATTAAAGGAGCATCTTGTTTGGTATAAAACTTAATTGGTCTTATCATAATTTCAAAGTGAGGTGCCTCCTTAGCAAAATGTCCCTGTGACAAAAACAAAGAAACAAATAAAAAACATAACAAATCAAAACAAAACCAACCTGTTAAGTGGACCACCTACAACCTGTTAAGTAGACCACCCTTGCTCAACAAATATTAAACATGATTCTACTATACAGTCACTTGTCAGTGGCTCATCTGAGGAGCATTTAAACTTTAAAAAAATCTTTTTTTTTTAACGTTTATTTATTTTTGAGACAGAGAGAGGCAGAGAATGAACAGGGGAGGGGCAGAGAGAGAGGGAGACACAGAATCTGAAACAGGCTCCAGGCTCTGAGCGCTCAGCACAGAGCCTGACGGGGGCTCGAACTCACGGACCATAAGATCATGACCTGAACCGAAGTCGGACGCTTAACCTACTGAGCCACCCAGGCGTCCCTAAAAAAAAAATCTTCTTGTAATAATTTTAATAGGTGTAGGTGAGGAGAGGCAGGAGGGATAGCTTAAGGTGGAACTTCTGTGCGGGATCAAAGTCCTGTAATACCCTCTATATAATCATACATCTTTTTCTTAAGGGAGCCAGCATTTGAATACCTGCCACAGAAAAGTAAATGAAAATTAGTTAATATTAGCTGGAGAATTAGTAGCATCCTACACAATGAGGAAAAGAGTTTCTGTGCCACTATTGTGGAGTTTTCATTTTCACCTCTTCTGCATCTTTCCAACTAGAGAAATAAGTGCAAGAAGGCGTCTTTGGATAGAGCAGATATTGTCTCCACCCACACTAAGCAGGTGGAAGGAGGACTTTGAACAAATATGATTGGAGTTAAAAAATTTATTGCGAACTGATGGGCTTAAATGGAAGCAATTATAGTAATCAGCTACACAGTGGGGAGATTTCAAAGACTAAAGCAAGTATTTGGAAAAAATAGAAATATTTTCAATTTATAATTTAATTATTTTCAATTCATTGGTCAAAATTATTTCATATTACATTATTTACATCATGAGTTCTGTGTGTGTGTGTGTGTGTGTGTGTGTGTGTGTGTGTGTGAGTGTATTTAACCTAGGAGTATTCTACTAGAATTTTCATGAGAAAATTTTTAACTTTGTTGAAATACTCCTCAGATGAGCCATTAAATTGGTGTTTATGCAGTATAATTATACTTATTAGTAAGACACTTTCTTAAATGTTTTATATGTGTAATATTATTCAACTTATCAAAATTGCCTAATAGATAGCTTTGTGAGATGAAGAAACTGAGTCACAGTGAGTTTAAATACCTTGCACATCTCAAAATCATAAAGTATCAGAGCTAGAATTTGAACTTGTCATAGATCACAAGGGCTTTTGTGCCAAACTTCCAATTCATGGAACAAGTATGAAAGGTTCAGATCAGAAATTCAAAGTTCACTCTAAATTGTTGATCAAAAGCTAGAGGGACCAATCAGAGTTAATGAAAACATCAACTTAACTTTTAAAACATAATACCTATTTTCACAATCCCTTGACTTAATTTCACTGCCTTGATACATGATAAACAAGTTAACACCAAAAATACATTTCATGTAATTTCCCTGAGTTTTGCCTCTTCCTCCTTCCCTCTTTTCCTCTTTTCTTTTTCTTTTTTCCTTTTTTTTTTTTTTTTTTTCTATTTTTCCAAATGTTTTAGCAGGGAAACATTATTGAGATCCCAGGTCCAAGGGCCTGGGCAGGAGGGCACCCTGTGGGCAAAGGAAGAGCTGGTGGCAAGTCCTTCCTTAACCTTCTTGGGGCACAGGTGTTTAGTGTGGCCACATTTCTTCTCATATCAGTTGACTGTTCAGGGATGCAGGTGAGCATTAAAACTTGCAGCAGAGCATCTTGTCACGGTTGTACTTATGGGTGAGTTGGAGAAGGCTTGGTGATGCTGCCCTGGAGGTGAAACACCAAGCACATGGTGGGCGCTCTCTGGGTACTATAGTCTGAGGGAGTGTGGCCATCCTCCTGCTGTTTGCTCCACAGATACCAGATGCTGCTGATCAGATAGGGTGCTCTCTTTGTCTTGAATTTTCACTTTGATATTCTCAGTGATGTCATTGGACTGGACTTGTCTGTCATGTCTTCACAAAGATCAGGGTATCTGAATCTGCTGCAAAGCAACCATCACCAAACTCTGCCACCTCATTCCTTCCCTTTCCTCTTTTATCCTTCTAGAATTCCTACTCGATATATGCTAGCGACTTGCATTTGATCCTCTATGCCTCAATTGCTTTTACTTGCCAGTCTCTTTGTCATTATCACGCCTTATGAGATTATAGTGATAGATAACTTAGGGATGTTGAGTACCCGCTCAGTACACATTTGCAATCACAACAGCCTAAGGTGCAAAAACTATTACAATTAGTGTTTTACAGATGAAGAACCTGAGTGTAACAGGAGGTTAAATATTCAGACCAAATCAGTTTGACCATAGGACCTGTTTCATTTACTTCTAGTTTCAGTTCATTTATTCTGCCTTAGCAAGATTAAGTTCACTCTTTAGCACTCCTACTGAAAGTTTTAAAAATATAATTTCAGTAATTATAGTTTTCAATTCCAAGATTTTCAAATGATCAAATTTTAAGCTCTCTGTACATTAAACCTCCTACTTATTTTTTTGAATACTAATAACACCTCTGTATTTTGAGGATTTAAGCTTACTTCTTACAAAATATTGTACTTATAATTATTTGATTTCTATTTCTATAGACATAAAGTTTCCTACCTGTTGGATTGCTCAAATATTTAAAATAACCTATAGGTTCTTCATTGTGCACCCTTTACTAAAGTAGTAGTTTCTTATCAGCCTCAATAAAAGCTCTTTATTATATAAGAAGCAGATATCATGCTATCAGTTTGTTTCCAGAACCTTACCCTCTGCAGATCAGCAGTCTTGACCCTATACCCATATGTGACACAGACCAAATACTTCTGAGGGCATTTACTTTGGCTCTCTGTATATTCAAAGTGGCACACAATGGCTTCAACCCAAATTGAAGAACAAAGGTAATTTAGCCAAGGTAATTATTGGACACTGGTGTTTGGATTCTATGGGTTATGCAGGGAGCCTGGTCTCCTCACTCCATTTCACCTGCTATATGTAGAATTTTCTACAGTTCCAAGTTCCTAGTGGGTTAAGTCAGTCATCCTTGATTCTTTGGTATTTCTCTATTTTCACTCTTAGAATCTCTTCTTTCTTTCATTTTTAAATGTTGTAGTTAATTTTTTTTTCAATACTACCTATAAATTAAAGTGCATAAAGTTCTTTTGTTCTCTGGCCACTAGACCAAAAGTTCTTATGTTTTAATGAAAAAAAGGTTATGTTAGGGTCTTTAAGCATGCAATATTGTCAATTTATATACATTATTGTTCTCTTAATGTAGAATTTTCACACACGATGTCGGGACTTGAAAAAAAATATTTTTCTATTACGTTATTTTTATATTTTGTTTAGCACATACCTGATTCATAGTTTGAAAGCTTTTCAAATTTCTACTACTTTAAAGAAAATAGAGTTTTATTGTTTTGCTGCTAAAAAGCAGACCAAGGAAACATGAAAATAAATAAATTAAAAGAAGAAAAAGGAACATAAATATAAGCAAATTGATCCAATTAGTCCTTCTTCTTCATTAAACTAAGTCTTTAGCTTTTCTTTCTTTCTTTCTTTCTTTCTTTCTTTCTTTCTCTCTCTCTTTTTTTTTTTTTTTTTTTTTTAGGAATTTTTACTATTTCTGAAAAAGGAACTCTCAAAAATAAGATAATATAAGCACTAAGTTGCAAATTTTGTTCTTATCTAAAATGTATAATATATAGGGGCGCATGGGTGGCGCAGTCGGTTAAGCGTCCGACTTCAGCCAGGTCACGATCTCGCGGTCCGTGAGTTCGAGCCCCGCGTTGGGCTCTGGGCTGATGGCTCAGAGCCTGGAGCCTGCTTCCAATTCTGTGTCTCCCTCTCTCTCTGCCCCTCCCCCGTTCATGCTCTGTCTCTGTCTGTCTCAAAAATGAATAAAACATTAAAAAAATTTTTTTTTAAAGATAAAAAAATAAAAATAAATAAAATGTATAATATATATACTAGTATATAAGCATGAATATCTATGCCTGATCTGTACTTTCATATACACACCTAATGCTCTGAAGATCATAAATGTAAAAGATAAATCATTATATTATTCTTATTTTATATCTTTTAAAACTTTAGAAGCTAATAGTTATATTTAGAAATATTCTTATTCTCAAAAAGAATCTATAAGTGGTTGAAATTTCCCTCAAAATTATTTTACCTCTTCCAAATACTATATGAAAAGTAAATAGTAAAATAATGTTGTCTTCTGATTTTCCCTATTTCTTCTTTTTATCTAATCTTCCAATTGCCAACTGGCATATTTCTTCATTTTTCCTGATATGCTATTTTCTCATTTAATTAAAACAAAACTTCAAAGTAGATTATCTTTCAATACCCTTTAAAATTATACATTTGTTTTCACAGAAAATGAATTAGCATTCAGGTCTCTGAGTAAAATCTATTTCAGCATTTAATAATGTGCTATATTTTTAATTAAAAGGCAAATGAATTCAGCTTTCACATTTGTTACAAAGTCCTCAACTGGAATTTTTTTCTCTAACTACAAAAGATGTTATTTATACTTGACACAAAGTCAAAAGTATTTGAGATGAATATTTTCAAATATTTTTTTCTTTTATTATTCAAAGCATTTAAAAAAATAAAAATAAATCTACTTGAATCTTAATTACTCATTATACTTCCAAAATCATTCTTGTCTTTATTTTTTCCTAGAAAATAAGAGTATAGTTTTTTTCCAAAACTGGATATTAATAGTAAATAAAAATTTGTTTGTATACAAATTTAAATGTCCAATGAACATATTTATCCTATTTATCATATATTATGTAGTTTACAATATAATCATTTATCTTAGAACTGTCTTATTTTTCTTCCTTCTTATTTATTCTTTCCCTTCTTTTTTTTTATTTTCTCTTCCATAAATATTTATTCAACCTTGCTATAAGTGCTTCTTATATGCAGGAGTTTTTTTGTTCATTTTTTTTTCAAATTTTCTATATAGACAGTTATTTTACCTGTGAATAATGACAGTTTTACTTTTTCTTTCCTAATCTATATGCCTTTCATTTCCTTTTATTTTGGGGGGGAGGTCTTATTACATCAGTTAGACTACCTAATATGATTTTGAAAAGGAATGATGAGCGAGAGTATCCTTGTCTTGTCCTTAATCTTAGTGGAGAAGTTTTGAATTTCTCACAAGTAAGTATGATGTTAGTTTCAGGTTTTTGTAGATACTCTTTATCAAAATAAAGAGGATTTTCTTTTATGTTTATTAAGAATAGACATGGATTAAATGGTTTGAGAAACAATGGCAGAGAATTACAATCCAAATTCGTGTCTGCTTATTAGAATATGATGCATCTGAAGATAGGTATCAGAGAGGAAGAGAAAAAAATTCAGGAACCACTTAACTGGAGTTGAAGTTCCTCTTGAAAATCAATCATGAGCATTTTTGTTTTATATTTTCTCACTTTCCTTGCAAATTTGTTTTTCTCTGAATAGTAAATACTTAAAATATTCTTTTACTAGATGTCACAACAAAATAAAGTGCACTTCAGATGTTTTTCCTAAACAAAGTTACTTCAAATTTTCTTTTCCATTTGTCATTTATCAGCAAGAATAAACTTACACTCTTGGACACATGTTTTAATAAAAACTCAGTATTTTATATATCACTTCATACCCTATTTACAAATATATGACACCAAGAGAAATCACACAAATGATGCCTGAAAGTGTAGACAGAAATCAAATTATCTAAGCTTCACCTAAAGAAACCAGAAAACAAAAACAAAACAAAGCAAAACAAAACAAAACAAAGAAAGTTAAATCCAAAGTAAGCAGAAGAAGAGAAATAATGGTTTTGGAGGAGAATCAATGAAACTGAAAATAGGAAATCAAGAGATAAATTAAAAAAAAACTGGTTCTTTGAAAAGATTAATAAGATCAATAAGCCTTTAACCAGGCTAACCAAAAAGAAAAGGAAAAAAAAAAAGCAAGAAAGAAAAAGAAAGAAAAAGCAAGAAAGAAAAGGAGAGGAGAGGAAAAGAAAAAGATAGAGGGCACAAATTATTCATATCAGAAATGAAAGGGAGAACATTCCTACAGATCTCAGGGACATGATATGTCCCACAAATGATAACCAAGATTAAATGTCCAATTCCATGAAAGACAAAATCTGCCAATCTCACCCAAAAAGAAACAATCTGAATAGGCCTATATCAAATAAATCAAATTAATAATTAATAATCTTCCAAAATAGAAAGCACCCAACCCTGATGGGTTCACTAGTGAAATCTGCCAAACATTTAGGAAGAAATTATACCAATTATCTGTAATCTTTTTAATTCTATGAGGCCAGCATTACCCTAATACCAAATCAGATATATTAAGAGAAAACTTTATCTTTTCATTAGAAGAAAAGAAAACCATGGGGCCTCTGGGTGGCTCAGTCGGTTGGGTGCCCAACTTCAGCTCAGGTCATGATCTCACAGCTCGTGGGTTTGAGTCCCTTGTCGGGCTCTGTGCTGACAACTCGAGCCTGGAGCCTGCTTCGAACTCTGTGTCTCCCTCTCTCTCTGCCCCTCCCCGCTCATGCTCTGTCTCTCTCTGTCTCAAAAATAAATAAACATTAAAAAAAGGTGTTTTAAAAAAGAAGAAAAGAAAAGCAATATCTCTCATGAACAGATATTCAAAAATTCTCAACAAAATATCAAATCTAATCCAACAATGTATAAAAAGAATTGTACACACAGGAAATTCTAGCTAATATGATAAGACAAAAAAAAGGAAATAAGTGGCATACAAATTGGGGAAGAAGTAAAATTGTCTTTGTTCACAAGTAAAATAATTGTCTATGTAGAAACTTGGGAAAAAATCAACAACAACAACAACAACAAACTCCTGCAAGTAATAAGCAGTTATTGCAAAGTTGAAGGATATAAAAGTTGATTACTTTCCTATGTACCACAATGAAGTGGAATTTGAAATTAAAAGCACAATACAATTTAGATTAGCATCCCCAAAATTAAACACTTAAGTATAAAGCTAACAAAATACTTATAAGATCTGTATGAGGAATACTACAAAACTGTGATGATCAATAACAAAGAACTAAGTAAATTGAGAGCTATTCCATGTTCATGGATAGGAAGATTCAGTATTGTCAAGATGTCAGTTTTTCCTCACTTGATCTAGAGTTTCATCACATCCTTATCAAAATTCCAGCAATCTACTTGATGGTTACCAACAGGTTCTAAAGTTTACACAGAAGAGCAAAAGACCCAGAATAGCCAACACAAATTTGAGGGAAAAGAATAAAGTTGGAAGACTGACATTGCTTGACTTCAAGGTTTATTATAAAGTCATAGGAATCAAAATCATGTGATATTAGCAAGAGAACAAATAGATCAATAGAACAGTTAGAAAGCTCAGAAAGACCTCAATAAATAAGATCAACTGATGTTTGGCAAAGGAGCACAGGCAATACATGGAGAAAAGATGGTCTTTTCAACAAATGGTACTAAAGCAGTGGACATCCATCCGAATAAAAAGAAAAAAAGGAATCTAGACACAGACCACAGACCTTACACCTTGGTAAGACACTGTTAAGATTTCCTTTGTTGTTGTTGTTTTGTTTTAATTTATTCATTTGTTAAATTTTATGTTGTGTTATTTTAATTCCAGTGTAGTTAACATACATGTTGTATTAGTTTCAGCTATACAATATAGTGATGCAGCACTTCTATACAACATCCAGTACTCATAACAAGTGCTTATCACCTTATCACCTATTTCACTCACCCCTGACCCACTTCCCCTCTGGTACCATCAGTTCTCTATATTTAAGAGTCTGTTTCTTAGTTTCTCTTCCTCTCTCTTTCTCTCTCTTTTCCTTTATTTGTTTTGATTCTTAAATGTCACATGAGTGAAATCATATGGTACTTGTCTTTCTCTCTAACATTAGTGTAGCGTTATACTCGCTAGCTCCATCCATGTCAATGCAAATGGCAAGATTTCATCCTTTTTATGGCTAAGTAATATTCCATTGTGCATGCAGACACAGACACAGACACACACACGTGTGTGTATACACACACACACACACGTGCGCGTGCACATATATATACCACATCTTCTTATAAAACTAATAAAATACAGTATTAAGAAAATGAAAATACCGTCCACAAACTGGGAGAAAATATTTGCAAAAAACTTATCTGTGGGGTGCCTCGGTGGCTCAGTTGGTTAAGCATCCAACTTCAGTTTAGGTCATGACCTCACAGTTCGTGAGTTTGAACCCCGCATTGGGCTCTGCCATGACAGCATGGAGTCTGCTTCAGATTCTCTGTCTCCCTCTATCTCTGCCCTTCCCCTACTCTCTCTCTCTCTCAAAATAAATAAATAAATAAATATTTTAAAAAGGTCATATCTGTAAAGGAGTATTAAATATATATACACAGAGAACTCTTAAAACTCAACAATAAGAAAACAAGCAACCCAATTAAAAAAATGGGTCGAAGATAACAGATACCTCACCAAAGAATATATACAGATGGCATAATATGTGTATGAAAGGATGCTCTACATCATATGTCATCAGGAAAATGCATTTTAAAATAACAATGAGATGCTACTGCACACGTATTAGAATGTCCAGAATCGAGAACACTACATGTAGGGCAATAGGAACTCTCTTTCATTGTTGGTTTGAATGCAATATGGTACAGCCACTTTGGACAGCAGTATGGGTGGTTTCTTACAAAACTAAACATTCTCTTGCCATACTATTCAGAAAATACACTCCTTGGTATTTATCAAATGAGTAGAAAATTTATGTGCATTTATCAAATGTGTATTTATCAAATGAGTAGAAAATTATGTGCATAATATCCACATGGATGTTTTTAGCAGCTTTATTCATAATTGCCAAAATTTAGAAGGAAACAAGATGTCCTTCAGTAGGTGAATAAATAAACTGAAATGGCTACATAGTCTATGATTCTTACTATATGATAATCTAGAAAAGGAATAACTATGAAGATAGCAAAGAGATCAGTGGTTGGAGGGAGAGAAGGATGAATAAACAAAGTACAAAGGATTTTTAGGGCAGTGAATCTACTCTGTAAAAGTCTATAATGGTAGTGACATGTCATTATAAATTTGTCCAAACCCATATAATGTGTAATACCATGAATGAACCTCAGTGTAAACCATGGACTCTGAGTGATAATGATTTGTCAATGAAGTTAATCGGTTGTAACAAATTTACTACTCTGGTGGGGTATATATATGTGGGATCAGAGGTATATAGGAAATCTCTGTACCTTCTGCTCAGCTTTGCTATGAAACTTAAACTGCTCTAAAAAATAAAGCGTCATCTGTAAGGTGTAAAGAAGATTAGGAGTAAAGGGTGTGTTTAAAAAGTTAGAGATTATTTACAACAGTGAAAAACTATGTGAAACAAACTAAAACTACTTTCAATTACTACCTAGGAATTCAACTTTAAAGAAAAATTTGTTAAAGTTCTAAAATAAACAGTTGTAATATGGTAAAAGAACTATTAGCTTGGAGTCATAAGAACTAAACATAAATCCTAGCTCTGAAATTTAACTTGTGAGCTATCTTCAGGTATTATTTACTTTGACAAACATAAGCATCTTTTTTTTAACAGATAAATATAATAATGAATTTCTCTGTACATTGTAGTTCGGCTACTTAAGTAGAATTATATTTCAAAATTACTCAACATAGTTAAATTAAATGGTGAGGCTCCTGGGTGGCTCAGTTGGTTGAGTGTCTGACTTCAGCTCTGGTCACAATCTTGTGTTTGTGAATTTGAGCCCCACATCAGGCTACCTGCTGTCAGCCTGTCAGCACAGAGCCTGCTTCACATCCTCTGTCCCTCCCCGCCTCTCTCTCTCTACCCCTCCCCTGCTTGCGTTCTCTCTCTCTCTCTCAAAAAAATAAATAAAACATTTTTTTAAAAAACCCTGAATGTTAAGTGGATATTAATCTACAGATAATTTGGTAAGCAAATTGAAGGTTTTTAGTGAGCAGAATCTCCAATAAACTCATGGGTAACATATGTTTTTATATCTTACCTATTTGGCTTAAAGTTCTTTGAATTTAAAAACAATTGATGTTTATTGCCACAAAATCCTAGCTTGGAGCCTGAAATAAAGTAGAAAACAAACATATTTGTTGAATGTTGAGTAATAATAAGAAAGTTTATGACGAATGGATAAAGAAATTGTGGTTTATATACACAATGGAATACTACGTGGCAATGAGAAAGAATGAAATATGGCCTTTTGTAGCAATGTAGATGGAAGTGGAGAGTGTTATGCTAAGTGAAATAAGTCATACAGAGAAAGACAGATACTGTATGTTTTCACTCTTATGTGGATCCTGATAAACTTAACAGAAGTCCATGGGGGAGGGGAAGAAAAAAAAAAGAGGTTAGAGAGGAAGAAAACCAAAGCATAAGAGACTCTTAAAAACTGAGGACAAACTTGAGGGTTGATGGGGGGTGGGAGGGAAGAGAGGGTGGGTGCTAGGTATTGAGGAGGGCACCTTTTGGGATGAGCACTGGGTGTTGTATGGAAACCAATTTGACAATAAATTTCATATTTAAAAAAAGAAAGTTTATACAGCTTTCCTTTATAAGTTCTTTCACATGTTATTCAACTTTTAATTATAAAAGTGTTATAAACTTTTAACATTTTCTATCATTGAATAAATATATAATGGCCAAGAATATTCAATAGAATTGCCTCTAGTTTCTTCAATGATTCATGTAACTCATGCTTTTAGCATTAGTGACAGTGTTTAGGCAATAACATGTGAAGTAATACAACTTGCATGATGAGAACTCATTATATATAATAAAATGATTATATAGGTATAATACAACTGTAGAATGATTCAAAAGTTAAGATATTCAAAATATCAAAAATTTTGGTGCTTCAATAATTTTTATGCAATTTACCTAACTCATGAGAGTTTAGACTTAGACTTTTTATTGGTATTATAGCTTTAATGCACTATTTACAATTTGAGATTCTCCAACCTACAGTGATCAACATATTTGTTAATAACTTAATTATTTCTTGTTTGTTTTGATAAGTTTATTGCATAAAGGAAATCCTACAATCTGCTCTCAAATAGATGGCAATTATCATAAAGTTAAGAAATTACTGTAACAAGGATATACAATTAATCAGTTCTGTGTTTCATAACACCATGTGCATGCCCCAATGCATTGCTTTCAGCAATACAACAGCTGTTCTTTTATGCATTTTTTATGTCTCCAAGTAATTCTTTCATGATGAATTATGGCATATTCAGCCAGAATTAATGCACCAAAAGCATGTGTGAAAAATTAGTAAAATCTTCACTGAAGAGTTAAATCTGATTTGAGATTTTAAATTTCAAAAAAATTAAACAGAAAGTTTAATAACTTTTCAGCTGATCAGAAACTATGTTATAAATATTCTCAATAAAGTACTTAATGAGAAATAAATATTCACATAAGAAACAGGAGTTGCCCAGTTGTGTTCACAAACAAGAATAACCATCTTTAAAATAATTACCCAGTGAATATTGTTAAATTTGTAATTTTAACTTTGAGAGACCCTCATGTCATATATGTTCTGTGATTTATGTGCGGGCTCTTCAATCCTTGTCACCAATGGAAAATGTCCAATAATTTTACTTTTCTTACTTTCACCTAAGTGAATCCTACAAGAACCTTGAGATAAGTAATTTAAATTGTGGTATGAATTAAGTGAACTCTATTCTATTTCCATTAGCAAGTATTTATTAGAAGTCTGAGTCCACTCAGGAGAGAGAATCCACACAGTAATTTGAAAAAGTTCAATGTGAAGAAATATTGGCTATAAGGAGGAATTGGAGTAATGTGGCATAAGCTTGTAAAAAGTAAATAAGTATTAAAGAATATTGGGGGGTGTCTGGCTGGCTCAGTCAGTGAAGTATGTGATTCTTGCTCTTGGGGTTGTGGGTTTGAGTCCCACATTGGGTGTAGAGATTACTTAAAAGATAACTCTTAAAAAAAAAAGAATAAAGGTACAGGAGACATAAAGAACAACCACAAGGCTCAAGAGAAAGGCTCCTACAGGGCCAAGATACAGCCCATATGGGAGGATACAGCCATGGCCAACTGGGTGGCAGAGAAGTCAACTTGGTGTAACACAGACAAAATTTGCTGGGAATCTACCTTCTAGCACTTGCTGGATATTCATTCACTAAGGTACTAAAGAAAGGTCTTCACTGGGAGGTATCTCATTGGAGACACTCTGCTTAAAACCACTCAAAGAGGGTGTATGGTGGAAGCTTCTGGCCAGTGAATGCTGCTGTTTTTTTGTGTGTACTGCAGGAGTCAGGAACTGAGAAGCCATGAGTACTGCAGGAGCCAGGTGTGGGTTCAGCTTTCAGCTTTGTCCAGCAAAGCCGAGGACAGCAGAAAGGATTACTCAAGACTCTGCAAGTCAAGAGAGGTGAGAGGGAGGCTAAGGGAAGACTCCCTAAGCTGCTCTCAACCTCCCGTATTTATGAAGCATACAGTTAGGGAAACATTGTGCAATGTCAGTGAGCCACATGCCAGTAAGAATGTATGCATGCATGCAGAAAAACAAGTTAAGGCATTCCCAACACTAAAAAAAAGCAGATGTAGAAAGCAGGGTGGAAAACAAGATAAGATATTCCATAGATAACATGGTCTAAGGAATTCATGAGCATAGGCAAGACCCAACCTATAGATATACTTTAACTAGATAAGTGAAGCATGGCCCACTTTTTTCAGCAAGGCCAGAAAGCAGTGTTCTGCTTTGCAATGTGTTCCCTAAAATCTCCTAACATAGGACATAGCCATCTGATTTCCCGTAGCCAAGTGCTGTACAAGGTTTATTCCATGGAGGAGCCCACTAGGAGGGTTCATGGGAATCGGAAGCAAAACCCTTATCTCCTGCAATGTTTCTCCAGTACTCTCTATTGATAAAGCTGATCATCATGCCAACTGGTAAAACAAAATTATTTAAAGGGCACAGATCCATTTTTACAAAGCAAGCAAACTTTTGAATTTGGAGGTAAGAGTCAATAAATCGGTAACTGGCAGAATGACATAAATGCATAAAAGGGCAATTATCTATGATCCCAAGACAGTTATGCGTGAAAATATGACATTCATCACATTTGGGGATAAGCACTACCAGAAAACTAGCTACAAGTAGGTCAGAGAAGGTAATATGGGAAGAGAGAAATGGTTTGTGGAAGATACATGACATAAATAGCAGTTAGATGTATAATAAAAAGAGCATGATCAATAAACAATAGAGGAAATAGATTTTACTTAATAGACAATTGGGACAATAAAAGTTTTTAAGTAAAATCTAAGGAGTTTAAAATGTTTTCTAGAAATAAGTAATGAGCAAGACAGATAAAGCAATGTACTTGGGCCTTAACTCTTACCATGAAATAGGTTTATTTCTATCAAAATAAAATTATGCACACAAAAGCCAAGGGAAGGAGACAGTAAATATGTAAACTAGTGTTGGGAAATATGTTGATCCTTGAAATCAGCCTGTAACCTAGTAGCCCTTACTTTGCCCTATTACTTGAGAGCAGAATCAGCCATAGTTGATACAATACACAGGAATGATCATTGTAAGAGAGGTCACATGGGACTATACAAAAGAAGAAAATTATCCTTGACCACTCTGTAGCCTTATGCATATTTTTTAAATATATGCTCATTACTCAATTCCAAAAATTGTGGATATTCAATATTCTTCTCTATTAGCTTTAAGTTAATCATGATGACATTTTAAACTCAATACAGTGCACAGTAGATTGAATATAGCGTCAAAAGATACGAATTCAGGTTTAGACTGTGCTATTATTCACGTAATGTTAGGCAATAAAAGTGACCTTTAAAATGGAAATGTTAAAGTAGCACATGACTGCCATAGAGATAAAAATTAAGCAATGTAGGTGAAACATTTTTAGTAATTGGAAAGCATTGTATGAATACAAGGCATTTATTCTAATTTAACTGTGTTGAGGGATGCTAGTATTCTAAATAACAAAGACACCTCTTAAAGATTCAATGTTTAAAACTTATCCAAGATATCTTTTATTAAGGATATCTTCTTCATGGATATCCAGGAAGTAGTCTGTTTTCCTCCTCTGACCTGAGCAAAGAACGTAGTGTCACAATTGAGGTTGTTAATAGATATTTCACAATATCATGCATGTTCCATATCTGATCTCATAATTACTCTAATTTTTATGTTTTTTAAATAAATACACTTCAAAATATTTTTGACACTATTAAGTGACATCTGCATCCACTTTTCCTTTTTTATAGGTCTACTCATTCAAGTAACATTACAAATTTATTCTTAACTTTTTAAAATTTATAGTTCTTAACCTCCTGACACATTTTACATTTTAAACCATGTGTATTTACTATAGGTCTTAAGATACTTATTTTGGGGGCATCTGGATGGCTCAGTCAGTTATGCATCTGACTCATGATTTCAGCTCAGGTCATAATCTCATTGTTAACAAGTTTGAGCCCTGCCATGAACAATGTGCTGACAGTGGAGAACCTGCTTGGGGCTCTCTCTCTCTCCCTCTCTCTCTGCCTTTCCCCCACTGGCGCTTAATCTTTCTCGCTCTCTCTCTTTCTCAGCATAAATAAACTTTAAAACGTAAAATAAAATATTTGGTTTTAGTTTAAGTTTAAATAGGTTTAAAACTTCCCTGCTGATAAACTTAGAAAATAAATAAAAGCTTTCACATAAGTATTATTTTTGTAGAAAACTGTTTTACATGGGTCACATATTTCAAGTAATAGACGCTAAAGAATGTAATTTCTATTTTCATTAATTAAAGAAATATATATTCAGCACTCAATTTGCATTTGCTCAAAGAACCCAACAAACATCATTGTTTTGGAGTATGCCATATCAAAGCGAAATGAGCCTCATCATGTAGCCCCAAAATGGCATTTTATCCCAGGAGTTGAGGAGAGATTTTGCCAGGATAAGAATAACAAAACAAGACTTGGTACTTGAACTTTATCCACTTTCATATAGTGTATCTTTTTGCATAATAAAGAAATACAAAAACTGAAGCAGTGTGAGGGCCATGAGCAAAATGCAAACCAGTGGATAAAATGCAAAAGCAGAAACTTCTCTATATTTATTCCGAGTGAGCAAGTCATGCCACCATATATCTGATTTTAGTTGAAGTAAGCATAAGTGTAGCAGGATGGAGAATGATCCTGAAATAGAATGACCTAGTTAAATATTATGAAAAAGTTAGAGGTACCATAATATAACTGAGGGAAGATAAAATGAAAATACCAGTGTTTGATGCCATTGAAAAGATATTTCACTTGATCACATCAAGATGGTCATTAGCTTAATAATAAACTTAGATCACTGAAATTATTGAACTATTAAATAGATTTAGAAATTTTAAAAGCTATTGATTTATTCAGGTGATGTGTATCTTTTCCTCATTAAACACCATTATGATTTTACCTGCACAGCAAAACATGAACCTTTTTGCTAATTACAAAAGCTTCATGTGTCACAAAAGATTATGCTTTCATTTTTCAGAAGTCTTTAAATTAGTTATATATATAATATTAAGAACATTTTTCTTAAATTGATTGTTATTGTCGAATATTCCACTCCACCAACTCTTTAAAACCAGATTAAAAACTAGCTTCAGAGAATTTCATTTTTCTGGTTATAGTGGGATAGCTTATATCAGAAAAAAAAAAACTCTCAGAAAGAATAAATATAAAGATGAAAACTACTGTTTTAAGATATTGGAAATCAACTCAGACCGTTGGGTTCAAAATTCCCAAGAGAAAAGACAGCAAAAGGACTCCAACGTTCATCTGTCACTTTTCTTGAGGCGTTTGCAAACTTATCTGCAGCATAGGCCATAGGCCAAGTGAAAATGTAGCCTCAGAGCATTGTCAAGTAGCACACAACTGTGGAGACAAAAATTAGAATTCAGCACTACCACAATAGCTTGGAACTAAAACACGAAACTTCAGAGCAAAGGCAGCAGTAGAGAGGTGAGCCTGAGATTATGTGAATAGGCTGGTATAGTAGTTCTTAGCTCCTAATCTGAAGAGTGTGAGAAGCTGAACAGGCAAGCTGGAAGTAAGAGCTAAGAGGCTAAACAGACAACAGAGCAGCCTTATATAGCCAAAAAGGAAAAAAAAAAAAAAAAATGCTGTTCAAATCCTGAACAGGAGGAAAAGACCAGGAAAGTACTTTAGGTTTTCAGCTGAATTTATGCAGGGTCACTCCAAGATAGAGCTGAACAAAGTAGTAATGGAATTAAAGATAAGTCAATAGAGAATACAGACTGATAATGAAATGAACATGAATAACCATATAGAAAATAATGTAAAATATGTATGGAACAAAATGAAGAATCATAGTCATGGAATTGAAGTCCTACCGGGAGAAGAGATAAAAGGATGCAGTGAGTTTTGTTTGAAGAGATATTGTAAATTTTCTAAACTTGACAGACAAGAAGACAAAGCTATAGAGACAGGAAGGATAAATATGAAAGAATAAAACTTCAACTATAGCAAAATCACTAAAATTCAGTCAGCGATAGAACAATGTTAGAAGCAATCAGAGAAGAATAGGGCATTATCTTCAAATAAGCAGCAATAATAATGGCACCTAGTTCTGAAGCAGAAATGATGAAAACCAGAGGACAGTGTATGACATATTTAAAATTCTTTAAAAGAAATAAATGTTAAGCTATGATTTGATATCCACCTAAAATATATTTCAAACTTAAAGTGAATTATACTTAAGATCCCCCATCTCCCTAAAAAGAAATTTATAGGTAGTCAACTTGTACTAATAGAAATACTGAAGGATTAGGGCACCCGGGGGGCTCAGTTGGTTAAGAGTCTGACTTTTGATTTTGGCTCAAGTCATGATCTCATGGTTCATGAGACTGAGCCCCATGTCTGTTTCTGCACTGACACAGCATGGAGTCTGCTTGGGATTCTCTGTCTTCTTCTCTCTCTCTGTGCAACCCCCCCCCCACTCTTTCTGTTTCTCAAAATAAATAAACATTAAAATTCAAAAAAAAAGAAATATTGAAGGAAGTTCTTGAGACAGGAAAAAAAAGTATCTCAATTGGATTTATAGTGATGAAGGAATGAATAAACAACACTGGAAAGAATAAAAATGTAAATTCAAATAAAATAAAAATGTAAAATAATAAGAAGAATGACTTGTTAAAAATGAAAATACCTGACAAAGGACACAGAAAATGTGGGAGGGGATAACTATATTAAATATTTTAATGTAAATTACACACACACATACACAAAAGAATAAATAAAAATAATGTTGAGATGAATCAATAACACTTTTTCCAATAAAATTACTACACTTTTCTCCAACATTTAGTGTTCATTCAAAAGACATTTTTGGGGTGTGTTTCATGTGATTGTAGGCCTTGAATATACATAGAAGACTATGACACATCCCTTCCCCAAGTACATTAAATCCACTTTAATAGCACGTGTCTATTTTAAGATTCAGCATTGATTTAATTTATATTAGGAACAGAGAAGACATACCGGTATATATATATATATATATATATATATATATATATATATATACACACCATATATATATATATATTTTATCTAAATGAAAGCAGCATATATTCAATCATGCATTATACTACTTTTGGATACTACTATATCCAGATCAAAATTCAAATATAAGATTTTTGCACATTTATAATCTATTTTTTCCATTTCTTCAGTTATTGGTGGGAATTTATGGCATCATTGTTATATTATTTTACTTCTTTTAAATGCTTGGGATTGATAATATCATATGTGACTTTTTTATTGCATTTCCTGTTTGCCTAAAATTGTGGTGTTCACATATGTATAGGAGCTAAATAGGGTATCTCAGAAGTATTTTACTGTATTTTACATTAGTGCTTGAAGGATGTCCCTTATTGATTCATGAATGGTGATATCTAACTCTTCTAACTCTGGAAATTGTATGATTTCTTTAAAGAGATGTGCAATTTTATTTGCACCAATTGCATTTCCAACAACTGGATAATGTTCTAGGCATACAGTACCAATTAATGTTTCAGTAATAATCTCTTAAAAAACATTTTAAGATACAAATAGGAATTCAAATTTAAGTGATGTGTTGTGACAATTTTTACCAAGTTAAAACAGGTGACGTCAATGACAACACCATCAATGTACTAAAGAGTACCCCTCGCCTGGTATGATGAAGCTATTTTTTTCTAATTATTATTATAGGACATAGTTCAGTAATTCAATTAGAGATAGGTTAAAATGTGAATAAAAGCATAACTGATGAACTATGATCCTTATAAATCAATGTACAACACAAAAGCAATTGTAAACACAAAGTATTATCAAGCACAGAGGAAGGGTGCCAATGCTTTTGATGAAAATTGCTTCCGCAATTTCTGAAAACATTTTTCTCAATATTATTTTCTTCATGTTTTGAAGATAAATAAACAAAAAGCAATCAGTCCCATGTGACTGGGGATGGAAAGAGGGTGGTTAGAGAAAGTCTTTCTCTTGCCCTTAACAGCAGCACTCCGGTTAGAGTTGAGTCCTTCCATTACTATGCTATTGCTACATTCATCATCTATGGTCACCATTTATTTAAACAGAAAACAGAAAAACAGTTTATATCTGGCAGAGTCCATCTAATTCTTTCATCAACTTAGAGCTAGAAAAAGTTACCTAACACCCAGATATTCTTTAGTATCTGATAAGCACCTTTTGTTGTTGATGTCAATACATCTTGTATAAAATGTTAAGAAGTTTAGACAATATTTGTTTAAGATAGTTATTGAGATTTCTGAAGCTTCTTGTAAAATACTAAATACACTATGGGTTTCCGATTGCTCCTTAAACAGGTTGCAAAATGCTACCTTTATAAATGAATAAAATGAACAGACAAAATATAATAATAGAGTGTGAAAAGCTAATAAGATTTATTGATGGAATGTATTATTCATCATCAGAATATAAAAATTGAGATGATTTATGAGGGAGATATCATTTGTGTTCCATCTTTGATATATATGGGCAATTTGAACATAGGCAAATGAAGGAAAGCGTCTCTCAGGCAGAGGAATTGAATAAGCCTAGAAAAAGAGATAAAAACTCCAAAAATATACTCAGATTGAAGAGGGGTCTACTTTGGTTGGATTATAGAGTGGATTAAGTGGAATGATGGTAGATAAATCAGTGATAGTAAGTGGAAAAATTTGTAACTATCTCTAAAGTGGGCAAAGTGTATGTTCCATGACATTAGAAGATTAGATTTTAATTTTAAATTAATTGTGTTTATTTGAGTGTGTTTGAGTGTGGGGTGCAGTCAGTGCACATACTGACATAATAAAAGCCTTTAGAAGAGATTTTAGTTGCCAGCATTGTGCAGAATAGATTAGATCAGGAAAATATGGAATGCAGGGAGCTCAGAAGCAAGACAATGATTAATAATAATGAAGACCTGACTGAACATGATAAAGGGGGATAGCACCTATTTAAAAAAACACTGAGAGTGGTGCCTGGGTGGCGAGTCAGAATTCGGCTCAGGTCATGATCTTGTGGTCCATGGGTTTAAGCCTAGTGTAGGGCTCTGTGCAGATAGCTCAGAGCCTGGAGCCTGCTTCAGATTCTGTGTCCCCTTCTCTCTTTGCACCCTGCTTTCCCTCCCTCTCTCTCTCTCTCTGTCTCTCTCAAATAAAAATAAACATTATTTTTTTAAAAAAATACTGAGAAATAAATAAGAGGATTGGAATGTAACTAAATCATTGCATAAGTTAAGAAAGCTAAAAGTCGGGGCACCTGGGTGGCTCAGTTGGTTAAGTGTCCAACTCTTGATTTTTTCTCAGGTCATGATCTCACAGGTCAAGCCCCACATCAGGCTCTGTACTAACAAAACAAAACCTGCTTGGGATTCTCTCTACCCCTCCCCCACGGTTTTCTCTCTCTCTCTCTGTCTCTGTCTCTCTCTCTCTCTCTGTCTCTCTCTCTCTCTCAAAAATAAGTAAGTAAACTTAAAAAGAATAGTTAGAAGTCAGGGAGGGGTCTGTTTTTATCAATCTAGGGGAAAGAAAAACTGAAAATAAGGAAGAAAACACTAGAAAATAATGATTACATATTCACTCAGTAATTAGATCTTTCACATGAGAGCTTTTAAAAAATTATCTTTCTGTTCTATTGTCTTCTTCAAAAAGTATATAGAAGCTGTGGTTTCATTATTATAATTTAATTTTGCTTTATAAAGACTTTTGCTTTAGACTTTTAGTTTTTACCATCAATGTTACGTAAAAGTGTGACCACTGAAAGGAATGCTTATACATAGTACAGTTTAGTGAAAACTATTCTATTAAGACTTATGAATACTGAGTTAGAGTTCTGCCAATTATGCTCTACTTGTTATGACTACGTTAAAAATAAATTTGATCACATTAAAGAGAAAGCTGACTACAATGGTTTTCCACATAGGGATATATATATATATATATATATAATATATATTATATATATTATATATATATAATATATATTATATATATTATATATATTATATATATATATAATATATATACATATATATTTTAAGTTCAGAGATGAGCAGTCCAAGCTGCAACTAACTACTCAAAACACTACTACATATCTTCATAATCCAGCTTCCTTTGAGTGTCTGTTTTATCATCCCAGTTGCAAGACAGCAGCTACAACTCCTGATATCCTATATGTCCTTTAGTTATGAAGAAGGCAAGGGCACAAGGTTAGCTAGTTGAGGCTATGCTCTTTACTAGGAAAATAATACAGGAAGCTATATCTAGTAGATATCTGTCATGTATCATTAGCAATAATTGAGATACTCCATCAATAAGGTTATGTGTGTACGTGAACATTTTTAATGAGGCATATTGCATCCAAATAGAATCGGTGTTATATTAATAAAGAAACAGTGGATATTGAATAGGGATCTAAGAATGTTTGTCCCTGTAATCTTATTTTTTTTCATTAGAAAGGCCTAGGTCAACTCTGAGAATCTAATATTATACATCAACTGAATATAATTTGATCAACAAATTCAAATATCAGTGGTATATCATATCATAATCATAAAACAAAAATCAATTGCCTTGGCTGTAAATGGCACAACTCTGGGAATTGTATTTGTATTATGGTAGTAAAATGTTTCATTATAAGTCAAAAGTTCTCTTTTCATCAGAATAAGCAATATCTCTGAATACTGAGTAAGCTAATGTCAGAATGAGTTAATTAGACTTTTTACTTTTTATATTGTTTACATCAAATCTAAAGGACTCTCGCATTTCAGAGTAGCAGAAATGCAATTTCATGGTATTCTGCTTAACTGACTTAGAGATATATACTAACTGCCTAAAGTTTGATTATTTTAATGATTTTAAGTCTACCGAAACTCAAGTACAGATTTGTGATTTTCTAACCAATATACTTGTTCCAGAACGAAGACTCTAATCTGAATGTTAAATTATAAATTTGCTCATCAAAACTAATGTGCAGACCACAGAGAAGACAATCTTAGTAAAAGGAACTAAAAGTCTACAGAAGTTGTATACATAATGTATGACTAGTAAATCAGGCATAGAATAAACTATCGCAGAACTTTAACGTAATTACCAAATAACCTGAGGTTATTGGTAAAGCTAATCTAGCTTTTTAATCAATATTCACTAAAATAGATTTAAATAATTGACAGAATAATTAGTTGATTGAAATTTCTATTTTGTCAAATGGCTTTTTGTTGTTATATAAACATAGTATTTTGAGATTTTGATAGATGTTGGATTTGGGTAAAATATTTAAAGCTATGTACTATTTGTAATGCATTAATAAATGATGCATCATCTTTGAGTAATTCAAATAGTTATATTTAAAAACATTTTCTGCTTTAAATTCACTTATTAATTCATCAGGCATGATGAGGATTTTTCTACATTATGACTAATGAGCAATATGAACACTTGTTTTGCAAAAGCAAATTCAATGCCACCTATTTCATAAATAACATTCAGAACCTTATTATTCTTATTTAAGTAGTTAATGTGCATATTTTATACCTTAGAGTTACAAATTAGCTTAGGCATGATAATAATGATGTTGCATTATCTTGATTGAGGTAGTCCAGCATATGTTATCCAAAATAATACATCATTTTACTTAATTTTCACTTTTAGATTGGTAAGTGATTAATGTCAACTTTCTAGTAGACAGCACATAATAACTAAATTCATACACACCCATGAACATACATACCACATGAAAGTATAAGACTATATATATGTACATATATGTATATTCATCAGCATATATGTAAATACGTGTAAATCCAGATTTATATTTTTAAAGTGTGTAAGGAAGTAGATACTATTAAAAATACATTGATGTGAAGATGTAGATGTTCAAAAATTGACTCTGGTCTCCACTTCTTGTAATGAACATCAAGTAATTCAGACAGCTTTCCCACTGAGAATAATTAGGAGGGCTAGACAAATATAATGCATTAGGCTGCCCATAAGAATGTGAGTAATTTCTGCAATGCTGTATGGAGAAGTGGTAAGGCTAAAAGAGTCAGGCATGAAATTTGACACCTTTTACTCTTATGGGTGTTTTTGATTCTGGTTAAGATGATTGGAAGCTGACTTGCAGGGCTGAGGTGTTTTCAGGGGTTTTCCATGAGAATTTCAAAGATGGATGCCAAAATAGGTAAGCACACATACCCTGAGGCCATAGAACCTAGGTTAAATTCATCTTATTTCCTAGGTCTGCTTCCTCAGAAAAATTAAATTCCTTGTGCATGCTTTCTCCTTCTTTGATATTTTGTAACATACATAGTAAAATATAGGGTTCATTATTATTAACACATATGATGCTAAATGTTAGGGTAATGGGGGAGAGAAACGAAATAAAATTTCCTAATAGACATATAAATGTATTGCTACTAAGCAAAGGGGAATATTCTCATAATGCGTATTGTCCTCACTTGGCATATGATTCTGTGATCTTAGCTTATTTTTATACCCATTTTCCTGATAGATGTGAATCTATCAGTATTTAGAATATTAAAAAATTAAAAAGTTCTACAGATAGAAAAGAATGAATCCAGTAGAAAAATCATCAATACATATTTACAGTCTATTCAGAGGGAAAAAAGGGACCCAAGAACATTTGCTCGGCCTTAGGTATCATATTGAAAATATTAATTCATATTTGATTCAATTTCACCAGACAGTGAAAGAAAAATGCCTGGGGGATGGATGAAATAAATAAAGGGAATTAAGAGTATACTTACCTTGATGAGCAGTGAGCAATGTATAGAATTGTTGAATCATTATATTGTATACCTGTATGTTAATTATACTTGAACAAAAAAATAATATTAAGAAAGAAAGGAGGGAAGGAAAGAGAGAAGGAGGGAGGGTGAGAAGGAGGAAAGAAGGAAGGAAATGCATAAGGAAACACCAGGAAAGGAAAACTAAAAGGAGAAAAGGAAAGGAATTAAAGAAGATTGACATTCCCACAAGTTGGGGAGGATATGGAGAAACAGAAACTCTGGGACATTGCTGTCAGGAATGGACTTTGGCAATGTAATTTTGTAAAACAATTTGACACTAGCTAGAAAAATTAAAAATGTGTATAACTTCTCACCCACCTACTTTCTACTCCCTCCAAGAATTGTAATATTTCTGAACATATTAATAAGAAAACAGAAAGGAATATTAATTGTGATATTGTCTGTAACAGCAATATATTTTTTTGAGAGGGAGAGAGAGCAAGAGAGAAAGAGCAGGGGAGGGGAGAGAGCTGTCAGCGCAGAGCCTGATAGGGGCTTGAACCCATGAACCACGAGATCATAACCTAGGTGAAATCAAGAGTCAGACCCTCAACTTGCTGAGCACCCCCAGGCACCCCGTAATAGCAATATATTGAATTCACTTTTGTTTATAAGAGAATTGATACCTAAATTGTAGTAGAGATACATAATTAAATATTCTTTTAGCAGTAAAATCGAATAAACTGAGGTGTCTTTTTCAACATAGACACACCACAAAGATATAATATTGAGGGTAAAAACCAAGCTATTAAATTCCTACAAAATAATAATTTAAAATAGATGTGGATGTGCATAAACTATGCATCAGAATGGTAAGCCCCATAACAGAACAATGGATTCCTATTGGAGCCATTAAGAAAATGGCTCAATGACAGGTAATTTTTCAAAAATTTTTGGTCCCTGTGTCAGCCCCAGTTCCTTAAACAGAACTTGGCACAAAGGAAATTTTCAAAAATGTTTGTTGAATGAATGAATGAATGAATGAATGAATAATATTTTCAGTTTCTTTCTTAATCTGTAGAATTACCAACATTTTAATTATATTAGTCTCTGTATGATTATGTTAAGTATGAAACACTTCAAACTTAAACAAAAATATCGACTCTTTATATAAAAATTTAGTTTTAGCAGTTATTCTAATTCTTAAAAAAAATAATGTGCCATTTTGTCAAACAGGAGTTACTCATCCTTAAAACATATTTTAATAACAAATTTTCTATTAACAATACTGATAAAATTGAAACATAAATGAAATCAGAAGAATGCTATCATACTGTTACCCTCAAAAATGTTTTGAATCAATCTGTGTCTCCCTCTCTCTCTGCCCCTCCCCCGTTCATGCTCTGTCTCTCTCTGTCCCAAAAATAAATAAACGTTGAAAAAAAATTAAAAAAAAAAATGTTTTGAATCAAGCTTCCCTGGTATCTCCATAATAGTCTCAGTCTAGTAAACATCATCGATACAATTGTAAACACACTTAGAAAAATGTCCAAAATTAATGACATCAGGTATTGTCCAGAACTTCATATAAACAAAATAATATCAGCATAACACCTATCATTTTACTTTACTAAGTGTCCATTTGTATTGACCCAATAACTTCCATATGGCAGTTTAATGTTAATGAGGTCACAAGTTCTAAACCTTGCAGGCCAGTGAGTCCATTCTGTACTTTGGCTATTGATTGCAGCATATGGTGTTGAGTCTTACTTGAGAACTAATACAAACAGCAAAAAAAAAAAAAAAAAAAAAAAAAAGACAGGAAATCTTGGAAAACACAGTTTTTCTCTTAGAAATGAAGCTGTTACTGGAATTCTAACAGTTAAGGGACAAAGAGAAAGCTATTCATGTTTAAGTCAAAGTTAGAAATGCAAATCTGAAGCCATTCCTGGATTACAGTCTTTAAAATAAAGTTCTCTTCCCTACAGTTACAACTCAGGATGCCTGTAGCTGGAAGTAATGAAAAATACATAAATAACCCATAATTTTCCAGTAATAATAGGCAAAAATTTAAGCACTACTATTTGCTAGTTTCTGTTCTTTAATCTCTACTCTTCCTTCAAAACAAAACTCTTTTCACATAATCTAATTCCACCAATTGCAATAAATTCAAATAATTTCAGGAGACAAAGTAACCATGTATATATCTGAAGAGGTTTGATGTCTTGCTTGTAATAAAGAGTTGTGGGTATTGAAATGAACTGGAAATTTCATACTCTTAACTTATAGGGTAGAAATTCAATTTGCTAGCCACTATGTTGTGATTTCTCTGCCTTGATCAAGTTATATTCAATCTCCATATTTATATCACATTTTAGAGTTTTGCTAGACCGGGAGCACCTGGATGGCTCAGTTGGTTTAGTTTCCAATTCTTGCTATCAGCTCAGCTCTTAATCTCAGGGTCATGGGTTTGGGCCCTGCACTGAGCTCCATGCTGGGTATGAAGCCTACTTTAAAAAAAAAAAAAAATAATAAAATAAATGTAGGGGCGCCTGGGTGGCGCAGTCGGTTAAGCGTCCGACTTCAGCCAGGTCACGATCTCGAGGTCCGTGAGTTCGAGCCCCGCGTCAGGCTCTGGGCTGATGGCTCAGAGCCTGGAGCCTGTTTCCGATTCTGTGTCTCCCTCTCTCGCTGCCCCTCCCCCGTTCATGCTCCATCTTTCTCTGTCTCAAAAATAAATAAATGTTGAAAAAAAAAAAATTAAAAAAAAAATGCAGCCACCATATATTATTAATTTCTCTTTCCCTACCATTCAATACACTTAGTATACTTTTGGTGATATAAATACCTTTTTAGTCTTTATTTTTATATAGTCATGGATAGAAATACTCCATAATGTATTACCTTATTTAAATTGTAGAACAACACTACAATATAGAGATTGTGAGGATGATTTTATAAATTAAAAAAAAAAAGTGTTATGAAGAAAAATAAATTTAGGGCAATTTTTTCCTAGGAATATCCACCAGATTGGTGATGTGCTTGAGTGAGCTTGTGCCAGCTTGTGAGAGCCAGTTGTTAAATTTTGTGACAAGGTTGGTAGCTTCTTCATGGTCATGGTGGGATTATTGACACCACAGAAATTGGCAAATGCTACATACAAGTCAGAGCTTTCTCTTTAGGGAGCTGCTTTCCCAGCACACAACTGAATGTCATTCAGCTCATTTCTACAGAATTAGGATTTATATTCTCTTGTATTTTGTTAAAGATTGATCCCTGTGTAGTGTGCTTTTCATGTAGAACTTTCACTCTTCAGGAATTTTTTATTATGTATTAGTATAGCATTAGTAAGGTCAATAAATCTTAAAACATATTTTATGGCGCTGTACAGTAAATCATGTTTAGATTGATTAAATTAGTGGTCCTTAAATGTCAAACTTGGAAATGTGATTTTTATTTAACATCTAATGGGAGTCTTCATGCAGTGCAGGACCATCTCCAGAGCGATAAGCCTCTTAACACATTCTTTGGCAGTAAGATGGAAAGGGGTTTTCTTTTCAGAAGAGTCTAGAAGTAAGCACTCAGAAGGCTGTTAAAATAGTCTCTGAGAGGTAACAAGGTCTTCACCAATATAATAGTGGCAGTGTGGTTTCTGAATTTTATTGTTACCTCCAAAGGACATCTGCATAACAGTAAAATGCCATATGGGAACTTAACTTTGGTTGCTTAGTACGAAATTTTGTTCCTGTAAAGTAGTTAATTGTATGAATTGATACTATTGTACCTGAGTGTCTTTCTTTTTTTTTTTTTTAAAATGAGCTCTCTCCTAGAGAGCACTGTACCATTTCTAATTATTTGATGAGAGTAATGAAGTGAATTCATCTTCAAATTTTTAGAGGCTTATGAATTTATGCTCGATTGAAAGCACTTTTGTCCTAGGAATATTCACTCTTTTCATGTTAATTTTTCCTCCATCTGTCCGAATATTCAGGATACGAAGACTATATTTCATCATATCCAAATTGTCCTTTTCCCTTTTTGTTTTGCCAAATGTACTCCTCAAAGAAAAGACATTTGCCATTTTATCAAATTTTAATGTGTGTGGGAAATATCATAACTATACGGGTTAAGATACGAGAATCAATCTCTTTTGTTATAATGCCTTTACAATGCTATTAAGTATTATTTTTAAAAAGCAAAGAATTGATTGACTCCAATGTTATAGATAGAAAGAGGAACAAATATATGCTTAGTCTTGGGGCTTTATTATTCAGTATTTACATGGAATTTATATGGTTGATAGTTTGTAATTTAATAAATTAATATATAGTCCATGATCAAGTCGAAACTAAAAAAAATACATAACAGGTATAAATATCAGTCTATAAGCTCTGTTATAAAAGAAACATACTTATTTTTATAACTTTATTGTTTGCTTGTTTCAGTTGAGCCTCCATTCTCTTGGACGGGCCTTACAATTGAGCTCAGTAATTGTTATGTTATGTCCTCTCCTCTCTTTTATCCTGATTCTGAGACACTGTGCATTATCAGAGATGGCTCTGGTTGTTAGTTATCTACACTGGTCACCAAATATCCTGCACATAAGTTCTTTTTAGGTCTGGTGACGGACTTGTCGTTTTGGTGAAGTTTTTTGTACATAAAAAAATCTTCATTGAGTTCTGAACTTCTATGCCTAGAGCCCGAAGTAACTTGTAATCATTTCTCTGTAAAACCTTAGTTCCTGTATGCCCAGCAGACTGCCCACAGCACTGCTGTGAAGCAGATTCTGCTTTCCTATTGTTCTAGGGCTGAAAATCTTTCCTCCATATAATATGGAGTCTCCATATAATAGGATTCTGAGGTTGTTCAGATGAACTATGAGGTAGTTTAGTCATAGTCCCCATAGTCTCCATATAATATGGAGAAAATCCTTCTTGCCATCATGTTTTCAAGTCATCTGCTTCCGTCTGAAGCCCTGTTTGTTTCTTTGTTTCTTTTACCTCCTTGGGAAAGTCTCTACATTCTAAGATTGTCAACTTCTGGAAAATGGGAGCCAATTTTGTTGTGTACCCTGCCAAATTCTTCCCTTGTTGTTGTGATATATAGATCAAATTCTCTGAGATTGAAGCAGAGGCCAACATTTCAAAAGCGTCTCCCCTGCATTAGAAGTACCACAGAATGTTAGGAGTGGCTTTTATCAATGAAAGATACCTGAAAGAAAATACATTGACCTGAGAATGCAACATTGGCTTATTCACAAGTATTAGTTATTATAGTGATGTTATTTTACTTTTTATTTTTTTAATATCTATTTTTTTATTTTGGAGAGAAAGAACATGAGTGGGGGGGGGGGGTGGGGAGTGCGGTGTCGCAGAGTGGGAGACACAGAA
Source organism: Leopardus geoffroyi (assembly GCF_018350155.1). NCBI lineage: Eukaryota > Metazoa > Chordata > Mammalia > Carnivora > Felidae > Leopardus > Leopardus geoffroyi. The sequence goes on along the minus strand of NC_059341.1, from coordinate 98,599,851 downwards.
TCCAAATCAGGCTCCAGGCTCTGAGCTATCAGCACAGAGCCTGACACAGGGCTCAAACTCACAGACAGCAAGTCTGTGACCTGAACTGAAGTTGGACGCTTAACCAACTGAGCCACCCAGGTGCCACAGTTATTAGGTGATTTTAGATAGCAATGTGTGTAATGCAGTTTGTTTCTAGGTAGCTGATTTTTTTTCTAGATAGCTGGTTTTGTTGTTGTTTTGTTTTGTTTTTCTTTTATGAATATAAAACTTTTGGGGGAGGCATGGTGGAAAATTAGAAAGTTGATGCCAGTCTTATGCTGTGTAGTGGGAAGATTCTTCCCAGAATTCACCCCAGGCTTTCATACTATATGAACATTTCATGTAAGGTTATATGAAAAAAAAAAAAAAAAAAAAAAGAAAAGAAAAAAAAGTATTTTCTTAAAGTAAGACTGCATAGACAATTAAGCATAAAATACTGAATATGAGGATTTCTTGACTCTATATAAAACTGTTTATGTTTATTTATGAATGTGGATAATGCTGGTCTCCTGGGAGAATTTTGATTGTTTTGACATTTAGTTATATTATCCTTAGAACAAAGGCTATTGTTGGGCTGGAGTCAAATCTATGACCATGACAGCAAAACTAAACTGATCCACATAATGAATAATGATGATCTTGATGCTCTCACCAGCTGTTTTACTCAGTCACAGAACACCATGACTTTTAATAAAGTACAAAGCAGGGTACAGTTCACACATTTAGATAGTAGTTCTAACTAGTTAACTATCTCAAATTCAGAAAAAAAAGTCAGTCATCATAAAATGAGTAAGATTAACTTCTTTCTGTCATTTTGGTTTGCTGATCCCTATATATTTGTTTGGGGCATTAGAAATTAAATTATTTTAAAGGCAGTGACTAAACTACCTCATAGTTCATCTGAACAACCTCAGAATCCTATTAAATAATTAAAAAAAAAAAAAACAGATCTCCCACCTTAGAAACAAAACTGTATCAACAAAAAATATGTATCTTAAAACCAACAAAAGTGTTACTAAATATTTCTCTTACTTTCTCTTTTCCTTTTATCATAAGGCCAGATATCCCCTGTCTGTGTGGCTTACCTGTCAGGCAATGATTGGACAGAAGCTGTGCTCTCTTTGTTTCTAAGGCTTCCACCCTCAGCTGATGGATCTGGAGCTGAGGATAGGGTTCGAACAATTTTCAAAGCTTTCTTAGCTTTTACTTCTGGTCCACTTCAGTCTCCTCTGCACATGCACATGGTTTTCAAGTCAGCCAAGGATGTGCTGAGAGCTCACCCATTGCTTGCTTCCAGGGTTCTTTTATTTCTAGATTCTTCCTTTTAAAAGTCTGGCTGTCTGCCACTTTTCCCCAGTCCAGTCCACAACCTCAGTCAGGCTCGCAGAGCCCTGTTCAGGTTTCCACCCATGCTTCCTTCCTTAGTTTGCTACTTATCTTCCTGACTGTGCAGCACCATTTTTCACTCTGCTGCAAATCCAATCACTACCTTTACAACAAAGTTGCTAGTTTTGTTGGTTAGCCACACCCTGCTTAAAAAAATGGCAGTGACAGCAGTGGGGAGGGGAAAGAGCCACAACAGGAGCAGCCCTGAGCAAGGAGGCCAGAGACTCCAGTTGTTTTTCAACAGAGGTTTCTGTAGGTTTGCTGTTTTAGTTTTGGGGTTTTGTTTTGTTTTGTTTTTAATGAGTAAATGCTTCTCAGTTTGTTTTTGCCTTTGATCAATGCTTAGAGTCCTGACATGGTTGTTTTGAAAAATATCACACAGTTTTATTCTTGCCTTTGTTGGAAGTTTTACCTACATCTTCCATCTATCATTGCTGGAAATCCTGCATCATGTCTTGCAGTGTCAAAGGATTTTCCTAATTATCTCATTTTATCATCACGACTAGTTTATGAATTAATAATACTTACGTTATAATCTTATAGAAGCAGAAGTCGTGACCAAATAGATTCAGAAATATAACCAGGAGTAGGAGCGATATATGCCCCAAAGGTAGAAACAAATAGCTTGTTCCAGGAAACCCATTCATACCAAAGTGATAGAGGCCTTACTTTACATAAATACCTTATGGAAGACGAAAACAAAGCCATGGTGCTTTGCAATAAACACATTCACACAGAATATTCTTCACTTTCATGACTGAGAATAGAAAGATACCTTCCTACTCCCAATATAGCACTTTTCCTCCCAAACAGTATCCAAATCTCATTTTTGAAATACCTGAATTGTATTTATTAAGTGTAATGAATGCATCTGGAATTAGGAGCATACTTAGCTCCTAAAGAATACAAGAAACAACTTATTTATATAACATGTAGCAAAAATGCAGCTCTATTAGGAATAACACCTTTAAAAACACAGCATAAAAGTGATACATTATTTTAACATCTAACAATAACTCTAATTATCTTTTCCAATTCTATCACTGAGGTTGGAAACATATTTTCATAAAGTGTTTCCCATATGTACATTTAATTCTTCCATAAAGCACTTAGTTGTGTAATAAGAATATAGCTTATTTTTTTATGTGGAAACTGTGGGTAGTCCAAACAATAGGCTTTGCAAATTCTGCCAGGAAACTTAAATACTATCATGAGACACTAGGAAATAAACAGTTCTCTAAATTCTGAGTATATGTACTTGGTTCACCATTTCAGTTTGTTGAAAGATACATACAGATATATGTTTTCAGTTTGTTGAAATATATATATATATATATATTATATATATATTTATATTTATATTATATATAAAATATATGTAAGTATTATATTTATATAATTTTAATTTGTATTTCAATATTCAGTTGTATTGAGTATACAAGGCAATGTTATAATTCAAAACTATCTGAGAATGTGGTATTGGTCAGCTTGGACTGCCATAACAAAATAGATGGAGTGGCTTAAATGACAGAAGTTTATGTCTTATAGTGCCAGAAACTGGGAACGCGAAGATCAAGGTGCTGATAACATAGTTCTCATTCGGAGGCCTCTTCTCTTGGCTTATAAGCAACAACCACCTCTGTGTACTCCCATGACCCCTTCTTTGTGCATGCACAGATAGAGACAGAGCAAGCCTTCTGGTGTCTCTTCTTATAAGGACATAAATTCCATTAGAGCAGGGCCCACCCTCATAACCTTATCTAACCCTAACTATCTCCAAAAGATACCATCTCCAAATACCATCATATTGGGGGTTGGGCTCCAACATGTGAATTTTGGGGAGACACATCCTGTCTATAACAAGTATCAACAATTCACTCATGTATACATTCAAAGAACATTTATTTGGGGTGCCTATTGTATTAGAAAGTGAATACAATAGACACTGTACTTGTTCTCATGAAACTGGAATCTAATTTATTATTATTATTAATTATTATTTTAATTTAAAAAATTTTTGCTCACGTCTACCTAAGTAAAAATTTCCAAAGGAATCCCCAAAATCTAGGGGGGGGACAGTATTTATACTGAAAGAAAGAATTGCCTCCACTGCTTTTTTTTCTCATAAAAATTTTAAAATTTAATATAAAACAATTTACTTGAGGTTAGTAACTAGTAAACATATCATGTGATATCCTCTGAAAGCTTTCTTTGCTGTTAAAGTTACTTCATTATATAACACATCTACCCATTTCCCATATATATAGTGATAAATTTATTTCAACTCTGCTTCATCTTACCCATGTTTTCAAAGTATAATGCAACAGAAGATTTTGAGCATTGGGTAGAGGAAAAGACATAGCATGAGTACAAAATGATATAACAATAACAACTGAAAAGGTATTAAATGTAAACCTATTTTATTTCCAACTATAAATATTTGATTTGTTAAATACACACTGTAAATCTGATTAAAAGTAGAACTTCTACTTTAAGTTCTTTCTACTATACAACTTTTTAAAATTATGTCATTCTTCCTCAATTTCTTCAAACTATGTATTTTGGAAGAAGTTGTCTTTCAATGCTGTTTCATACAATTTAGCTGACATTGTGATTTCATCTTAGAAAGCACCATAGCTTTCTTTGCTTGAGGGATTCTGATGTCGTTCCAAATCTTTATACATGGATTTTAGTTGGCTTTCAAGGCCCTTTATAGTATGATATAGACAGAATACTATCCTTCCTTCTCTTCACCCATCCTCCCTGGCCAACTCTCACGTCATTCAACTTGCCAGAAAAACTGGATTAGATCTTATTTGCTGAACAAATTGAAATCACTTTTCACATCTGTGTCATTTTTCATGCTGTCCTTTTCCAGGAATGAAATTCATGTACATATGAAAGATTATGTGTCTTAGGGCATAATTCACATATTACACTCCTGATTTTTTCTAATCACTTCCATGACTTTACCTCATTAATTCCCCAATCACACTTCACAACTAAATTTGGAGACAAATCTTTAAGTGTTGTTTATGTCAGATGAAATAAAGCATAATCACAAAAGAATTTTTTTTTCATTTTCCATAAAAATATTTGTTAAAGAAATTTTTCTTCATGTGGTCCAAAGTGTCTTAAATAAAAAATGTAATACATATTTTTAAAATGTAGAACATGCACTATTTTGTTTTTCTTTGTCATAAGCATGATAATTGTGTAATTTTTTTGTCCCTTCAAGAGCTAGCTTGGAAATAAATTTGATATTTGATAGTAGAAACTATATGCAAACATTAGCTCCCTGACACTTAGTTGCTCATTCATAGGGTATGGTGCATAAGGAGAAACTTAGGCCCAAGAAATGTCAGACCCAACTTGGTAATCAGTGCATCTAAATGCTAGGCATTAAAGTTGTTTGCAGACTATAATCTATGGAGACAGGTTAAAGCCCCGTTTTGGAAGAAAAGAAGAGGTACAGAAAATGTTTTTGGCAAAACATAATCTAGAAGACATTCCGTATAATAATGACAGAGGAAACTATAAGAGCAAGGTTGGCAGTAATGAGGCAGGAACCACGCGTTAGAGAGCTGGCTGGCTAAGCCAAGAGCCTCAATAAAACTTCATACAAGAGCAAATATATATTCAGAGCATGCTCTGAACCTGACACTGCTCAGGTTCTGGGTATTAGAACAAAGCAAAAACCCTGCTCTCATAAAACTTACACTCCAGTGTAGAGTCACAGACAGTAAACACATGTAGGCCATAAGGAGTGATAATCAAGAAGCTAAATAAAACAGAATAAAGGAAGAGAAACACTAAATTAGAGAAGGTGAATGGTAAAGAACTTTCAAATTAGGTGAAAAATGATTGCGGGGTCTGTATGGAGTATGGAGGGAGCCAGAAGTATTTCTGAATAATGCACCCTTCGGTCAGTGGAAACAAAAAAATGCCTCATGTAGACTTGGGAACATACTTGGTTGGAGGAATACCCAGACAGTAAGGGTGGTTGGGACAAAATGAGAAAGGGAGGATAGCCTAGATGAAGTTGTTCAAAATACTTATTTATTTTATTTTTTTTTTAATTTTTTTTTTCAATGTTTATTTATTTTGGGGACAGAGAAAGACACAGCATGAATGGGGGAGGGGCAGAGAGAGAGGGAGACACAGAACTGGAAGCAGGCTCCAGGCTCTGAGCCATCAGCCCAGAGCCCGACGCGGGGCTCGAACTCACGGACCGCGAGATCGTGACCTGGCTGAAGTCGGACGCTTAACCGACTGCGCCACCCAGGCGCCCCCAAAATATTTTTAAATAAACATTCGCACATTCCATTATAGATTGATATCCTTTTTTAAAACATACTTCTACATGAATAAGTTGGTAGAATTTAAACAATGTATGGTTGATTTAAACAAGGAATGATTGTTTTCTATATGTCTATATTTCATTCAGTGCAGTCACTTCACTATAAAACTTAGAGTGAATGACAACCGTTTTGCTCACATTTCTTGATATTTTGTGAAATGCAGTACTCAGCAATTTATTTGAACACTGACAGATGTAAAAAAAATGTTTGAAGAAATTTATGGCCATGTTTCTTTTCTAATACAGAGTCTAAGTGTTTGTCTCAATATAGGACAAGTCAATTCATAAGTTCCTTTTCTTCTCTGGCAAATTTATTTTGACTTTCTAATCTCCTTGTAGGTTAATGCAGCAAGATGTTTTATTGTTAGATAACAATGCTAGGATAAAAATATGTTCTCATAAAGTAAGTCCAAATGTTTCAATTTCTTCTGAGTGTAGGAGATATGCAATTTATCAGTACCAGTGTAGAGGGCAAGGCATGAGGACTATTTTTGAGAAATGAAATCTATTTTTCAAGAAAATTTAGGAAAGATATCATTTATCCTTATTTTTAAACTGTAAGACTGAAGTAATTTGGCATATCCTTGGAGAGTTTCATTAGCAGAATTTATACACTCAGAAATAATCTAGGACAGTTGAGTTTTGTATATGTGTGTCCAATTATTAGCATTAAAGTTGAGATAAGCCAGGAAGATGATTGTAATACAATCATTATCATAAATAATCCATACCTTTTGTTGCTAACTTGTTAATAAATACTAATTATTTCAGATGAATATATATAATTGCATAATGCATTTGTATAATGAAAATTATATAAAACAATGAATTATTCTCATTCTTTTATTTTTGCTAGGCATTGTATCTACACCTGTAACTAATAATGATATAGTCTGTGTCTCCATAAAACATATTCTTTTTAAATTTTTTTCCATAATGATGAACAAGTATTTGATTGTGTTCAACAGCATATTGAACAGAAAATGTAAATGGCTCCCCTTCCCAGTAATGTCAGACTAGGTACATCTAGACTCAGTCTCGCTGTGAATAACTAGGACAACGTTGTTAAGTGGAACAGCAAATTGTTGTTGTTGTTGTAGCAAGTTCCTAAAAAGTGTGGTTCTAAGATGTGAGAAGAGAAGAAATGCTGGTAAGTGAGTCCAGTTGGTAGCTGCTTTTGCAGTAAGAGCATATCACATGTCTGGAAGTAATGACTTGGACAACAAGAGCCTTGAAGAACTAAGGATACCAGTTTTGGAGCACAGGGTCTGTCAAGAGGAGAGACAACTGAGAATTGTACACACAATTTTGGGGGATCTTGTAGAGCCTAATGACAGGATTAAGGATAGAGGAGGCAAGTACTGACCTTCACAGGGATGAATCTCAGTTTTGAAACATGACCATTTAGAGCTGTGAAACTCTTGACCAGCTACCATCTTTGATAGTTGTGGTAGCATCCAGGCCTCAGATAATATCTATGATGTACCATGTATGGTTCCCAGAACCCAGCAAGACATAAGCAGATAAATGAGCATATAAGGCAGTGTCATTGAAATCTTTGAGGAACCACAGCTCACTGAAGTGCCTCTGATTGGGAATTCTGGGGAATGTAGTTCCCACCATCTGTTACACGTAAGGGGCTGGGAAGAAAGTGGTGATAATGGAGAGTTGACAGTGGACAGTGTGGCAGAGTGAGGGCAGAGATTTAGAAAACCTTATTATGAAACTTAATGCACATTTATATTTTAAAAAGTCAGGGCATTAAAAGTCAACTGTACATAAGACATAAAGGAAGTCTCAAGCAATGTTTAAAAATTGAAATTCTGAGTGTATTTTCTATTTAGAGAGAAATTAAGCTAAAACTAATAAGATAACCCCAAAATATCAGTATTTAATTATGAGAAATAATTAGAGAATGAACGTTAATAAGGTTGTTGGACACAAGTCACTATATGAAATTTAATTATATTTCTATATGCAAAAGTCAGAGAAATAAATTTAAAATCATACTGTTCACCATAGTGAACTCACATATACATGCATACTTGGGAATAAAGCTAACATCAGGCTCATAAGAAAACTTAAAAACATTTTTGAGAATCATTGATAAGTTATAAGTAAATCAAAGTATATTCTATTTGCAAGGTATTTTGAAGATACCAATTCTCTTAATCCTCTTTTTTACATTTAATGCAATTACAGTAAAACTTCCAACAGCTTAAATTAAAATTTTGGTTCTTAAATTTATATGAAAATGCAAAGGGTTTAGAATAGTCAAATCATTCATGAAAATGGTAAACATTTTGATCTGGGATAAAGGACAATGTTTTTAATAAAAGGTGCTTAGAAAATTTATCTCTATAAAAATATGAAATGAATATTTCCTCACGCCACAGATAAATATAAAGATAAATACCAAGTATACTATATATCTGGTCATAAATATAAAAATAAATTAATACAGGATGCAAATATACATAAAGCTTCTAGAACATACTATAGAAAAATACATTCATGATTTTGTGGCATTGAGCAACCTGCTTATTTTATTTTTTTTTTTACATTTATTTATTTTTGAGAGACAGTGAGACAGAGCACGAGCAGAGGAGGGGCAGACAGAGAAGGAGACACAATCTGAACCAGGCTCCAGGCTCTGAGCAAGCTTTCAGCACAGAGCCCAATGCAGGGCTCAAACCCACAAACTGTGAGATCATGACCTGAGCTGAAGTCAGACACTTAACCTACTGAGCCACCCAGGCGCCTCATTGAGCAACTGCTTAACTGGGACACACAGATAGCTGAAAATAAAGGAAAATATTGACAAGTTGTACTACATGAAAATTAAAAACCATTAAAGTAAAGAAAAAGCAAACACAATAAGTGAGAAAAGACTTTTTTAGCAAGCACTTGTAACCAACAAAGTGAACATAGTCACTGCATATGAATGAGTTATAAATAACTCATTAACAGCAATAAGAAAATGATGAACAACCTAGTAGAAAAAAAATAATAGACATAGGTACTTTACAAAACAATACTCAGGTGGCTCATAAACACATGAAAACATTTCTGAGACTCACCTGAAATCAGAGAAATTCCAGTTGAAATCACAATGAAATGCCACTATAAACCCACTAGACTGATAAAAAGAAAAAAAGTATAACATCAATTATTAGGAAGGACAAGGAGCAATAAGTCCACTCAAACACTGTCAGAGGACTATTAATTTATCAGCCACCAATACAGCCATAGAATATGACTCAATAATTCTATTCTTAAGACTATCTTCAGTAGAACTGTGTACATAAAGAGGTTTATTTAAGATTGTTCTAATCAGCATTATTCAGAATTAATATGCTAGAAATAACTCAGATGTCCATCAACAAGAAAAATAAATACAGCTTTATGCCACAACATGGATGGATCTTATAAAGGCAATCCCAAGTAAAAGAACACTTTTGTAAAGTAGCAAAATTCCTGATTCTTTTTTAAATTTTTTAAATATTTATTTATTTTTGAGAGAGAGAGAGAGAATGAGAAAGAGAGAGAGAGAGAGAGAGAGAAGGAGCATGAGTGGGGGAGGGGCAGAGAGACACAGAATGCAAAGCAGGGTCCAGGTTCTGAGCTGTTATCTCAGAGCTCAACGCAGAGCTTGAACCCACAAACCGTGGACACTTAACCAACTGAGGCAATCAGGTGCTTCTGTGATTCTTAATTAAAGGCAGAAGTGGCCTCGGTATTAGTTTAGAATTATAAGTTAGGATTTTAGCTAATTAATAATTAGTTTAGGCTATTGATTTTCTTGGATAGGAAGGAGAGGGTAACAATTGCCCAGGGCTGAGAGGTGATTTCTGGGGTGTTGATAACATTCTCCGTCTTGACCTGGGTGGTGGTTGCACAGGTATTCAATTTTTGATCTTACAGTGAGTTTTAGTTATTTTCATGTATATTTTGTGATACACATGCTAAATTTTAATTTATAAAGTTAAGAAATATATAAATATAGCAGTGTTTATGAAGTCGCTATCCAAGTTTAGGTAGGTGTTGAGGAAAATGGAAATTATGGCTAATGAAGAGGTGTATTTTCTCTCCCTTTTACATTGCATCATAAAAGTTATTACAAGTGACTATACAGATGTGATTCTATAGATAAGATATGGTTAAGGATTGACTATGAGCTAAAAAAATGAGAGATAGCAAGTTACCTTGAAAAATTAACAGATAAAGGCAGTCAGATATTGTTATGCAGAAAAATATGCAAGCTCAACATCAACCCACCAATAAACAATGACCTTCATAGTGTATGAAACAGAGATGTGGAATTGCTAAGTTAGCACTGGCAATGAGCAGGAGAAGATAACAAGAACATCAAGATAGGAAGTAAACAAGCAAGTACCTGATTATATATTGGTCTGTGTTCCACATAATGCTTCAGAAACATAGCAATTAACTTGCTTTTTTATTCACTGCTTTCCAGTAAAGCTATTACAATGGGTCGAGTTTCAAAATGTTATTTTTAAAAAGGCTGTATGGAAAATGATTCATTAACATATAAACAAGAGTAAATACTGCTTATTATGTTTAAAAGGGAGAAAATGTTACTATAAAGATAAAGGACTTGCAATCAGACAAATCCAAATTTATATCTTTTATTACTATGTGATGTTGGTCATGTTTCAATAGATTTGAGCCTCAATTTTCTCAACCATAAAATTGCCGTCTTCACAAAGATGCTGTCAGAAATTATGTTTAAGTGCCTGAGAATTAGTGCAGTGCCTGGCACTTAAGAATATATAATATACAATATTGCATGTGATGTATCAAAAATAATTTTGATAAGGTAACCAAAGGTTACTCTTATTGTCTTGATCCTCAAATGTTCTAGGTGACACTTGCCTTGATATAAGAATAAGGGGTGGGGGGGGGGTCCCTGCTTATACTTCCTAATCTTCCTCTGCATGGTAACCACATGTAACCATAACCTCTCTAAATGCAGCCATGACTGCTTGAAACATCTCCATCTTGGTCTTCTGGCTGTCTAAGCCAAGAAAGATACACATAATAAGCTCCCTTCACAAGCATGCTCTCAGTTTTCTGCCTAATTACTTCTTTTTCTATTCTGGGTAATTGATATAAAAGATTATCTTACTCTTTATTAGACATTACTCTAACTCTTCTCTATGGGAATGTATACTTTTATGTGACAGGGAATCATATTTCATATGAAATGATCTCCCAACATTCAAGCAGAGTTCATCCCCCAAACTGGCTTTGTGGTTGACCCCTGCAAGCCTCTCCAGTTTCATTTTAAGCTCTTATTTCTTGCTATGCTTTGATATATTAGAAGTTCAGGAAACCAAAATTTTTCAAGAGGTTTACTTACTAAGCTCTGGACTCCAGGAAAAAAACTTTATAAAGAACAGGGGAGAGACTAGGGGGAAGTCTGCACAACTCAGGAGTGAGAGAATTTGACATGTTGGAGGACAAAGAGTAGAGCAGGTGGGCATCCAAGTAAACAAACAGTAGAATGATGTAAAATATATTTGGGAAACCAGGCTGGTAATTTATGCAGGCCTGGTAAATAATTAAGAAAAGTTTGGATTGTAATTTGATTGCAAAGGGAAGTCACAGAAAAATCTTAGGCAAGAATTAACTAGAGGCAGTGTCTTTGTTTTCTTTCTTCAATGTCTTAGAGTTTTCAGAATATAGGTCTTTCAACCCCTTGGTCAAATTTATCCCTAGGTATTTTGGTGCAATTGTAAATGGTGCAATTGTAAATGGGATTTTTTCTTAATTTTTTTCTGGCTACTTCCAGTTATGGAATAAATAAATCACAAAGATGAAAAGTACAACATAGGGATTACAGTCAATAATATTGTAAAAATATTGTATGGTGACAGATGGTGCCTACACTTATTATGGTGAGCACTGAGTAATGTATACAGTTGTCGAATCACTCTGTTGTATACCTGAGACCAATTTAGCATTCTATGTGAATTACACTTCAATTTAAAAAAAAAAAAGAGTTAACTGGTGGTGATCTTTGTAGATCATGGATAAGAATTCAATAAAAATAGAAATGAGGGGACGTCTGGGTGGCCCAGTCAGCTAAGCATGGGACTTCGGCTCAGGTCATAATCTTGTGGTTTGTGAGTTTGAGCCCCACATAGGGCTCCAGAGACTAGAGCCTGCTTCAGATTCTGTGTCTTCCTCTCACTCTGCCCCGATCATGCTGTGTCTCTCTCTCTCAAAAATAAATAAACGTTAAAAAAATTTTAAATAGAAATGAGAAGAAACATTGAGAAAATTCTAAAGAAGACCTGAAAAGATAGGATTTTGTCTCGGACTTGAAATGAAGAACATCAGATTAGAGGCTAGAGGTGGAATCACCAATAGAACTGGCTGAAAGATTGGAGGTAGAGAATGGTGGAAGTGATAATGAAAACTAATAACCATGGGAGACTTCCAGATTTCTTAGCCAAGAATATAACACTATATGACATAATTTTATTGAGGTGAGGGATAAAACTAGGGGAAGGATAGAATTTTGTTTTCATCATCCTGACCCTCAACTTATCTACTTACACCAGTGACTCCTGTCCATCATTATAAGACTGAAGGCAGGAACGAAGTTTGATGCTTACCACTTGGCTATTTATTGGCCGTTTTTTGAAGATCAAATATTTTTTAAACAAAACCGAGGCTGAGACCTTTGGTGTCAGCCAAATGGAAATGGAGAACTCTGTCACTGAAGGGATTTCAGAATAAGTGGAGCAAATCACAAAGATGTCAGACTTTTCCCTCTACATTCGTCATAATTACCCAATATTCTGGGTAATTATCTTTAAAGCAAAAATGCCTTTTCCCTCCTGTCTAAATTGCCTCAACTTTATGGCAGCTCTAAATGATAAAGCATTTTTCCATTAGCCCAAAATCTTCCTAAAATCATTCCTAAACTAAATAAGTTTTGATTTTAAAAAAGGACTATATAATTCTATTTACATAATTAAAGAACGTATATATTGAAACATAACTAGAACAATTGTATTGCTCATTTAATTCACCTATTGATTTTTTTTGCATGTAAACAACTAAGATTTCCTCAAATTTGTTGGAAACGGAGATTTAAAAAATTTCTTACGAAACTGATAATGATTAAGATTACAGTGGTGCTTTTCAAGTTATAATGTCAAAGGATAGAGAGTAACTTCTAGGAATGTGCTAATTATGTTGTCTGTAGAGAACATCAGGAAAGACTATTAGTATAAAGTGGATTTTTACCTTGAAATGCATGTAATAAACCATAGAACTGGTGACAATTTTAATGAGCAGTTTTGATATATATTTAGGGACATTCAGTATAACAAGAAAACCCATGAATCCTGAAAGTATTTGATCTACCTGGATTTCAATTCTCTGGTACTTATCATGGGAGAGATTGATTAATATCTCTCCAATTTTAAATCATGTGCTGTTTCTTTGAAATTAGAAGGTAATAATATCGCTTCTCGGCCTTTTGGCTAAGATCAAGTGAAATTAGAAGGTAATAAAGACTTTAAAAAAGTGTTCTCTTCTTAAATCCATTTCTTTATTTTTTTAACTTTAAAAAATATACTTTTTAAAAATATACTAGACCTAAAGAATAAAAGTAATACAAGTTATTTTAGCAAATAAAGTGGTTTATTACAATATTCAGTCACTTGTATTAAACTGGTCAGTTTATATCATGCAAGTGGTTCATTGCCAATACGTGATAATTTTCCAGAATAATTTCCATTATCAAGTACATTGTCTCAATTTTTTTGCAAATTAAAAAAAGCAGGATTATGTGACCCAACTGTTAATTGAAAAAATATACTAAGCTTTTAAAATATATAAAAATACACTATGATATATATAAATATTAACATATATATTATTAAATATGTTATACCTATAAAATATAATAAATATATATGCTGCCATCCTTACCGTAAGTTGTTAAAAGATAGACATAGTTTTAAAGCATAAGAAATCTTAATAAATATATTTTCGAGAAGTTTGGGGCAATTTCTGTAGATAAGGCATGTTGTCATCTAAAAAACTTACTGTAAAGACTACTTTGCTCTAGTTAAGCTTCATAATGGAGTCTCTAGAAGATATTTGAATGATAGTAACATCAACATATGAAGGAATATTTCCCTTAGGGTCTATATTTTTCATGGTTGGGTTCTATTTCATTTTATCATTCCCCATAGTCATTAATTTCTGACCCGAGTCCTAATGTTTTCCTCTTTAACTTGTTCATCAGCTAGTCTCCGACTCATGCCAGCTGCCCAACTAACAATCAAATCCTGTTCTCAAATATTTCTCCTACCTAATTCTTAGGTGAGTTCTCAAATGTAACATGCATAAGAATCACTTAAAGAGCTTTTATTTATTTTTTTTTTAATTTTTTTTTCAACGTTTATTTATTTTTGGAACAGAGAGAGACAGAGCATGAACGGGGGAGGGGCAGAGAGAGAGGGAGACACAGAATCCGAAACAGGCTCCAGGCTCTGAGCCATCAGCCCAGAGCCCGACGCGGGGCTCGAACTCACGGACCGCGAGATCGTGACCTGGCTGAAGTCTGACGCTTAACCGACTGCGCCACCCAGGCGCCCCTTAAAGAGCTTTTAAAAGCACTAATTCCTCAGCCCCATTCCCACAAATTCCTATTTAGCAGGTCTGGAGTGGGACCAGACAGTGTTCATTTCTAGCAAGCTCCCAGGTGAAGCTGATCCTGCAGGCCTGGGAACCACACACTGCCAGTAGCACTGTCTTAAGTGATGCCTACCCCAAATCTATCAGAAGTTCAAAATTTAGCCAAGCCTGCTTTCCTCCAGTTCCAATATATTAGCTACTCATTGCATACACTAAAAGCAATCATTTTTTTGTCTATTTTTTGATAATCATGAAATAAATAAATTGAATAGCTGATGATTTCACCAGGAAGGCACAATCCGTTTGGCCAAACCATGCAACTTAATAATGCTTAACTTTCTGACAGTTCCAACCAACGAACTGCATTTCAGTTAGACCAAAGAGTTATGAATTTCAAGAGATTTTCCAAGAGTTGTTGATTCTTTTTATTTGAGTTGTTTATTCTTACTAGCCCTCAAATTTTTTTTTTTAATGTTTTATTTATTTTTGAGAGAGCGAGAGAGCGAGAGAGAGAGAGACAGAGAATGAGCTGGGCAGGGGCAGAGAGAGAGGGAGACAGAATCCACAAAGCAGGTTCCAGGCTCTGAGCTGTCAGCACAGAGCCTGATGTGGGGCTTGAACCCGTTAACCACGGGATCATGACCTGAGCAGAGGTCAGATGCCCAAGTGACTGAGCCACACAGGCGCCCCTACTAGCCCTGGAAATTTTAACATGAAGATCAAGAACTTTCTTTGGAAGGGAAGCAATTCCTCTTTGATGGATAAATTTGAGATGATAATATCTCAGGTCCTTTATTTTACCCCCATCTTTCACCTGGTCCCTGCTACTCAAGCTGAGCGTTTTTTTTTCTAGAATGAGAGGTACTACTTGTACTACTAGTAATACCAAGGAAAAATGTACACACTGGTGTCCACAAATCTATATCCTTAACTTTGGAAACAGAAATTACCATTTTAAAACACAAGTTAGTTTTGCTAGACAACCACATTCATCACATTTAAGAATACAATACAGGGAAGATGGACAGCGGCTGGCATCTTACCCTGAATTATATTAGAACTTCTCAAACAAACCCTCTCTGGACACCACATCCTTAGATACTGGACCTCTCCATGTTGCAACAATCATGAAGGACATCCATGCTTCGGCATTCCAGAGAAAATATGATATTGGTGGCATTTGACATAATGAATACATTATATCAGCGAAAAAGAGAGAACTAAATAAAGCCTCTAATGGGGAAGAAACAGACATTTTTACTTACAATGTTATGCTACTATCAACAAGATAAAGATGAATTATACACTAAAATAGCTTGTTTTACAAAAATGTACTGTTAATAGACTCAGTCTAATGGGACTTCAAATAATGTTACTGATGTGTGATACAAAGTATATTTCTTTTTTTAATTTCTTAAAAATGTTTATTTATTTTGGAGAGAGAGACAGAACATGAGCAGGGGGAGGGGAAAAGAGAGAGTGAGATACAGAATACAAAGCAAGATCCAGGCTTTGAGCTGTCAGCTCGGAGCCTGACATGGGGCTTAAACTCACGAACCATGAGATCATGACCTGAGCTGAAGTCCTATGCTTAACCCACTGAGCCACCCAGCTGCCCCTATTTCTAAAGAAATAAAGCCTTATTAATGATGTTAATAGATTTGGTTGTTTTGTTAAATTTTTTACTTAGTGAAATGAAATTTTGCCAGATAGTTTTCTGATTCCCTGTCAAAAACAAAGACTTATTAACTGGATTTACAAAGGTAAATATTTATGAATCATTTTTATGTATCTAGATATTACATGGGATTTAGTAATAGCTGGGTTACTATCTTTTTTCCTAGATATATCAATATGAATTTACAATGTGATGTATGTTTTCCTTAATTGTATTTTACTTTTGTAAAACAGTATTGGGCATGTCTATGTTTATTTGAATGTCTAAGCCAGCTTTAAGAGTTCATGACTTATAAGATTCAACATGTGGATTTATTTTTAAAAAATAGGGCAGGAAAAAAGAGGTTATGCAAAAGAAGGCATAAAGGGAAAACAACAACAACAACAACAACATTGAAATCTACTAAATACTTTAAGCCAAAACTGTGCTTGCGAAAGCAACATGTTTTGCATCATTTAAAACTCCACTCCCAGGAAAGCTCCCAGTATGTTCAAGGTAGCCACTAGCATTTTATTCTTCAAGACAGTCATTCCTATCTTTAACTATGCTATGCCCCTGGGAAGAGTAATGGAGTAAAGGATGTAGAGTAAGGGAGAAGAAACAAAGGAGGGAAGGAAGGAAGAGAGAGAGGAAGGGTGGGTGGGTGGGTCAAAGAGGAAGAAGAAAGAAAGAGAGAGAGAAGAAGGAAGGAAGAGAGAAAGGAAAAGAAAAGAAAGGAAGAATGGGAAAGAAAGGAAAATGAAACTAGTCAATTTCTCGAAGCTTCAATTTCCATCTTATGAATCATCTAAAAGCTTTATTTTGTCATTTTATATTATATGACACTGGAAAAATATTTTTTAGATTCTGTTAATATTTATTTTGAGAGAGAGAGAGAGCATGCAAAATTATTTTTTAATGTGCCTAGTTCTAGGATTAAAAGGGGAACAGTATAGGAAGCTACTGAGTGAGGTACACAGAAACATATCATTTAAAAGTTTAAAATTTAAGATGTTAGCTTGAAAAGAGGTGTACAAAAATTTTAATGACTTCATGAGGTTCTTGTTCAGGGTATCTATACATTGATTCTCTACTTATTATGAAGATCCATTTCAGTGGCAGAAAACTTATGAAAACTGAGAGCACTAGAAATCAACTAGGAAGGGGGACTTTTGCTTGTTTGTTTTTAATCGGAAGTTCTTAGGAGCTCTTATGAAATACATTTCTATATGTTCAAATAAATGCATCGTAGAAAGAACTAGAAAAATATATATCAAAACAAATCAGATGTGTCACCAATGTCTCAGAAAAGAACTTATATTTAAATTGGGGACCAGGGACCATTGCTTTACTTACAGTCCATTGATTTCTTAGAAAAAGAAAGTGATGGAAAATATTCACATAATTTCAATTCATCATTAATTATAAATCTGATATAATTTTATTGAGAGAGGAATGAAAGCAGAGTACACCAAATTCACACATTCCTGAAGGTGCTCCAGAGATGACTCCATAACTACATCCTCACCTTTGGTTAATGCTACCCCTTTCCCTGTGATTGAGGTCTTGCCTGTGACTTTGAACCAGGGGCCAAGAATGGAGAAGGGAGGAGCTGATCCGTCCTTTCATCATGTTGCCACTTTTCTATTTCCCTCCATCTTCCCTCACCATGCTGCCTCTGGTTCTTCCAGGATCAGGGCTTAGGAACTAGACATAATAGAAAAATAAGGAAAACAGCATCATTCATGGGTGGGCTATTCACCACTGTAGCTGAACAAAGGCTGAGTGTTATGTGAGAAGACCTTTGTATGGCAGACTCTGCACTGAATTGATGCGGATGGATTGATCACTGATATCATAGATACTTGCTCTGTAAAACCGAGCAGCTCCCTCCCTCTTCTTCCAGTGCTGCCGTGCATTGGTCCAGCCGGTGGACTCCAGATGTCAATATTCTGGGCATGAGAGTTTGGCCACAAGTACCTGTTTTCACATCTGTCTCTGCACTCCTGGAACTCCTGGGAGTTTCTCACAAGCACTCTCTCACACTCTGCTCTAATGGTAGCACGGAGCAGCCCTCTAATCTCTGTACTCCAGCATATGTCCTGTTGGGGACTGAGAGTCCAGCCTTCTCCTTCTCGGGAACATGTGAAATGTCTTTGTTTTTCTCTCACTGACTCCTACCAGTTTGGCTGTGAGGGAGGAAATATCCTTAAGTTTGGCAACATTATAGCACCCTGAATCCTTACAGAAGCTCTTCAATTAGTCAATATTATGCTAACAAATCTGTAACTTCTGTAGGTTTTTGGGAGTTATGTGTGCTGGGCTGTTGTTTCTGTCTCTCATTATGCCCTGCAAGGTTGGCATCTAGCTCTGCAATTATTCTTACAAATGTGCAGATAATTCCACCCATTATCTCAGGTTTGGTGCCTCAGACATAACATGGAAATTCCCAGTTAAAGCCTTGCTTCTATTTTAAAGCTTGTCAATAAAAAAAAAAAAAATGTTAATACACTGGGCAGAAGTTGGGACTGAGAGGGAAAAGTAGAAGAAAAGAGAAGCGTAAGTGTACTAACATTTCTTATCTTTTTTTTTTTTTTTTTAAACAGAGTAAAGAGCATAGATACATAGGTCCCTTAACTGCAGTCTCACTGGTGCAGTTTCCATTACTTGCATCAACCATGGTCCTGAAGTAGGTGATCATCCTTCTGACAGATCGTCCAAAGGTCAGTAGTAGTCTTAATACTACATCACAATGTCTGTGTCATTCACCTCGCTTCGTCTTATTACGTAGGCCTTGTATCATCTCACACCATCATGAGAAGGATGAATACACTGCAATCAGACACTTCAAGTGAGAGAGAGAGACCATATTGATGAAACTTTTATTACAGTGTATTGTTATAATTATTTTATTATTAGCTATTGCTGTTAATCTCTTACTGTGCCTAATTTATAAATGACACTTTATCATAGATATGTATGGGGGAAAAAAACATAGTACGCATAGTATCCATGATTTCAGGCATCTGCTGGAGGTCTTGAGAACATATCCTCCACAGAAAACGAGGGACTACTGTATTACCTAAATTCATAGGCTGAAGGGGTACCTGGGTGGCTCAGTTGGTTAAGCTCCAACTTGGCTCAGGTCATGATCTTGTGGTTTGCGAGTTCGAGCCCCGCATCGGGCTCTGGGCTGACAGCTCAAAGCCTGGAGCCTGTTTCAGATTCTGTGCTCCTCCTTCTCTCTCTCTGCCCTTCTCCCACTCATGCTTTGTCTCTCTCTCTCTCTCTGCCTCTCAAAACTAAATAAAGATTAAAAAAAAAGTGGAAATCTGAAATCTGTTAACAGTGGTTGCCTTTAGAAGCTGCCCAGGGGATTGGGATTTAGAAAGACCTTTATTTTCATATCCTCCTGTACTGCCTCAGAGGCGGCTGCACAGCTGTCCAGACTGTGCATGTATGTGTGTGTATCCGAAAAGATAATCAACTGATTCTGTCAGATACTCGGTCACCTTTCCGGCTCTAATCAGACAGATATTAGGTCAACTTTCCTCAGATACAGAGAGTGGACATAAATATGCCTAAGGGATGATTTTTTTTCTCTTAAATGTACTGATATAGTACTTAGTACAGAAGATATATTCAATCTTCGTTTTATTAGACCAACTTTTTAAAGTGCTTGTTGTTTTGCCAGACAGTAAAGATATAAAATTATTGGGACATGCTCTCTACACTTCAGGAAAATGCAGTATACAAAAGTGTGAATGTTTTTAGCAAAGGTTTTTTGTTTTGGTTTTTGGGTTTTTTTAGAGATATGATAGGACTCAGAAAAGCCTCTTCTATTTTTTTTTAATGTTTATTATTTTGACAGAGAGGCAGATCACGAGTGGGGGAGGGGCAGAGAGAGAGGGAGACACAGAATCCAAAGCAGGATCCATACTCTGAGCTGGCAGCACAGATCCTGATGTCGGGCTCAAACCCACAAACCAGGAGATCATGACCTAAGCCAAAGTTGGTCCCTTAACCAACTGAGCCATGTGGGCGCCCGTTAGCAAAGTTTTCATGATGAAGTTTAGACATTTCTTTAACATGTAGCAGTTGTTTTACTGGGACTGTTGAACAAGTAATTTAGGACTTTTCCAAGTTTCTTCGGGAAGAGTAAATTTAATTTTTGACTCAAAACAATATATTTTGTTTTATTAGATGTAGCTTTTTATAAATTTTTTTTTTCAACGTTCATTCATTTTTGGGACAGAGAGAGACAGAGCATGAACGGGGGAGGGGCAGAGAGAGAGGGAGACACAGAATCGGAAACAGGCTCCAGGCTCTGAGCCATCAGCCCAGAGCCCGACGCGGGGCTCGAACTCACGGACCGCGAGATCGTGACCTGGCTGAAGTCGGACGCCCAACCGACTGCGCCACCCAGGCGCCCCTAGATGTAGCTTTTTAAAACATGTCCTAAACTTTTATATTAACAATATCCATATAAATCCTAACCATACATACTTACATAATAGTTTTTGAAAATAGTGTTGTGAATTATTTTTTAACTGATGTCCATCCATAGCCAATGAGAACTGATTTTGAAGGTTCAAGGTTATAAACTGCTTGAATCCTGGCCTGCGCGTGACTTATATAACAAAACTCCTTAGCTACTATAGGTAAAATGCCTAAGCTGCTCTTTTACCTAGGGGTAAAGATATCTGTTGAAAACACTACTGCCTTCTGCCCTTTTCTGCCTTCTAAGGACAATGAGGACCTATGGCATCCACCTATTCCTTTCAGGCCTTCTGTCTGTATTTGGCCACTAACTTAACCTCTTGGTTAACACTGTAATCAAGCCATGTTCTAATACTGATATTCTTGACAACCCCAGGGAGAACCTTATGGTTTTTATTTATTTATTTATTTTGGCGAATGACAGTTTCAAGTAAACTAAAAACTGAACAGCTAGCTTGCTTGCATTATTGTTTTTCTACTTATCAGAATAGAAAAACTAGCAGCTTCCCATTCCATGCACTACAGTTCAATGTCAAATTCTCTCTGCCAACAGTATTAATATCTGAACATTGTGTGTGTGTGTGTGTGTGTGTGCATATTCTTATTGTATATATGTAATTTTTGGATGGAATCAGTACCTGTTTTTATACACACCAAAAAAATCAGAATAGATACAGGCAGAAGCTTTGCCATGTTCTTATAATTCTTAGGTGACATCATTCATTTAATAAATATTTATTCAATGGATATAAAGTGCCAGAAATCCTTCTAGGCATTTGGATATATCTATGCATCATAGGGCTTCTATTTTAGCAATGAGAGATAGATAATGAAAATATATATAGTGAATGAATTGTCTAGTATTTACAAGTATGAAGACTAAAAATAAATTTATCAGTATACATGGGATTAAGAGTGTCAAGGAACTCGTAATCCAGGGAGGTGCAGGTTGTAATATTAAATAGGGTAATCTGGCAATTCTCTTTGAAATGATGTGATTTGAGCAAAGATCTAAGAAGGTGAGTGGTGTAGTCATTTGGATTTCTGGATTCACTCCAGAAGAATTGAATAGTAAATGTACAGTCTTTATGGTGGAACCAAAGAAGCCAGTGTGGCTGAAATATCTTGACAGGGGTAGGGATAGAAAGAATAGGAAATGAAATCAAAGCATTAAGGGGGGACTTGAGGGAGTGAGATTATATAGGGCTTTATAGACTGTATAAGGGCTGTGGCTTTTACTTCTGAATGAATAAGGGCATGATCACAGGATTTGAGTTAGGGGTGATGTAGTTTGACCTAGGTTTATCAGGACCCCCCACCCACACACATATCACTAGCTTCTGTATGTGAATTAATTGTACTGGGCTAAGAGTAGAAGTAGAAAGGCCAGTTAGGTGGTTATTGCAGTAATCCTTGTAAGAGATGATGAAGACTTGTTGGAGGGAAGTACCAGCAGAACAAGTGAAAAGTTGCCAGATTCTAAGAGCCAACATTGCAGAATGGGGTGAGTAGGGTGCTGGTAACAGGGGAGTTAAGAATGACTGAAGAAATTTTGGGGTTAAACAACTGCAAAGATGCAGTTGGGTGTAATTAGATTTGGGAGGGAGGGGAACAAGAGTCAATACTGCATATATGCAGTTTGAGAATTTCAATAAACACCCATGTAAAGATGTTAGTAAGAAGCTGATAACCAAATTTGCAGTTCCAAAGGAATATCAGGCTAAAGATATAAATTGAGAGTCATTAGCATGTGTGTGGTATTTAAAGTCATGAGACTGCATGAACTCACCAAGAGAAGGAAGTTCAAGAAGAAAAAAGGGACCAAATTAAGAACCTTGAGATTTTCTATCAGTTAGAGACTGGGGAAATTAGAATAAAACAGCCAGAATGAACAAGAGACCCCTGTGATGTAGGAGAAAAGAGAAGCAGATAGTGGTACCTTGGAGGAGAAGTGAAGAAATGTATCAAGGAAAGAGAGTGAACATCTGTGTGATGTGCTGCTTAAAAGATCCACTGAAATGAAGACTGTGAATTAATCATTGAATTTGACAACATGGATGTCACTGGTGAACTGGACAAAAGCAGCAACATAGGAGGTGTGGAAGCAAAAGCCAGATTACAGATCTAAGACGACAGTGGAAAGAGAGAATTTGGAAAAAATTAATATATGCAACTCTTCTTAGGAGTTTCGCTGCAAAAGGGAGTAATCCTTTAAGGTAAGAGCCCTAACCATTAGAGCTCTGACCAAAAAACCAAAACTGATAGAATACATAAATGGCCTAAAGTCACACAGCTTGTAAGGGATAGAAACAATTTAAATTCAGACTTGCTTGTCTCTTCTGTTGTACTCTGCTGTTTCCCCAAGTGGCCAAAGAGATTGGAAAATGATCAATTACTTCTTATTTTATGTGGTTTTATAAGAATTAAGTGATTTATTCACATAAATTGTATAGCACAGCATCTACCACATTATAAGTGAAAAATACATGTTAGATTCCTTCTTATTTTCCCTACTCCTGTGTACAGCCTGAAATACAGTCATTGGTAAATGTACAGCATATATTTATTGCTTATGAAGCATGTGATAAAATCAAACATATTATAGCCTACTAAAAGAACATATGAAGTTTGTAACTTACACTTCTTCTTGTAACAGAAGGCTACAGTAAATGTAGATCTTACTTTGTTTTGCTCATATCTTGTCACCAGAAAAAAAGGAATAGCATATCCTATCCAGCTGACATGTAAAACAGATATGCATATATAATTCTAAAGCTTACATTACTCTAAAAAGAGCTATTCATCTATATAAAGAATAAAGACTAAAGTTAGACTTTTCTATTAGTTTTCCTTTAATATTCTTTAAAGTATATATTATTTTGTAAACTTTTTAATGACGACACGACTGAAAAATGAACAGCATGTAGTATAGGAATATTTGCATTATTCAGATAATTATTTCAGTCACTGAACAGAAGAAAGAAAATGCATCAAAATTCATATAAAATGACATTTAGGGATTAGCAATCATACATGGATGTTTACATTTCAACTCTCTATGAAAAATTACTTTGAAAATGCGTACATGGAATCAAAGTAGTAGATATGTTTAGAAAACTAGTCTCATTTTGCTGGAACTTAAACAAATAAATGAATTTAGACAAGTAGACAGATATAGCCACAGTTGTGGATATAGGTATAGATAAGAAACATGTTTTTGATATTGGAAGAAGTCTTTAATAATTTCAAGCTTTGCAGATCCTTTCCAACCCAGATTATGTGAATGCCTAGCCTTTCATTCAAAATTACATGCTACCTTAGGGGTGAGAACTGGAAAGAGACAATAAATATGCAAATGAATAAATTGCTTATGAGAGTTGGGATCTGGAAAGATGCCTTGAACTATCTTTATCAGGAGATAACTCTGAGGGAATGATATTTTACTTGAGAGCAAACTGACAAGAAGGAGGTAGTAATGCAGGTATTTTAGGAAATAACTTTCCAAACAGGAATTAAAGCAAGTGCAAAAGCCTTTAAAAAATATAAAACATGATTCTGAATTTGAGAATCAAAAAAGAAAAGGTCTGTGTGCTTGAAACAGTAAGGCAGTGAGAAATCCGTGGGAGAGATGGTCTGGTTAGCCAGACAGATTACACAGGGTCTTGTGTGCCAGAGCAGGGTGTGTCACTTCATTGTAATGGCAAGGGAGGCCTTTAGAGAACTGTCAAGTGAGGGAGTGAGGTAATTTAATAAAGGCTTCACAAAATCACTTGGGCTGATATATGCAGAATGGGCCAGAGCGGCTAAATGACTCATTATTAGAGGGCTGTTAAGGTAATTCAGATGACTGACCATGGTCTTCTGGAATGTGACCTTAGCAGAAAAAAAGAAAATACAAGAGCTAGATAGAGTAAATACAAAGAGGAAATAAATCACATATTTCTCTGGTGAAATGTGGGACTGTATGAAAGGGAAGTGTAAAAGATAACTTTAACTGACTGCGTAGACCTAAGTTTGAACAGATTGAGCTGGAGATGCTGGTGGTAGAGTTCCCAGAAGACTGAAAATGGAGACGAAAGTTTACCAGGAAGATAGAGCCAACCATGCAGTTTTGGGCATCATCAGCCTAGACAAGATCATTAAACTATTAGAGAGATTGGCTTTGCCTAGCTGAAAATTTGGGGACCTTGGGGAACACTTCTCTTTTATAATGCAAAAAACCCATAAACTTATAGAAGCTAAAGTAGCAAAAAGGTGGGCTTAGAACCTAAAAAAAAAAAAAAAAAAAAAAAGACATAAAGGGACTCACCTTTCTTCCCCCATTGCCAATTAGAGCTACCTTCTATTCTGGGAAGAACCGAGACCAATATTATGTTCTTATAACATAAAAATGGTGTATTTATTGATACTTCTTGTTTATAGGAGATGTAATGAAAATGTGCCCACTCTCCTCAATGAAGTTATAATTAATTCAATTGTAAAACAAAAAACAATGGCCTCCTTGCTTATATTTCAAGACCCATCAGTGTGCAATCTTTCAGAGAAAAATTGTACCCTTTCAATCCTAAATGGGATTTTTATTATCCCAATCTACATAGTCTTTCTTAGGAAGCTTTTCCCACTGCCACTCCCCTCTGTGACTGTAACTTTCTCCATCCACCCCTTCTAACCCCAGTGTGTTTTTCAAAATCTTCTCTCATTTTGTTCTTCACTGTATTTTTACTTACTTATTGCAGACAAATTCAGAATTTTTTTGTCTTCTTTAAACGTTCCAATATAGGCTTTATCAAGATCGATTCAATAGAAGACCAACAGAGAAGCTGATCAAACAAATGATCATCCATAGAAGGGGTGTGTGTGTGTGCACGCACGTGTGTGCATGTGTGCTGTGTTAAGGAGAAGGGGGTATGAATGCTTCTATACTAATCATTTTTGTCTCTGAGAGATGAGATATCATCTTTGGAATGTGTAAAGAATCTTCTCACAAAGGACACATTTTCTGAAATCATGAAGTAGTTAAATTTTCCATTTGAAGCTTTAAATTCTAAATCTTAAGTACCACTAAACTTAGCCAACAATCAGAAACTCACACACTTTCAAAAAAGAAGCATATAAAAACAATTAATTTGTCTCCATCGTAATTAAATGATGAAGCAATTCAACCAACTCAGCTTTTAAATTTAATCATAATTAACCTAAATAGGTACAGAATGCTGTATTATAGTGGCTCAATAAGACACTGTAGGCTTCTGGCAGGAATATTGCAACTCAACTCTATAGAGTGCTTCATTTATTCAGAAAGTGATAACAAGGCAGAAAATCATTAAGTTCTTTGCTGCGATCACAGTGCATTTTTAGTTTGACTGTAGATATATAAAAGGATATGAACTTCATACACATTTAAAGTCCATTTATGAAACATCTTAGGCCTTATATTAAAAGCATGAACCACAGGGGCGCCTGGGTGGCTCAGTTGGTTAAGCATCTGACTTCGGCTCAGGTCATGATCTCGCAGTCCGTGAGTTCAAGCCCTGCATCGGGCTCTGTGCTGACAGCTCAGAGCCTGGAGCCTGTTTCGGATTCTGTGTCTCCCTCTCTCTCTCTGACCTTCCCCCATTCATGCTCTGTCTCTCTCTGTCTCAAAAATAAACAAACGTTAAAAAAAATAAATAAAAGCATGAACCACAAAAAAAAAATTGATACATTGGATCCCATAAAAACAATAAAATGAAATTATAAAATAAAATAAATAAAATCAACACTTCCTTTGCAAAAGAAAAAGAACATATGAAGAGGATTACATGGTAATTAGAGATAATTTGTACTTATATGCCAATCACTTATATAATTTAAGATTATCTTATATAAAACATACAAAAGTCCAACAAAGTAGTTGTGTGCACCTAGATCAACTGGAAATAAAATGTGATGCATATTCTCATTGTTTTCATTAGAATATTTGGCTCAATTTGCCAATCTACCATTACTGAAAGCAGTTCTCAATTCAGTTTTCAAAAAATCATTTAATCCCCCATCTCTAAAACAGTGACTACTTTTTTGAAAAAAGCCATAGTGATGCAAAGATGAAGAAAGGCTTTGTCCTATACTGATGACTCAATGGCAATTTGGACAGATGTGGAAAAGAGAGAGAGAGAGAGAGAGAGGTGCAAAGACATCTGTGTATAAGTATGACATAGGCTCTGGCTGACAGTAAATGAACTCCCAATTTGAGCACTATCAAGATGACTGAAAAGGAAGTGACAAATAGGAGAAAAATTATTTATAGAAATTGTTCATTTTTCTACTTACTGTTCTTCATTATTATTATTATTTTTTAAAATAGTGGCGTAGGGGCGCCTGGGTGGCGCAGTCGGTTGAGCGTCCGACTTCAGCCAGGTCACGATCTCGCGGTCCGTGAGTTCGAGCCCCGCGTCAGGCTCTGGGCTGATGGCTCAGAGCCTGGAGCCTGTTTCCGATTCTGTGTCTCCCTCTCTCTCTGCCCCTCCCCCGTTCATGCTCTGTCTCTCTCTGTCCCAAAAATAAATAAACGTTGAAAAAATAAAATAAAATAAAATAAAATAGTGGCGTAAATGCAAAGCTTCTGGTGTTCTATTGAAATACTGTAGGGCATGTTAAAAAAATAAGGTAAATGTTAAAGTATAATAGTAGAAGCCTTTGTTTGAAAATTTAAACATAATTAATCAACTAGAAGTAGTATTATCTAAGCAATAGAATTCTTGTGATTATGTGTTTCAAATGAAAAAAAGAGAAATTGTGTCTAATGGATATTCCAGATTAGTACATGTATTTTCAAAGATATGGATGAGTTAACATTGATATTAGTAGAATAGCCTTTAAAAATTTACATTTTCTTTTAAACATAAACAAAATTAACATTAACTCAGAAGGTGACTTTGAATTATTTTTCACTCAACAATGGATTACTAACAATCAAAGGAAATTTCAACAACTGGTCCTGGAAAATGGACATCTATAGGCAAAAAAAAAAAAAAAAAAAGCTACACAAATGAACTTCTAAAAATGAACATATACAAAATGAACTCAAACTGAATCACAAACATGAAACACGTTATAAGTTATTTAGAAAACGTATTATACCTCCAAAGATATATTGACTGATAATGGATATATGGTTTTTTCATTGATAGGCCCTTGCATTCTAGCAGTTTTCTATATTATTATCACAACTGAAATTACATGGCTACCTCAAATTTAGCAGTTATAAGTATCTTTGATAAAATACAGAATTTCTTGCAGTGAATATTCTTTTGCAATGGATCAGCAGGTTACATTTTCTATTTATTCAAAATAGAAGACATTCATTTGTAACTAAAAAAAAGTTTCCTATTCACATAATTATATTATTTCTTAAGTTTATAGGCAAAAGTGAATTGATAAGTTTAATTTGGACATATTGAATAAGAACATATTAAATGGTCAGTTGAAAGTACAAGTCCGAAACTCAGAAGAAATATGGTGGCAATAGAAGAAAGTTGATGCCAATAGTCATCAGTATGTAAATGGTATTACAAGATCCTGGGTTAATAATAGAATCATCCTATATGAGGCACAAGAATGTGCTCAGGAAAGAACCCTATGTAGTGGCTATAATCTAAAGACTAAACACAAAAGCAAAGAGAAAAATGTGGCCCAGGTGTTGAAAAAATATTTAAATAAAATCTAAAGGGAAAAGTTAAATGCTGGATGTACAAAAAGTAACCTCAAATGTTATTTGCCTCAAATTATATTTCCCGTCTCTCTGTTCATTATCTATCAGAATTCTGAGCCTTAATTATTTTACTGAGTATACGCATGGAATATAAAATACTGACAATTTGAAAGAAATCTGATTCATGTTTCTAATCTTTTCTCCTTTACTATGATTATTTGCTTATTTTAAAAACACCATAAAGATATGTTTAAATCTAAAAAACAAAGAAAGATGGTGAATGAAAAAGATCTATAGCAAACCATTAGCTACAGCATTTCAACAGTGACATTAAAGCTGTTTCTCTTCAAATGGATTTTCTCCCTCCAGTTCATCTCAACCTAGATTTTAGTAGTTCATCCGTGTGTGTGTGTGTGTGTGTGTGTGTGTGTGTGTGTGTTTTAATTGGGGGATCATCTGGGAAGCTACTGAAAGTTGTAGGAGGAGTGCCTAGGTGGCTCATTCAGTTAAGGGTCTGACTCTTGTTTTCAGCTCAGGTCACAATCTCATGGTTTGAGTTTGAGCCCAGCATTGGGCTCTACAACTGACAGTGCAGAGCCTGCTCAGGATTCTCTCTCCCCCTCTCTCTATCCCTCACCTGCTTGCACTCTCATTCTCTCTCAAAATTAAATAAATAAACAAACAAACAAAATTAAAAAAAAAAAGAACTTTCTGCAGGAGAGTGGCTTAGCAGAGTTTTGGCATAGATTTAGTAGATTAATAATTAGATCCTACTAATTAAAACTCTACTAAACATTTCATGAACATTGTTTTTATCAGATAATGGGATCTTTGTATCACATATATAAGTACATGAGTCTTATAGCTCTTATAAGTTCTGAATTAGGTGCAATAGGATAAACGGTAGTCAAAATTATCCTTGATTTTTTTCTCAAATAGCTCCAATTAAGAATACAAAAATAGAGGGGTTCCTTGGTGGTTCAGTCAGCTAAGCGTCTGACTTCAGCTCAGGTCATGGGTTCGTGAGTTTGAACCTGGCATTGGGCTCTGTGCTGATAGCTTGGAGCCTGGAACCTGCTTTGGAATCTGTCTCTCTCTCTCTCTCTCTCTCTCTCTCTCTGCCCCTCCCCCACTCACATTCCACCTCTCTCTCTCTCTCTCAAAAATAAATAAACATTAAACAGATTTAATAATAATAATAAAAGAATACAAAAGTAGGGGCTCCTGGGTAGCTCAGTCAGTTAAGCGTTGGACTTTGGTTTAGGTCATGATCTCATGGTTTGTGGTTCAAGCCTCACATCGGGCTCTGTGCTGACAGCTCAGAGCCTGGAGCCTGCTTTGGATTCTGTGTCTCCCTCTTTCTCTGCCCCTCACCATTTGCACTCTGTCTCTCTCAAAAATAATAAATAAACATTAAAAAAATACAAAAAGAACAAAAAATGTATGGTGATGGGAATTGTTATAATATATTGCACTCAGAACTACAAAATATATCATACCATTGAGGAATCATATTAAAAAAATAAATCATTCCAGGGCTTACCACTTGGAACATTTAAGCAATTCACTGAAATGACACTAACTTATCTACAAGTAAATATCTGATTTGATTAGATTTAAAGGCATTAATGATCCTTGCATTTATAAAGACCGCTAATTCATGGCAAGTATTGGCAAAACAGTTATTTAAATTATCACCGATAGCTACTTACAATCAAGTGCCTGTACAAGGCAAGGTTTTGAGTACCAGGTAAAACAGTACAGTCAGGAGAATAACTGTCCTGGTTGGTTGCATCCAAGTACACTGAAGAACTTGAGGAAAGAAAAGGATTGTGCTCAGGGCTTTAAGTCCTCAGCTTAAAGTCCAAGTGAGCAAAACCAGAAAATTTATATGACTGCCCTAAAAGTAATATGTGTAGCTCTAGGACTGAGATTTCTGAGAACTAAACTAAAAGCTTTGTGTTGCACATGGCTGAATTTTAAAGCAAAATTTAATCTCCAGCCTTCCAGCACCTCTTTTGTTAAAACGAGGGCATTGATTGGGAAGATGAAGGGACCCTGCTAACTGAGATATGGGACATACCAGTGGAGTTCTTACGAAGCTGGAGAACTTGAGCTCTTACTGCTACTGAGCCTTCTTTGAAGCCCTCTTCTCTGTTTCAGGAAGTGAATCTCCTTTTGTCTGCAGAAATTTCATAGCCCCCCTTGAGGAAGTTGCTTTGTAAAATACTCCTGACTTTCTCTAGATTCTACCTCTCCCATCTCTTTGCTAATAGACGAATGACATACTTGGATCTCAGCAGCCCCCAGAATATAAAATTCAGATTGAAATACCATATGATCCGAAATTTCACTGTTTCTTTGACATTTACCCAAAGAAAATGAAAACACTAATTTGGAAACATATATACATGCGTATATTTATTGCAACATTATTTACAATAGCGAAGGTATGGAAGCAATGTAAATGTCCATCAGTAGACAAATGGATAAGGAAAATGTGGTGTACACACACACACACACACACACACACACCACACGTAGGAATATTACACAGCCATAAAAATGATGAGATGATGTCATTTTATGTCAAAATGAGTGGACATAGAGGGTACTATGCTAGGTGAAGTAAGTCATAATGAGAAAGACAAATACCATATGATTTTCACTCATAAGTGGAATCTAAAAAACATAACAAATAAACAAACAAAAAGCAGAATCGGACCTATAAATACAGAAAACAAACTGATGGTTGCCAGAGGGGAGAGGAGTGGGAAAATGAATAAAATGAGTGAAGGGGAGAGGAAGATACAGGTTCTCAGTTACGGAATGAGTAATCATGAGAATAAAAGGCAGACCGTAAGAAATATAGTCAATGATATTATAATAGCAATGTATGGGGATAGATGGTGGCTACACTTGTAGTGAACACAGCATAATGTATAAACTTGTCAAATCATTATGTTGTACACCTGAAACTAATGTAATACTGTGTGTCAACTATCCTCAAATCAAACAAAACAAAGCCCAAAGTGTGAGCTATGAGGAGGTATTGATACTCATGGAAATAATGCATAATTTTGTTAATTAAGATAGAAACCCAGGGGCGCCTGGGTGGCGCAGTCGGTTAAGCGTCCGACTTCAGCCAGGTCACGATCTCGCGGTCCGTGAGTTCGAGCCCCGCGTCAGGCTCTGGGCTGATGGCTCAGAGCCTGGAGCCTGTTTCCGATTCTGTGTCTCCCTCTCTCTCTGCCCCTCCCCCGTTCATGCTCTGTCTCTCTCTGTCCCAAAAATAAATAAATGTTGAAAAAAAAATTTAAAAAAAGATAGAAACCTGCAGAACCTGTGTGAGAATGCATTCAAAGAATGGGAGACAAGGTTGGAACCATGCAATATTGGATCAAGAAAAAATTTTAACATGGCTCACCCTGTGGGGATTATGGATTCGCTGTATTACTTTGAGTGGCTAACCATGACTTCGAACGTTTGCTTATTAGTTGGGTGACTAAACACCAGATATACCTGTGACCTGTACTAATTGAAGTTGAAATCCACCCCACCCCCGCCAAAAAATATTTGTTATTTTGTAGAAGTAAGTGTCCAAAGTTTTACAGATACTGGAATGCTTGAGTGAATTTATCATGTAAAATATGCTTACTTACCCTCAACTATGTTTCCTGGGAGATTTTAGTGGATATTGTAAAGCAGTTATATGAGAAATAAATTTATAAGGGGAGCACTAGCATCCGTAATGAGTTCTTTCGTAGCTACTCACTGTAGGACAAGAATGACAGTGGGAACTGCCCCCAGAGAACTTTTCAGGTATAAAGATTTTGACCATCTCCAAAAGATGTGGAACTCTGGCAACTGAGACACTTTTTGAAAGCAAAGGGAATGTGAAATGATAGTGTGAGAGAGTAGATACAAATACCAGTCACAATCATGTTAGCATTTGCAAATTGAGGACTGTAAAAGTTTGAGTATGTTCCCTTTAGCTTATAAAGTTCTGTGTAGGTATCTATTAACTATTTTTTTTTCCTTCCTGTCTCCCATGCCCCTACCATTTAACATAATAGGTTGCTGTTTGGGGCCTTAAATTCCAGTAAGTAAATTATAAAATATGAAAGCAGGAGTTTGACACAGTTAAAAGAAGAATGAACATTAACAAAAGATGAACGAAAAGACTTGTATCCTCTTTTAATGAGAAAATTAGCATGTTTTTAATTGTGCAAGAGATATACATATCCTGAGACAGAAGACTGAATTTGTTATTGTCTTTATTTGGAATTTATTCTATTTAAGAGAGATGAGAATGGATGCTAAGCTGACAAGATACAGTGTGTGACTTTGTACTGTGGCCGTTTAGCTAAGTTGGAACTATATTTTCCAGTATTCTTTCCCTACATAGTTCACAATAAAAATGTATTTGTGTGAGATTTGGAAAATGTAAGCGAAACAACAGCCATATTTTTATCCTCTGAGAGTTGGCTCAGGGCACCAGGCACTATCACAGTTCACGCACATTGTTTTTGGCCTTCTAGCCAACTCTATTAGTGTGGAGCAGCACCGGGGCTGCAACTTCTCCAGATCTTGCCAAATTTCTTTCCTTCAGCTTTTCTGAGTGTTTGGCCAAGTGCATCTGCAACTCTGTGGTGAAGAGCACTAGCTTCCCCATCAGAAGTTGGGAGTGGTGAGAGACAGATGTAAATTCTGGTTTACTCTCATGGAGATTCCAGTTGTCTTCGTGGATTCTAGTTTATTCGTGGTTTTGCCCATGTCAGCCTTCTGTCCCCATTGCTGGACTGGCTGACCTATAGCAAATTTGGATAAATAAATAACACAGACAACATCCATGCACACATTCCTCCAGCAGTTTCACAGTTGTATAAGGTCTGATTCCTATGATAGCTCTATCAAATATCTATTTCACTTAATGAATGCTGACTAAGCTAGTTGGATGGATGGATGGATAGATGATAGATAGATAGATAGATAGATAGATAGATAGATAGATAACAGATAGATGAAAAAATACTGATAGAAAAAGAAGCTATAGGGGCGCCTGGGTGGCGCAGTCGGTTAAGCGTCCGACTTCAGCCAGGTCATGATCTCGCGGTCCGTGAGTTCGAGCCCCGCGTCAGGCTCTGGGCTGATGGCTCAGAGCCTGGAGCCTGTTTCAGATTCTGTGTCTCCCTCTCTCTCTGCCCCTCCCCCGTTCATGCTCTGTCTCTCTCTGTCCCAAAATAAATAAATAAACGTTGAAAAAAAAAGAAAAAGAAAAAGAAGCTATATCAGAAAGTGACATTTCAATACTGCATTATTGTACATTACCTGAAAGAATGTATCTTAGGTAAAATCCACAATTTGAATACAGAAGCATGCAACTAAAAAAACAAAAACAAATAGACCAGAAAAAGAACAGAAATAGAACAGGGCACAGATTTTTCTAGGGTCTCTTTTCAAAACAAATTAAACATATCACAATTCCTTCAAACCATCCAATTTAATGAAAAAAAAATTATCTAACAGCTCTGTGACCCATTAATTTAAATGGTATACTAAGAAATAACGCTATTTCAGAGTTCAAATTTAAAATGATTTAATCTAAATTCCATAAATATTTCTGCTTTAATAAAACACATTGCAGACTGCCATTAGAAAAGGACTAAAGAGCAAATCTGAATAACTAGTATATTGTTATACTTTTTAAAATATCTTTTTTGGTTGGCACAATAGTAACAACTACTTGTGGAGTGTTTGCCTTGTGCCAGGAACTACACTATTTTATAGTCATTAATTTTGTTGTCACGATTTTTTATAATATGTGCTATTTTATCCTAGTTTACATATGGAGAAAGTAAGACATAAGAAGTTATATAATTTTCCTGAGGAAATGATCTAGTAAATAATGGAACCAGAAGTTGAATTTAGATTGACCTCAGAATTTAGATGTCACCTCTCTGACAGTTATCTTTTCAATTCTTATGAAAATGTGTTTGAAAAATACCAAAACATGAATCAACATTAACACTAACAAAATATTGAAGTAATTATTCCAATCTGTTGAATCATCTTTCATTATTAGTAGGCTACCTGAAAAGAGGAGGCTGAGGAAATGGAAAAAAGGGTTGGATGAGGAGGGAAGGCTATATGTTGATAACTGTATAAATTGTTTCCATATATGTATGTGTGTGTGTGTATACACACACATATGTATAACCTATACACACATACATTTGTATGTATACACATATATATGTATATATGTATAAAACAAATTAAGGGGTTCCTGGGTGGCTTAGTTGGTTAAGCGGCTGACTTTGACTCAGGTCACGATCTCACAGTTTGTGGGTTTGAGCCCTGTGTCGGGCTCTGTGGTGACAGCTCAGAGCCTAGAGTCTGCTTCAGATTCTATGTCTCCCTCCTTCTCTGCCCCTCCCCAGTTTGCACTCGCTCTCTCTCTCTCTCTCTCTCACAAAAATAAATAAATAAACTTTAAAAAAATAAAATAAAACTAGTTAAGTAGAATTAAGTAGTTAATAATGAAACATGGAGGCATTTTCTTTTTTAAAAAATATTTTCAATAATTTTAGATGTTTCTTTGATATCTGCAATCCTATTTCTAAGTGCCTATTTATGCTATATTGTTGTTTCAGTGATAGATGTTATCCATCAATCTCCTACTATAAAAGGTGTTTTAGATCTATGCTACACCAAACAAAAAAAAATTTTCCTCACCTCATTTTCTCAATACAGTTTAATCACAGTTTCTTGTTAATATTATAGTTTACATTATCATTACCATGTAAATTTTGGTTATATTTCATCCCTATAATGTCCTATAATCATGTAATTTGGGGGGTAACTTTTGGTATATACTTTGGTATTATTGGGGAGAACAATTACCATATTTTGTTTTTCTTTTTTTCTGTTCCTATTGTTAATAAGAAGTCCTATTACTATATTTGGTATAGTCAATCTAACGTATTTGTTTATTTATTTATTTTTTAATGGAAATATTCCTCCTGGATCCCTTCTTCTTTTTTTCATCCTGGTTGGCTGATCACTAACATGGAGAGACAGTTGATTGGAAGAGGATGCATGTGAATTGGCATGCTTTGCAAAGAGATGATAAAACAATAAATTGATCTGTGCATTGGAGGCCCTCCCAAATTCAGTGAATATTTTCTTTGGAGCATGTGACTAACTTAAAAAATGCTGATGTTTCAAGGCAGTATTTTATCTCTGGGCTCAGCAAAGCAAATATAGCCAAAATATAAACACATTCTTTTGTCAGAGTTGGGGATAGATAGGTACAGGCAAGCACGTAGCTCTACAAAGCAGTTTAGATCTGTGTCTTACTGGTCCTTCCATAGGATTTGACCTACACTTCTTTTTTTTTTTTTTTTTTTTGAACGTTTATTTATTTTTGGGACAGAGAGAGACAGAGCATGAACGGGGGAGGGGCAGAGAGAGAGGGAGACACAGAATCGGAAACAGGCTCCAGGCTCTGAGCCATCAGCCCAGAGCCTGACGCGGGGCTCGAACTCACGGACCGCGAGATCGTGACCTGGCTGAAGTCGGACGCTTAACCGACTGTGCCACCCAGGCGCCCCTTGACCTACACTTCTGATTTCAGCTCCAGGACTACACGTTACTGTATTCAAATGTACCTGGTGCCTTCAATTCCTGAGCTTTTCTAGCATTCTATCCTGCTAGTTTATTTTTGTTAAGTTTATTTATCCATTTTGAGAGAGAGAGAGAGAGAGAGCAGGGGAGGGACAGAGAGAGAGGGAGAGAGGAGAATCCCCAGCAGGCTTTGCTCTGTCAGCACAGAGCCCAGCAGAGGGCTTGAACTCATGAAACATAAGATCATGGCCTGAGCTGAAATCAAGAGTCGGACGCCCAACCAACTGAGCCACCCAGGTGCCCCAATCCTGCAAATGTAAAGTTAGTTTTCCTGTGGTTTATTATGTCAATTATTATTTTTTTATAACTTTCCAGTCGACTTTTCTTCTATGATTGTCTCTCATTGTCCTATTCTTGTGAGCATTGTTTTTTATTCCTTTATTTGCACTATTATAATAATTATTCTTGAAAGAGAAGAATAACTATGTGTGTTATTTAGTCATAGTAAACCAGAAGAATTTCTTTTTGTTATTTTAAATTTAGCACTCAATTTATATTGTGTATACAGTTTGATTGCTGTGACTTATAATAACAATAATTAGAAATTAGAAATCCAAGCCAGAATATTCAACAAGAATAGTCACTGTAATCATATTATAATAGCTATTTATTGAGTTAACCTGTTGTTACCAAATAATTTATTTGTTTAATATAATCTTGTTGTATCTGATTATAGTATATAAGGAAAAGTCAATCTAAATGATTAAGGTGGGAAACACCATATAAATTAAATCAAGTTTCCATAGTATATAAAGATCGTTTATATTATAAGAAACTATATATAAAGATGATACAAAGTCCGTATTTTTAAAAAAAAATTGTGTTAATAAGGGAAATGGCTATTAAATTGTGATATAAGAAGTACTAGAAGCAACTTCCATCTTGGAGAAAAATCATTTGGAATTAGATGAAGGGGTTATGTTACATAGGGTTTTGTCTAGTGTTTAGGATCTGTTTTCTGTTTCTGAAGTAGGAATATGAGGATGGAAGTCTCAGTACTTACTTCTGAATTATTTTCTCTCCCAGCTCCTTGACAGCGTAACTCAGCCATAAAAATTACCTTAGCTAATTGCTTTTAGCCTACTAAAAAAAGAAAAAAAATCTCCCACGTATCTTTCATTTCTCATCAGTTCTCCATTGCCCAACAGACTCTGACAGCCTGATCTTCACAGACATTGAGGGCTCTCACACCAACTAACGTGAGCAGAAAAAGAAAGATCCCAATGTGAAGATCCTTCACATTTCCTATGTGACATAGAAAAGACAATGCTAAATCAATGCAACCATGCTAAACAAATACAAGTTAAGAAAACTTTACCGAAATATATTCGAGACCCTGAGGATATGCAATTATAGTAATTTGTAAGATAGTACCAGAGGGGCAAATAGACACCAGAGGGGCACAATGGTCAGTTAGGCAGATAGGCAGCTCACAGTCAGGGGTAAATGTTGTAGCTGAGACTCAGAACTCTGTGGGTATGCAGAAGACTAAGGCTATTTTCCAAAGGGCATTACATGTTGTGATGGACAGAAGGGAATCAGATTTACTTAAAGCCCTCTAACTAGTTTAGAGTAAGTCCAATGGAGCAGAAAAACCTGAGCCTGGCTGAGACTGACCCTGGCTGGGAGTAACTCTGGCAGGACGAAACACAGCTTCAGGAAACACAGGAGTAGTTGGAAAGGGAACAGATGGACAACAGTACTGGCTGAATTATTTAAAACCAGGCACACTATCATTGTCTCCACAACAGAGGATATGAGGCTAGCTGGGGCCATAGTTAAGCTTAAATAAATATTAAATACTGTACTTTGTTTATATGGTTTACAATAAAACCAGAAAAAGAAGTATATTTGTAGTATCTTCTATGATGAAGTTCCTACATGGGGATTAGTAAGTGTTGGAATAAAGAAAGTGAGTTTCCCAGTACAATTTTTATGATATATAATTAGTATTCTATAATCTTTGTATGAAATAAAAAGAATATGAACTAAACATTATAAAAGCAAGTGATAAAGAGAAAGAAAAAAAAATGTACGGGATCGGTACAGTCTCTGAAAATGGAGGTTTCTACAAACATTAAGCTATATCACTCAGCCTTTATAGGCACTTGAAAATATCAGGTGTGTGAGATTCTGATTTGTGGGACATTTGAGAGACAAGAAGCCTATTTTTGCCTGGCCTTATTTGCCAACAATTTATAAAATCCAGAATCGTGTGCAGTGGCTGTATGTGATTAAAAAGGAGACACTGGGAGTGAGGCAGTAAGTAAGGGAGTACAACAGATAAACGTTAGCAAAATGTAAGAAACGCAACAAAAACCATAGAAGCTCTCAGGTGGAAGACCAGGCAACATTTTGGAATCTGAGCTAATTAGTTGAGAGTCAATACTGGACATCAGGAATCAGCAGCTTGTGAGGCAAACCTAGTACTATAGCATAATAGCCCCAGGTCAGTCTGCAACCTTTCTCTTAATTATACCAAGTTTTCATGTGGTGAAAGTTGAAAATGAAAATGATAAGTTAAAAACTAAATGGAAAAATACCTATAGGCATTTAGTAAACCTTAAGCAATTAATAATTTAGAGGGTTTTTTTTTTTAATTTTTTTTAACCTTTATTTATTTTTGAGACAGAGAGAGACAGAGCATGAATGGGGGAGGGGCAGAGAGAGAGGGAGACACAGAATGGGAAGCAGGCTCCAGGCTCTGATCAGCCCAGAGCCCGACGCGGGGCTCGAACTCACGGACCGCGAGATCGTGACCTGAGCTGAAGTCGGACGCTTAACCGACTGAGCCACCCAGGCGCCCCAATAATTTAGAGTTTTTGGTTTGTTTCATCTTGCTTTCCAGACACAGTAGAATCTTGCTTAAGAGCCTGAATTCTGGTTCCCCACTGCCTGGGATTGAATCATGGCTCTAAAATCCAATTGGCTCATGGTTTTGGGTAATTTACTTAACTTCTGTGTGTCAGTTACCTCTTTGTGAAATGGACATAATATTATGAACTATTTCATAAGGTTGCTGTGAAGTAATCAACTCATAAATTTGTTAATGTGTATAAATTGCTTAGGATAGTACCTGGCACATGATGGTTATTATGCAGTCTACACTATTATTACTATCATTACTTTAAGAAATTTTATGAACCTTATTTTGTAGCAGGCACTATAGGAAACATTCTCAGCTCTTTATAACATCCACCTCTTCCTCCATCCGAAAAAAGATAAATATTAAATTTTGCATATAGCATCATAATCCAGTGTATACTCTTGAGATAGAAGAATACATGTGTAAAGCTATCAAAAATCACCAAGTGTGTGATGTCACTATGTAATAGCAAAAGTAAGACTGTTGTTGAAATTCTCAAAATTTTCTAAAGTTGACCTTTGGTTCCCTCTCATCCCTATTACTATGCTCTTTAGTTTCTGCCGATATTATTGTCTTCTAGGAGTGACAGTCTGTGGTCTATATGGGTCCCTTATCTAGAGATAAAGGAAATAATGTAATTAGTTAATTAACATTAAGTGATTTATGACTTTACTTTGGCCTTCTGGTACAATTTTCAAGGAATTTTCAATTTTAAGGAATTTTCAACTACCAGAGATATCCAATAGCATTAAAGGATATTTTACAATGCATTATGCTGACCATTCCTAGTGCTCTTATAAAGCAGGAACATGCTTTTTTTTTTCTTTTTGTTAATCAGTGTTCAGCAGTTATTGATAAATGATCAATAAAAATGGTGTGTAATTGCACCTTTGTCTTGATATATATCAATAATAGACACAAATTTTTGCAAAAACCAAGCATAGACACATATAAGTTAATCATAGTTTCTTATCTGAAGAAGTCAGGGTACGCAACAGAGTAACTTTGCCCAATGGAAGTGTAGACATCATGGCCTCTAAAATTCCCAAGAGCCTTGCCATGAAGTGCACAGTTGTCTGTTATAAGTTTGAATGAGGATGGCTCACATAAGACAACCTGGATGATTAACTTTTTCTTCCAAGCCCAGGTTTACATATAAGGTTCTACTGTCTAGCTTTATGCCTTGGCTAGAGACATGCTATAGACTATATCACCTGGACCAGATATACCTCATAAGAGACACAGACCTGAATCTACTTCTTTTGTTTTTAAATTTTTGAGTTTCATGGAACCAAAAATGAACTTTTTAAAAATAAAACCACTATTAAGGCATAGACTTTGAATACTTTTACAGGAAATGTAGAAAGATGGTCTTCTTAGAACAAGAAAGACAAATGCAGAAACACAATACCACCTTTCAGCACAGTGCATAAGAAGTCACAGAAATAAATATATATTTTGGGGTTCTATTTTACTGATAGAAAAAAAAGTACCTGAATGCCCCATCACAGCATCAGTCCATACAAGATATATCCATCTCCACCTCTGTTTCGGCGCTTTAAATATTTTGTTAACAAGAATATACAAGATGTTAGCACCAAATAAATACCTGTTAACAGTCTGTCTACCAATAATGCAGTCTATATCAGTTTCACTGATTTCTTTCAAAACAGATTTTTAAAAGGTCATTTTGCAAATAATGTTTTAAATTGAAATATTAATAATAGAGAAAAACCTCTATTGCACAGTAACCATTTGAATTGATTCAACTTTTTAATTACATACTTTAGACTTCTTTCAAAGCATTATACAGTGAAACTACATTTGCCAGTATATTCTAATCCTTCATTGTTTGGAGTTTAGTGGTCACTGTTCTTATATTTTTACTGATGACAATAATAAGCCACAAGATATATTTCTTTGCCATGTACTATTAGCAATCACTCAGAATAAGCAGCCTCTTCAGTTGAGTAAGTAAGACACAGCAGGATTTGGAAAGAGTAGCCAATAATCAGTAGGTTTATTGGATCTGCCAGCAGGTAGATTATTTAAAAACTTGAACCTGCTGAGATTTTGTTCTCTGAAGAGTCTGTTTGCTTTTTGTTGTTGCTTTTGCTATACCTTCTGTAGTAGTGACTTTCACATCAGCAAATGCTATCAAGAAATTCTGACACCTAGATCAGAGGGAGTTAATTGCTCACCAGTAGGGGTCATTGTCAGTGAGCTTGCACCTAACACTGGAGAAATCGAGATTGACACTTGTAATTATGTGGTTGCAGAATACCAATTTTAAGAGTATATTTTCAGTATTCTGTGCACTTACTAATTCTATCAAAGTTGGTTGACTTGAGACAAAACATCTTTAGATACAACAAAGGGATAAATGAAGTAGATACTAGAAAATAATGGAGAAAAAGATAATTAACTGAATGCTTTTTGTCACTCATAAAATTTCTTAAGCAACATTGAATCTGGCTACAAAATAGCATTTTGTAATTATGGTAGCCAGTAGCAACGCATTATTGTGGTTTGCTACCTGCCAGGCACTGTGCAAGTGTGTCACATGCATTATTTCTAATCCTCCTAAGAATCTAATAAGATAGTACCACTTTCTGTGTTTTAGATACGGGGAAAATGAGTCTAGTTAGGTGGTTAACATAGCTAGTTGCATCCAACCAGTTCTTAGAAACATGGCGGACCAGAAGATTAAGAAGTCCTAAATGATCCACTACGGAGTCATGGTATTGCTGCCTCCTTCTGGTACTAACCACTATAACAATACTTTTTCATAACAATATAAGATGGTTTTATGAAACAGAATATTTAACTACACCTGAATTTAAACTGTAAGGAATCTGTTGGCTCTATAACTAGAAAACCCAGAATCAGGGTTTGACCTAGAAGATTAATAAGATAATCAAAGATCCTACTTCTTTTTAACTCTCCATTGTACCACACACAATTTTATCTTTGTCCAAGGCTGCTACCGCAAGCATAAGATACAAGCCCAAAAGAACTCAGGTATAGAGGCTTCCTCAAAATGTCCATTGGCAATGAAGGAGAACCTTGATACAACCATCAGAGAGGAGTTTTGAGCTTCACACTAATTGGGCATTTTTAAATAGATCTGTAAACCAATTTCAGGCACTAATTGCTAAGACATCTCTACATGTCTTTCTGGCACAGAGAATGGAATGTAGCTACACCTTGGCTAAGGAATCCAACCTGCAATGGGAAAATCTTAGGGTTTTCAGGGAACTCCTAAAATGCCATTGAGACTGAATATTGTAAGAAAATGTTGAAAAATGATCTTTTTTTTTTCCTGTTATATTGGCTCATAAACAATGGGGTTTTGAAAAATTGCTAAAAACTTCTTGTATATGAAAATTTATTTCTAAATTAAATAAAAAGATTGAGTACATAAAGTCAACTTTATACCATCTATATTCCCCCTTCTTATTTATTCAACCTCAGTTAAATGCTCATTTATTGTGTGAAGTTTGCTGCTGAAATGTTAATTTCATTAGAACATATGAACATAGAACATATTCATAAAGAACACAACTAAAAATAAGTGTGCATCCTAATTGACATAATTTTCTTTAAAACATAAATAAAAGAGAAATATTTCTTTTCCCCATAATTTTATCAGACATGACCACTAGAACAGATGAAGCATAAAATTGGACTACTGAAACTAATATTTATACTATATGTTAACTAACTGGAATTTAAATAAAAACTTAAAAAAGAAAAAAATATATGAAAACATATTTCTTTGCAGGTCCCACTTTATTTTTTGTTTTCTCTACAGCGAGGAATCATTTACTAACATTTAGTGTCCTTAAGGAGCAACTGTAGCTAACAGAAGCATGCCCTAGGTTTTCCCTGTTACACAATCATAGTTCTCTCCTACTAGCAAATTCTTCAGTGTCACAAAGTCAATGAAGTCACATGTACATTAAGTCAAAAATAATTATCAAGTTTTTCTATCAATCCAATTTCAAAGGTAGATTGTCTTTGAAAATAGATATAAATACCCTTTGGATAATTTCTGGACAGGAAATAGGTAATTCCATTAAAAACTATCTTTAATGTGGTTTGGTAAGAAATATAACTAATGAGTAAAAAAAGGTAGTGCTGTGGGGAAAAGTAGAAAGGAAGAGAAGAAACAAAATTAGTCATAACTGGACTGAGGGTTTGAGAGAAAAACTACATTAGGAAAAAGAAAATAGCACATTATCTAGTTAGAAAACAGTCATAAATTCCATGCTTACCATTGATTCAAGTTTGTTAAAGATCTATTTCCAGAAATATTAAATTTGGAAATCTGGCAGATCACTTTTTTTTTTTACAAAGAATAGAACTTTCTTTTTTTTTTAATATGAAATTTATTGTCAAATTGGTTTCCATACAACACCCAGTCGTCATCCCAACAGGTGCCCTCCTCAATACCCATCACCCACCCTCCCCGCCTTCCCACCCCCCATCAACCCTCAGTTTATTCTCAGTTTTTAAGAGTCTCTTATAGTTTGCCTCCCTCACTCTCTAACTTTTTTTTTCTTCCCCTCCCCCATGGTCTTCTGTTAAGTTTCTCAGGATCCACATAAGAGTGAAAACATA
Source organism: Leopardus geoffroyi (assembly GCF_018350155.1). Lineage (NCBI taxonomy): Eukaryota > Metazoa > Chordata > Mammalia > Carnivora > Felidae > Leopardus > Leopardus geoffroyi. The sequence goes on along the minus strand of NC_059341.1, from coordinate 98,556,377 downwards.
TGGTATCTGTCTTTCTCTGTATGACTTATTTCACTTAGCATAACACTCTCCAGTTCCATCCACATTGCTACAAAAAGCCATATTTCAGTCTGATTGCCAAGTAGTATTCCATTTTGTATATAAACCACAATTTCTTTATCCATTCATCAATTGATGGACATTTGGGCTCTTTCCACAATTTGGCTATTGTTGAAAGTGCTGCTATAAACATTGGGGTACAAGTGCTCCTATGCATCAGCACTCCTGTATCCCTTGGGTAAATTCCTAGCAGTGCTATTGCTGGGTCACTAGGTAGATCTATTTTTAATTTTTTGAGGAACCTCCACACTGTTTTCCAGAGTGGCTGCACCAATTTGCATTCCCAGCAACAGTGCAAGAGGGTTCCCGTTTCTCCACATCCTCTCCAACATCTAAGTCTTCTGATTTGTTCATTTTAGCTACTCTGACTGGTGTGAGGTGGTATCTCAGTGTGGTTTTGATTTGCATTTCCCTGATGAGAAGTGACGTTGAGCATCTTTTCATGTGCCTATTGGCCATCTGGATGTCTTCTTTAGAGAAGTGACTATTCATGTTTTCTGCCCATTTCTTCACTGGATTATTTGTTTTTCGGGTGTGGAGTTTGGTGAGTTCTTTATAGATTTTGTTACTAGCCCTTCGTCTGATATGTCATTTGCAAATATCTTTTCCCATTCCATTGGTTGCCTTTTAGTTTTGTTGATTGTTTCCTTTGCTGTGCAGAAGCTTTTTATTTTCATGAGGTCCCAATAGTTCATTTTTGCTTTGAACTCCCTTGCCTTTGGGTATGTGTCAAGTAAGAAATTGTTGTGGCTGAGGTCAGAGAGGTTTTTTTCCTGCTTTCTCCTCTAGGGTTTTGATGGTTTCCTATCTCACATTCAGGTCCTTTATCCATTTTGAGGGTTTTTTGTTTTTTTGTTTTTTTTTTTTTTTTTGTGAATGGTGTAAGAAAGTGGTCTAGTTTCATTCTTCTGCATGTTGCTGTCCAGTTCTGCCAGCACCATTTGTTAAAGAGACTGTCTTTTTTCCATTGGATATTCTTTCCTGCTTTGTCAAAGATGAGTTGGCCATACTTTTGAGGGTCCAATTCTGGAGTCTCTATCCTATTCCATTGGTCTATGTGTCTGTTTTTGTGCCAATACCATGCTGTCTTGATGATTACAGCTTTGTAGTAGAGGCTAAAGTCTGGGATTGTGCGGCCTCCCGCTTTGGTCTTCTTCTTCAATATTACTTTGGCTATTTGGGGTCTTTCGTGGTTCCATGCAAATTTTAAGATTGCTTGTTCTAGCTTTGAGAAGAATGCTGGTGCAATTTTGATTGGGATTGCATTGAATGCGTAGATAGCTTTGGGTAGTATTGACATTTTAACAATATTTATTCTTCCAATCCATGAGCATGGAATGTTTTTCCATTTCTTTATATCTTCTTCAACTTCCTTCATAAGCTTTCTATAGTTTTCAACATATAGTTCTTTTACATCTTTGGTTGGGTTTATTCTTAGGTATTTTAGAACTTTGAAATCACTGTTCCAACTGATGGCCATAGTCCATTTGCATAAATGGACTTCTTTGGCCATGTATGTAAAAAAAAAAAAAAAAAGGCCCAAAATTGTTTTTACACATTTCAGGCTGATATTTATTGAACCCCAACCTAGGACCAAGATAAGTCTATTTCAGTGTCTCAATAAAAACATCTTTCAACAAGTCATTGGGCTAGTTTTTCATTTAGTCATCCAACTACTATTTATAACACACTTATTGTGTTGGCCAGGCACTCTGACAACCACTGATACGGAATAAGGAATTTTTTTTAAACTACAAAAAAAACACAAAAACCTAGACATGACCCTGCCATATATATCATTAACACATAAATTAATATGCTATAAAGGAAGGGGTGCCTGGGCGGTTCATTTGGTTAAGTGTCCGACTTAGGCTCAGGTCATGATCTCACGGCTCGGGAGTTCGAGCCCCCATCAGGCTCTGTGCTGACAGCTCAGAGCCTGGAGCCTGCTTAGGATTCTTTGTCTCCCTTTCACTCTGCCCCTCCCCCACTCGTGCTCTGCCTCTCTCTCTCTCTCTCTCAAGAATAAATATTAAAAAAAAAAACATGCCATGGAAGAAAAGAAAAAGAAAGATAAAGTTAATAGATCATTTTATTAGTAAAACATGTGTGAGGAGCCTTTTCCAAAGTGATGATTCCATAGAAACCAGAGGAATCAGGAAACTGAGGGAAAGGAGGAAAGCATAATCAGGCAGAAGGAATAACATGCAAAATCATACATTGAAAGTAGGCATGGTAAATGTCAGGGTCTAAAAGAAGGCCACTGTAGCTGCAGTTAGGGAAAGCATAGTTCAGATGAGTATGGAGAGTTAGATGGGTGTCAAAACTTGCAGAGTGTTTACATTTTTTTTCCACATTAAAGAAATTGAAATATAATTAGCATACAATGTTATATTGGTTTCAAGTGTACAACCTATTTTTCAGCAATTCTGTGTGTTATTCAGTGCTCACCACAAGTGTAGTCACCATCCTTCACCATACAGTGTTATTACAATATAACTGACTATATTCCCTGTACGTTTCATCTCCATTTCATCTTTTATAACTGAAAGTTTGTACCTCTTCATTCCTTTTATCTGTTTGCCTATCCCCCCACCCACCTGCCCTCTAGCAACTATCCGTTTGTTCTCTGTATTTAAGAGTCTGTTTGGTTTTTTGTTTGTTCATTTGTTTTCTTTTATTTTTTAGATTCCATATATAAGTGAAGTCATATGGTATTTATCATTCTCTGACTTATTTCACTTAGCATAATATTCTCTAGGTCATTCATGTTGTTACAGATGGCAGGTTCTCATTCCTTTTAATGGTTGAGTAACATTCCATTGTATATATATCACATCTCTTTTCTCCATTCAGTTATTGATGTACACTTGAGGGGCTTCTGTATATTGGTTATTATAAATAATGCTGTAATAAACATAGGGGCACATATATCTTTCAAATTATACAGAGGTTTTAAGCATCATTGAAATGTGTTGTCTTCACTCTAAGAACAATGAAAAGCCATTGAACTGTTTTATGTATTGGAGTGATTTGTTCGTATTTGTCCACATAAAAGATTGCTCTGGATAGAATAAAGAAAATTGAAGGAGTAAGCATGAATGTTGTTAGACTAGAGAAGAAATGATGATAACTTGGGTTAGGAGCGACTATGAAAAGTGATCAAGCTTGTGAGATTTTTAATAGGTTCAGTCAATAGACTTTTGCAGTGGTTGGATATCTGGAGTAAGGGAGAGGCAGATGTCATAGATGATTCCTAGGTTTCCAGCTTACTTAACCTGATGGGTTATGCTGCCATTTGTAAAGAAAATTCGTGATAATGGATTAGGTGTGTGGATAAAGATTATAAGTTCAGTTTTTCCTTTGTTGTATAAGAGGACCTTTGAAATACTCAGAATTAATTTTGGTTAGGTAATGTGATATATGTTTCTGGGGCTAAAAGGCAATTCTTATCAGAAATACATTTTTTTTGGAAACCAATTTTTTTTTTTTAATAATAGAAGTCATATATATGAATGGAATTGCTTAGGAGTAAGTCTCACTCGTAACAAATTGAAATTGTGAGATTTGATAAAATATATTTTATTGTGGACTGTAGAGATGAAAGGTTAGAGTAAAATCTGGAGAGTTTTTTTAAATAAAATCTAAAGAGAGTGTTTGAAGAAAGGAGGAAGTACACAGCAGTAATCTAGGGACACCTCCCCCCAAATAAAAAAATCAATTTAATGACAAGGAAATATATGTGATTTTGGTAAAAATTCCATCAAGAGAAATAGGGTCTGGAAGACAGGTTGGTGTTGTAGTGGGAGATTAAAAAAAAAAAAGAAAAAGAAAACAGTGAAGTATAACATATAAATAAGCTTTGGGGGAACTTTGTGAAGTGTAGGAAAGAAAACTAAATCTAAGAGGCATAAGGGCCAAGTAAGATCCTGTTTTTTTTTCTTTTTCTTTTTCTGTTTTTAATGGGATATACTTGAGTTGATTTAAAATTCATCTTGAATGAAGCAATTGTGAGAGAGACATGGGAAATCAAAGGTAATAATAGATAATAGGTATTGTAATAAAAAAGCAGATGAGATGGTATCCAAAGTACATGTGAATTATCCTTAAAGGGGAGCATGGATTTCACTGTAACATGGGAAGGAGGAGAGAAGGTGAATGGACGACACTAATAATCATAATATAACTAATAACACCAGCTACCATTTAAGAATGTATACATGAAAAATACTGAGGCCCCCAAAATTTTATCTTTTCCAGAGTCATCTTTTTTAAAGTGAGTGGGAAGGAATTGAAATTTAGATATTTGTAGGGAATCAAATAGGGTTATGAGTAGACCAGTATTGTAGTAAGATTGCAGAACAGTGTTGGAAACCCCAGTTAAAATTGGTGGTAAAAAATTTATAATGGAAAAAAAATTGCCCTGTTGTATGAAAATTTATGCAGCAATTGGATGTTCAGGGTCAATCTTGAAAAAAGAAGATTATTAGGTTCAAAGAGGGTAAAATTTTGCAATATATGCATGACAAAAATGCAGGGAAGATATATATATATATATATATATATATATATATATATATATATATATATATATATATAGCAAACATATTCTTGAATAAAAGACATCGTGAAATCAATAATGAATAAGAAAAGAAATGAAGGGGGTATCTCACGAATTTGTAGACAGCAGCAAGTTCAAGTAACTGGAATTCCTGATCAACTAAAAATGATGGAAGTAGTTGAACACACCATAAGGAAAAGAGACACTGGCCATCAAGTAAGATTATTGGATTAATGATTTTTCAATATTGATTAGATTCATATCATGAATAGACGCAAGGTGTAAACATGGGAGTGAGTGGCTTAAGTGAAGACATAAAGAGCTCATTGGGTATCAGGAATTTTAAGAACTGAGGAGCTCTAGAACTGGAAATAGTGTTCATATGGACAATAATGTCAATCTATAGAAGGGCTTGGGGTGAAGAGAATATATATACCAGGTACCAAAGTCTTTGAGGAGTGATGGAGACTAACTGGAATGTCCATAGATGATAGTCTTAAAGAGAAGGAGGATTGGTATAGCTCAACAACTCAATTTCTAAAGAATCTGCACTTTTTTCTTTTTGTTCTGAACAAAGTTGAAGTACTAATAGTCTGGAATTTCTGATGGAGAGTAAAAATAACACAAACTCTGTCTCCTGCATATAGAGCACATGGGTTATTAAAAGACAACACAACACAACACAACAATAGCAAAGATAGGCAATGGTTGAGCACTCTGTAGGGGAAATGGTATTCTCAGAGTAAAGCCTGATTTCTGTTAAGAAAAGCAAGTAAAAATAAAAAGAGTGATACAGAAGGAGACAAGGAAGATTTATACGTTACAACAAGGAAGGTAAGGTAGAAATTCAAGGTTAATACTGACAGATAAATAAGAAGATGAAATGCCTGAGGTTTAATTTCAGTAATCCTTTGAGAAACAAGGAGCAATATATCTTGTTTTATCCGGCCAGAGTAACATACAACCAACTGTAGGGTTAAGTCTGAAATATAGTGGAGGATATATATATATATATATATATATATATATATATATATATATATTTATATATATATATAATTACATTATCTGTCAAATCATTCTATGTAGCTTGGTACCAAATGAGTAGAAAGCATATGGACTAGAACACCACTTTGGTAAAGGAGGGATCACTGAATGGTTGTGGGAAATAAGAAGTCTTAACTTGGCTTTGTTTTGGAAGTTATCAAGTATATTTTGTCTTAAAGGAAATGGAGAAGGGAATTTTAAATAAATGCCTGACAATCAGATACACATTTTTAGTAAAATCACTCTGGGAATAAAATATAGAATAGATTGAATGGTGACATGTCTGAAGATTAAAATTCCATACAGAAGACAGTTGAAATAGTCTATTCATTTACTATCTTTATTGGATTTCTGTTGTAGTTCTGGGCATCCAAACTGGGGACCCAAAATTTTAGTAGTATATAATTTCTTCCATTCAAAAGATCATAGTTACATGGTAGGTTGGGGACAATGATTGAAAAAGAAGGCTGATTAAAATACAGAATGATCAGTGAATTCATTTAACAACTTATCATGTGGTGCCCCAAGGCACTGTTGGGATTTGAAAAAGAAAAAAAAAGAACTTGGGCGCCTGGGTGGCTCAGTCTGTTGAGCATATGACTTCAGCTCAGGTCATGATCTTGTGGCTTCCACGTTGGATTCTGTGCTGACAGCTCAGAGCCTAGAGCCTGCTTCAGATTCCATGTCTCTCTCTCTCTCTCTGCCCCTCCCCTGCTCACACACACTCCGTCTCTCAAAAATAAATAATAAACATTAAAAAACCCCACCTCTTCTTTTATGTAACATAAGGTATTATTGTTCCTATTCTTTGTTTCTTCCCTAAGGTAGGATGTTATGGCTCTGCCCAATGTCATATATTCTCCCAAAACTCAAAGGAAGTATATCGTACATCCTTCATCTGTAATTTTGGGATTACTCGTATGTCATGCTTTGACCAGTAAAAGCTAGACCTATGTAACAATGGACCAGTTCTGAACTAAGAATTCCAAAGGTATTACAGGTTTCCATTTCACCTTTTTGAGCACCTTCCCTCTGCCCGGAGACAGTATGTCTCAACAGTGACTGATCCTTCAATCCAAGTACTCAAATGAAAAGATATGTGAAACTGACTTGGTTGTGACTTGTAGCCAGGAGCCAGAGCCAACTAGCTCAGCCAAACTCACTCTGGAGAGTCCAAAAGAGTTAAAAGAACCCAGAAGAACTGCAGGTGAATATTTTGCTGGAGTAAACCACTCTTTGTGCCTATTTGCTATGCATTACTGTTGCAATAAAAACTGAATATTACATTTTGTTTTTTACCTTTTGAGATTATATATATTTTCACCCTTACTAGATTGCAGTGCCTTGTAAAAAATAGATTAACACTTTTCAATCAACTACCAAAGTATATTTATGCACCTTTTGATCTGTTTCTTTAAATTTTTAAAAATATTATTTTGCAAATATATAGCTTACCTTTCTCTTCCTTTATATTTAAACTTCTGCAAAAACTCAGAATCAATAAATTATTCTTCCATTATAAATCTCCATAGTCTACTGAATGTTGATAATCTACATTAAACAATTGATATTGACTAGGTACTTCTATCAACTATGACTTTTTTGTTGTAAAGGAATCACAATGACCATTCCCTTGATAAGTGTAGACTTTCCAACCATCAAAAATGAAATAAAATAATCATTTCAGAACAAATCAATATAATATTGATTTCCTAAATTATTGAATCACATTATAGTTTAATACTTATTTTTTCTTTCCAATGCATTAAATAGGATATTGTTACATATTCTAAGTTCAGATAACAAAAATAGCTTGCTTTTATGCAAAATTATCACTGTACTTTTTTTTATTATCTAACTCATTAGATGCATATTTATGGTGTTAATTGACTTGAACTTTATTGGTGACAGTGAGAAATTATTTCTGTTGTATTTGATGGAGTCTATGAGCCACTCACTTTTCTAACATAAGAGTGACTGGAATGAATTAAAAGAAAATATCAGACTCTAAGAAATGTTTCACAATTTCTTCTTTCTGACCAGGAGACATTGATATATGACTTCTCACATGAAAGAAATTCCCTTTTCTCTCTACCCATAGACTGGATGCTTTCCTATTTGAAAATATGAGTGGTTAATGTTGGTCTTCCACAGCTCTGACACTTTATTTGAGATTAGTGATGGTCAAAACTTTGGGTATGTGTTCTCTAAACTTTGAATTGCCTAACTTTCTTGAAATTCTATATACGTATTTCTTTTGCTTTCATCACCATCCATGTCTTGACAAAGAAGAAAAGATTTTGTACTTTTGATTTATTAAATAATTATAGGGAAAACTCATTAATACAGCTCCTGTGTCATTATGTTGTGAATGAAGTCCATTGGAAGCATTATGTTTTTTCACTCAAAGTACAAAATATGAAAGAACTGTATTCTCAGTGATATCAGGGTAACTACATCTTATATTTTAGTGTCTCTAGTCCAACATGAAAGACATACTAAAGACCATGTGGGGTGAAAATTTTAATAAGCAAGGCAACAACATACATCTTAGATGATTTAACTCAGAAGATTCTGGTACACTTGTGCTTTGCCTAGAAAGTAAGACATAACATAATTATGTTTCACAATCAATTCCTGGAGTTAATATTGTATGTAAACCAATTATGTCTGTGATATTGATCACCTGAGTTGATAGAGTTGCTCTACTCACATGGTGAATAACTTTCTGCTTCAATACTCCATATATTTATTTCTCAAATATGTGCACTTCTGAGGAGAAACTGCTGTCTTGGGTAGAGAAACCTATACTTTTATCAAAATGAACAAAACTATGCTCTTCATTACAATATACAAAACAAGTTTTAAAAATGGATCTAACTTATACAAAGGGGAAAATATCAGTTATTTAAGGTGTTCTTAAACATTATATTCAGACTACAGAAAACAAACGGAGAGTCAACAAAATGGTATTGAGTAGGGGGAATGGGCTAATGGGTGATGAGTATTAAGGAGGGCACTTGTTGGGATGAGCATTGGGTGTTGTATGTAAGTGACAAATCACTGAATTCTACTCCTGAAACCATTATTACACTATATGTTGACTAACTTGGATTTAAATTAAAAAAATCAGAACTACAATTCAATGCTATGGTACTTCACCAGAATGACTAAAATGGAAGAAAATATCAAGAATTAGCAAGAATATAAAGCCACTGAGACTTTCATCTGTTGCTATATGGAGGATAAATTGGTACAAATAAATTGAAAGATGTTGGCATTACTTATAAATCTCTTTAAATGGCTGCATTTTGTAAAAATTCATTGATATATAATAACTAAATTTTGTGCCTCTCTCAGTCTGAATTGCACTTCAATGAAAATTTTAGTAAATATAAAATAAGTGTATGGGGAAAGGAGGATGAAAATGTAGAACTGTAAACCTGTCTTCTTATATATTACTTATTCATAAAGCCATTTCTATATTCAACAATGAATTATTTGACAACACAAAAAATTATATACAGATTCTTGTAATAAAACAATTTAGAGTGTATAATATATGGTCCTCTCTCTCCAAATGTAGTTTTTGGTAAAATAATATCGGTTTTTACTATTAATGGTTTTTCTGAGAATCAGTAAGAGGATTTTTGTATGAAACCACCTAGAGAGTTGATACAGAGCACTTACAATGAAACAGTTTAAGGGAGAAGACTCATTAGACTGATCTGTTGTGTTGTCAGGTTGCAACATTCCTAACTCTTAGCTACTATGACAGACTATCTTAAAATGGATGGAATAATAAACATAATAGAATGTTATTTTCTATGTACACAGTAGTCCAAAATAGGACAGGAAACTTCCATTTTATGTCATGAACCAAATACTTAAGCTCATTTCACCTTGAAGTTCTATCATCTCTTAGGACTACATGCTAATCTGCACCTATTTGTAGGACCTGTGTATGGAATAGTGGTAGGGGCACACATGCATCTTAAATCTTGGCTCGGAAATTTATACATAAAATTTCTGCTCATATTTACTGGTAGAATATAGTTACATGTTTTCCACTTAATGTAAGGGATGCTAGGTATTATATAGTGTTTACAGAAGAGGAGAATAATTTTTTAAATGAACTAATACTAATAACTACAATATAGAATTCTCATCTCTGTATCCATTTGAAGATTTCTTTGAACATATAGGCTGCCCTCAAATCCCATGCAAGGAGGAAAACCCAAAATACAACCCAATAACTACATGCAGGTCAAAGTCGATTTGTTAATGATGCCAGCCCAAGATATACATGGTCCAGGAAAAATAAATAATACATACTCATCACATTCAAGGGATAATAATCAAGCACATTTTCACTAATTGCAATAAAAATTATGTTCAAAAAAAAAGAAGGGTAATAAATAATAGTATGGTTTGTAACAAGTTTGCCATTCTCCTGGTCAGGCGTTGTGAAGACCGTCCTACAATACTATGGAAAAGAGTCATTGTTTACACCTTGAGTCTTCCCTCTGAGAAGAAGCTGCTTGTCCATTATCCTTGTTATGTCAGAAAGAATGGAGGGTCTGAGATTTTATCCCACTTGCTAGGTTAGTTAGCCTTACACGGCATTCTGATAGAATATCACAAGACCCTTGATCAGTCAGTCAAAAATCAGTTATAGCAGTTTGTATCAGTTCTTCGTGGCCCAAACCTAACAGGACAATACAATGAGGGCCTGATGTTAACTGCATGCATAGCAATACAGGAAAGAAACATCAATTTTTAAGAGACACTGAGCTGTTTTGGAGGCACCTGGTGGCTCAGTTGGTTGAGCGTTCAGTCAGCTCAGGTCATATCTCGTGGTTCATGAGTTCAAGCCCCACATCAGGCTCTGTGCTGGCAGATCGGAGCCTGGAGCCTGCTCAGGATTCTGTGTCTCCCTCTCTCTCTTTCTCTGCCCTCCTCCACTTATGGTCTCTCTCTCTCTCTCTCTCTCTCTCTCTCTCAAAAGTAAATAAACATTAAAAAAAAATAAGAGGCACTGGGCTCTTAAGGAGCTGCTAATACATTCACCAATCATTTACCTGGAAGGAGAGATCTTACTCATTACCCTAGAGTATAAAGTATATCTTTGGGAGGGGAAGAGGAGTGCTTTAATCTTTACTATGCTGAAAATGTCTACAGGGAGGTACATCACTACTTCTCCCTGTAAGGATATGCTACCTCTATTTTTTTTAATCTCTCCCTTTTAAGTCTATTTGCTTTCAAACATCCTTTCCCCTGAGGCCTAGACTTTGCAAAAAGAGGAGCAATCCATGGAGCATTGTTGAATTGTCTTCAACTGGAGACAATTCAACAGTTCTCCATGGCCATGTTTGAAATGAATGTTGGTATTAGCTTCCCATGAGACTATAAGTTTTTTATTTTATCTCCTATTATGGAAGTTTAGTGCCTTATGCTATGAACCCTGGTACATTCAAAAACAGCTTCGTCTTCAAATCATGGTTACTTTGAAAACAAACCCCTTTATAATATTTAGTATTTGCTTCTGGCCAATTTGTGTTTGCTTCTAGCCAATTCCTTTGGCCTATAACCATACTCATCATTCTGAGCTGTATTTAAGTTTTCATTATTTTTTAATTTGTTTTATTTGTTCTATCATTGGCACTTTTTTGTTGGTGGGCTACCTTAAGCCACACAGAACAATAGTCTTGGGTGGGCACCTAATTACTCATTTAGTCTTGGCTGAATCTCATCAAGGCCTTGTCTCAAAATTGTTATCAGTCATGTTTACTATTTTGATGAGTCCAGAAACAGTTGTCATTGAAAATTTATGGATTCTCAATATCCCTCAGCTTATAGATATTTCAGCTCTGCTTGAACAGATTTTTTCTCGTGATATTTTACTATAAGGTACAAAGAGCAACTAACACACTGAAATAAATTGAGTCTATTTAGCATTTTATCTAGAGCTACAGTCTATAAACTAAAAACAAAAACCAGTAGGCAACTTCAGATGACAAAGAATGCTGTCATAAGCATTGCCCCTGTTGGAGAATGTATAACAATGTAGGCAATAAGTCTTAAAGGCCTTTTTTCAAGTTCCTAGGTAGCAAAAGAGTCTTGCCTTTAAAAAACAAAACAAAACATAACAACCCAGCTATCCATATGATCAATTTCGCATAATCCTAAAGTAAATTAGCTTGATAATAGCAATATTTATTCTTTACAATTTGTAAATTAGTTTCACATGCACTGGAGTGCATGCGATTATTGTCTGTCTACCTCATTACTATATTCCCAATACTCAGTAATGTGCCTACCATAGAGAATGAGGCACTAAGTACTTGATGAATTAATAAATAAAATGTAGGTAATCTTGCAACAACCCTGTAGCATAATCTGCATTGTAAGGATTTTATAGATGAAGAAACTGGGAAATATAAGATTAATCATCTAAAGTAAAACAGGTACTCAAGGGACACTTGGGTGGCTCAGTCAGTTAAGCATCTGATTCTTAGTTTTGGCTCAGGTCATGATTTCACAGTTCATGAGTTCCAGCCCCACATCAGGCTCTGTGCTGACAGTGCAAAGCCTGCTTGGGATTCTCTCTCTCTCTCCCTCTCTCTTTGCCCTTCCCCTGCTCGGTCGTGCTGTTTCTCTTTCTCAAAATAAATAAATAAACTTAGAAAAAACAAAACAGATGCTCAAAGAAACAGTGAAGTCTAATTTGTGTGAATGGAAAGCCTGTATTATTGGCTATATAAATATAAATATGACTGTCCTTGAGATAGAGGATACAGAATATGAGGTGATATATATATATATTATATATATATTATATATATATATATAAACATTCCACACGTAGGTAACTAGACTACTTGCAAATTATTAGGAAAGAAGTACACATATACTGTACTTACAATTATGGAGCTGAAAAAGACTTTATTTCTAGTGTTTATTCTTGAGAAAGAGAAAGAGAGACAGCATGCGCACAAGCAGGGAAGGGAAAGAGAGGGGGGAGGACAGAGGTTCCAAAGCGGGCTCTGCACTGACAGCAGCAAGCCCAATGTGGGGCCCAAACCCCATGAACCTTGGAATCATGACCTGAGCGGAAGTTGGACATTCAACCAACTGAGCCAGCCAGGTGCCCATGGAGCTGAAAAATACTTTAAATGGTATCTGAACTACCCACTTCATTTACAAAATGAAAAGAATATGTACGTCTATGTATAAAAAATTGCAAGTAGCCCATTCACTTATGTAAAAAATAACTTCTAATGCATTAATTATTAGCCATATCACTTATAGTGACTGATATATCCAAGTGTGATATCACCATCATAGTGCAGGTAACATTCACAGGTAGAGCAATCAAGCTCAAGGCACATGTGCCAGTCACAGCCCCCCCTTTTTTTGGACACCCTTGCACTCAGGTTATATTCACAATTGATCTTCAATAAGATGAAGTGATTGGATTTGTTGTTTCAAAGGTCTTTGCAAATTTTAAAACTTTGTGATTCTACTTTGGAAATTTTCCGAGTCTTTTTTTAACCTGAGGAAATAATAGCTGCACATGAGCCCTTAAGGGTCATTGCTTGGGACCATGTCTAACAAAGTAAAATGTTTCAGAGATTAGTTAAGTGGATGAATTTTTAACAATTTTTGTATCTGGAGATAGTCACATACTCTTTGAACCTGGGAATTAAAAAAACCTGTGGCTGTCTAGTTATGTGAAAAGAATAAGTGTTCTTTACCTCTGTAAGGACACTTAGAATATTAATAAGAAGGTAACTAAATACTGTCTTGTTCTATTTCTTCCACATGTACTTCATCAACAATTGAATTTAATATAAATAAAAATAACTGGACCACTAACAAAATTGCAGTAGGTGCTACATTTTGTCTTTTTTCCTAGCAAAAACTTTAAAGTATTAATTTCTCATGTTTTTGTCTACACTTTTTTTTACTTTAGCAAATGAAAGAAACAACAGATAACTTCTTAAGGCAAAATTTTATGAAGATAATGGAAATACCAATATAGTGGTGATTTAATAACTTATAAAAACAACATTTCTAAACTAGGCCTGAAGCCAGTACCAATAATACAATTACATATTATGCCCTTATATTCTGATCATAGAAATCAATCTTGCACTGAAATAAGAAGTTACCTCTAGTTTGTTTTCTACCATAAATGCTTTTGCCTTAAATTGAAGTAGTTTTAAATTCTTCAGTGGAAACTCCATCATTCTTACCTTAATGCTGGCAAATACAATTTGTATAAAGCAAAATACCAAGTCATTGTATGAATTTTATTTCTAAGATAGTAACATCAGCTTGCAGGCTGTGGGGGCAATATCCAATGCATATTATTAGAATAAAAATGTCATACTGTTTTTCATAAACATGCCTAGAAAAGTTACATTTGACACTAATTTGATATTAATGAAACACTCTTTAAAAATGCAAGAAAAATCACATTTTATTAATGAAATGTAGCGTATTCTCTTAATGCAGAAAAGAAACATTAAAATATGTTTTGTTTGTTTTGTTTTGTTTGAGAATACAGGCTCTGAGCCAAATTGCCAAGGTTCAAACCCCTATGAGTATTTATCATATGAAAATAGGCAAGATATTTTTTCACTTTGGCTTCAGTTTCCTTTATCTATAAAATGAAAGTAATAAATCTACTCACTTTCTAAACCTTGAATGGTTATGTGATTTAAAATACAAAGTGATTAGAATACCTACTATGAGTACCAGCAAGCAAAATCTACATGAGGATGGGGCTATTTATAGGTCTGTAGCTGAGACCATGGTTAGCGAAGTCGCCACCAGGGCATAGGCCTACCTTCTAAAAACAAGTCCTCCTAGGTCTGGGCTCCACCAGAATTTTGCAGCTTTCTACTTGGATTCCAAAGCTTCCACAAAGCTATATTTGTCCATGGATGGCTACCAAATTGTTGCTGTGCTGGTTTGGGGGTTATCATCACAAGATTTCATATCCTGCCATCTTGGTGACATTACTTGCGATTTTTGACTGAGGTTACTAAATTAATGCATTAGGAGATACTTTGCCATTATAGGTGTATATTTGTTATATTTTTTTCATATCAACATTCTTAATTATAAGGCAGAAAAAAATAGTGATATTCCTTACATAGTATGATATATGGATTAAGTATAAGGCTAAAAATATTTGTAAAGAGTAAAGGTCCTGAAAATTATTATACTTCTATTGTTCTAAACTCCATTTCTCTACTCACTAAAAATTATTTTATGATGCTTCTGTTGCAGGTGTTTGCATCTATTCACTAAAAAATATATATATTATCAGCTAAAGCATAGTCTCCTCACCTGCTCTGAATAGAGAATTTGATATATCAAATCCATTGGTACCAAATTACATGTAATGTCTAACTGTCAAGGTTAATTATTTAAATTCAGCTTTTCTTGCAATTATTCTAGGTAAAAAAAATTGACTTAGCTGAGGCAATTAACATTTTAACAACAGCATCAAAGACACAATAAATAAAAAAAATCACCTAAAATCACATTATTTTAGCTTCAAAATTATTACCAAAAAGTACAGGGAAAAATGGGTTATGTTTAATGAGATTTATAGATATCTTAGAGTCAATTTTATTATCAGACATTTTTAAATTTATTTTTTTCAGAAAAAATTGTTGCCACATTTCTCTAGAACCTTGTTTAATATTTGGGAGTTTAGATAAACTGAATTTTAAAGATTTCCTTCATAAGACTCCATGAATCTATCCTCTTTTTTTGTTGTTTTTCATTATTTTTTTTTAAATTCCTACATTCATGCACTTGTCAAAGAGCTTAAAAGATTTTCATCTTTCTTGGCATTTTCAGGGTCCCTATATACTTCTCTACATTCATTTATTTCTTGCAAATATCATCAAGTCTGTAAACCAGTCTATTCTGAAGGAATTCCTTAAGGTCACTAGCATGTAAGCTAGCTCAGAGCATTCTTAAATTTGTTCTATGCAGCACTTGGCAGTATTTGCTGAGGTATCTGGCTTTGTATAAAGCATTACAACTTTCCATCTTCTTTCTGTAGGTCACAATAGTTTTCTAACTCACCATTGTTTCATTTAATGTACTTTACTCCTGGGTGGTTTGTGTCTCAAAGTATCTAATACATCTGTGTCCATATTGCCAAGAAGCAAAATCATTTTTATTCAGTTTCTTCTTCCAGATGCTATTAATTCCAGATACAGATGGGAAACTTCCTTCCACTGCAACCACAGAAAACCATTTTCCTTAATGACAGCATTTTTTTTAAAGGCCTAAGTTCATTTTATATACTTGGCAATGAAGGTTCGGTCCTCAAAAGTCTTTAGCTCATTTTATTTCATTGTTTGGGTTTTATTAAGTTGGATCTGTGTTTAAAGATGTGTCTTTTTTTTTTTTTTTATGAAGTGAGATAATTCTAACTCTATTTAAATGAGCATATTTTGATTTTCCTTCACAATGAAAAATGAGAAATGAGGCATAGAAGTATCTGGGTAATGAATTGAATATTAGTTTAGTCCTTCAATAGGCAGAGTCCTATATACCATGGGTTATATTTTTAAACAGTTGTTATTACCCCTTTCTTAAAAGGTCTAACAGCTCTTTTATTAAAGAAGTTTTACTCTCATAGTTTACTAAACATTATGTCTCATGTTACTAAAAATTATGTCACAGTTTTGATTTAGCGCCCCTTAAATAAATTGTTTAAAAAGAAAGTATGGCTGATTTTAGCTGCCGTTTTTGTTAGCAAAGAGATGAGTAACAAGAGTTAAATAGGATAGTTTTCATTGTAGGAGACAGCCTGGCAGCATATATGATCAGGGTAGCAAACCTATTTCACACAGAGAAGTTGGTGATAATGGTAATATACCTGTGATGATGGGCTAAACTGACAGGATCATCCAAATTCAAGCCCAAGGACTAGTCTGAGGAAAATGCCTAGATGCAAGCCAGTAAATGATCAGAGCCACTCTAGAGGCTATTTCGAGTGGGTATGGAGAAAGCGAATTATCCATGGCATTGTTCTTAAACTTTCCTGTCTCAGTCTCTGCTTTAGACAATTCCACATATTATCACTGGTCAGGGCAAAAAATTAACTTAAGTGTCTATATGAGAGGACATATGGGTGCCTCTGCCACACAAGATCTAATGCTCAACAATGGCACAGCTCAGTGGGTAATCAAAACGTCAGGTTTCCCACCACTACAGGGCCCCAGGGAAATCCTTCTCATCTCTTGGCATCATATCTGAATTACAATATTATTTGTTGGCTGTTCCACTGCTATTATAGGAAAGAGACACACTTTATTTAAGAAGAAAAGCAATGTAATGAACTAGGTAAATTTTTCTCAGTTATATGAACATCCTTGCAAAATAAAATTTTATAAAAAGCTATAAAAACCCATGAAAATCTTTTAAAAAATGTATTTATGCAAAAGGTGAATTTAAAGAAGATTTTTTTAAAAATCAAATACAGTACATGTGACATACACAACTAAAGTAGCATTCCAATATGCCCAGGGAATTAAAATAAAAAATAAGTAATGGCATGCCTATGAAAAGAGTCATATCCAAACAATGTAAGAAATTATTTCTATTGAGACTATTTTCTAGCCATTATCAGTAATAGTAAATTTTTGGTTAATTTTTTAAAATATATTAAACAAGAAATTTAGTTGTTTTCTGATATCTTTGTAATACTATACCATGAAAAATAATTTCAAAGAATTTGAGTATTGTATGAATTCATATATTGTATGACATAAATAATAGAATTTCATATGATGAAATTGAAGTATTTTAATAGCTTCTGTGATAATATTTTATCATGAGATTTCTTTAGAATCATTGAATATTATGTGTCTGAGTCTTAGTATTGCTTAAAGAATCTATTGACAATTCTAGTTTTTCCTGCTTCTATAGAGTAAAATGTTCACTAACTACATTTTTGTAATAATAATAAAATTGCACGAATAATAGTATTTGATAATTTAAAAATTTTAAATATTTATTTATTCTTAGAGAGAGAGAGAGAGAGAGAGAGAGAGAGAGAGAGAAAACACGAGCAGGAGAGAGGCAGAGAGAGGGAGATAGAATGTGAAGCAGGCTCCAGGCTCTGAGCCGTCAGCACAGAACCTGAAACGGGGCTCGACCTCATAAACCGTAAGATCATGACCTGAGCGGAAGTCAGACACTTAGCCAACTGAGCCACCCAGGTTAGGGGCGCCTGGGTGGCTCAGTCGGTTGAGTATCCGACTTTGGCTCAGGTCATGATCTCACAGTTTGTGTGTTTGAGCCCCGCCATCAGGCTCTGTGCTGACGTCTTGGTCAAGAGCATGGAGCCCACTTTGAATTCTGTGTCTCCTTATATCTCTGTTGCTCCCCCGCTCATGCTTCGTCTCACTGTTTCTCAAAAATAAATAAATGTAAAAAATTTAAAAAAGTTTTTAAATTTTCCCTGCTTAAGTTTTTCATTTTTGAAGTCAAACCATGTATTTAGGGGCTATAGACATACATGAAAGATATGAAGTAAATCTCGACATATTCACATTAAGTATGTCTGAATATGTCAGCACATACAATCAGAAGTAGACACTTTGGGAGTAAGATGTGGAACCATAGAGGAAATCTGGAATGGTAACTTGAACTGTGGCAATTGCCAATTTCTTCTGATGAAACAAAGCAAAATTTTCAATAACTGAATAATAATAATAATAATTGGTGCATATAATATCCATTTCTGTCATACAACACAGTACCCAAAACCAAATTTAAAATACACATGCCATTTAAACTAGAAATATATATACATATATTTATACATATTGAAATATAAATCATTTCTTACATTGTGTATATATATATAATATTTTAAGATAATGCAGTTAATGTAACACATAGATATTGTAAAGTAGCATATATATTTTTTTATTTTTATTTATTTTAATTTTACTTTTTTTTAATTTTATTATTATTATTATTTTGAAATTTGCATCCAAATTTGTTAGCATATAGTGCAACAATGATATCGGGAGTAGATTCCTTAGTGCCCCTTACCCATTTAGTCCATCCCCCCTCCCACAACCCCTCCAGTAACCCTCTGTTTCTTCTCCGTATTTATGAGTCTCTTCTGTTTTGTCCCCCTCCCTGTTTTTATATTATTTTTGTTTCCCTTCCCTTATGTTCATCTGTTTTGTCTCTTAAAGTCCTCATATGAGTGAAGTCATAGGATTTTTGTCTTTCTCTGATTAATTTCACTTAGCATAATACCCTCCAATTCCATCCACGTAGTTGCAAATGGCAATATTTCATTCTTTTTGGTTGCCCAGTAATACTCCATTGTATATATATACCAAATCTTCTTTATCCATTCATCCACCAATGGACATTTGAGCTCTTTCCATACTTTGTTTATTGTTGATAGTGCTACTATAAACATTGGAGTGCATGTGTCTGTTTGAAACATCACACCTGTATCCCTTGGATAAATGCCTAGTAGTGCAATTGCTGGGTTGTAGGGTAGTTCTATTTTTAGTTTTTTGAGGAACTTCCATACTGTTTTCCAGAGTGGCTGCACCGGCTTGCATTCCCACCAACAATGCAAAAGAGATCCTCCTTCTCCACATCCTCGCCAACATCTGTTGTTGCCTGAGTTGTTAATGTTAGCTATTCTGACAGGTGTAAGGTGGTATCTCATTGTGGCTTTGATTTATATTTCCCTGATGATGAGTGATGTTGAGCATTTTTCATGTGTCGATTGGCCATCTGGATGTCTTCTTTGGAGATGTGTCTATTCATGTCTTTTGCCCATTTCTTCACTGGATTATTTCTTTTTTGGATGTTGAGTTGGATAAGTTCTTTATAGATTTTGGATACTAACCCTTTATCTGATATGTCGTTTGCAAATATCTTCTCCCATTCTGTTGGTTGCCTTTTAGTTTTGCTGACTGTTTCCTTTGCTGTGCAGAAGCATTTTATTTTGATGAGGTCCTAGTAGTTCATTTTTGCTTTTGTTTCCCTTGCCTCCAGAGACATGTTGAGTAAGAAGTTGCTGCAGCCAAGATCAAAGAGGTTTTTGCTTGCTTTCTCCTCTAGGGTTTTGATGGTTTCCTGTCTTACATTGAGGTCTTTCATCCATTTTGAGTTTATTTTTGTGTATGGTGTAAGAAAGTGTTCCAGGTTCATTCTTCTGCATGTCACTGTCCAGTTTTCCCAGCACCAATTGCTGAAGAGACTGTCCTTATTCCATTGGATATTCTTTCCTGCTTTGTCAAAGATTAGTTGGCCATACGTTTATAGGTCCATTTCTGGGTTCTCTATTCAGTTCCATGGATCTGAGTGTCTGTTCTTGTGCCAGTATCATACTGTCTTGATGATTATAGCTTTGTAGTATAGCTTGAAGTCAGGGATTGTGATGCCTCCTGCTTTGGTTTTCTTTTTCAAGATTGCTTTGGCTATTCTGGGTCTTTTCTGGTTCCATACAAATTTTACAATTATTTCTTCTAGCTCTCTGAAGAATGCTGGTGTTATTTTGATAGGTATTGCATTGAATATGTAGTTTGCTTTGGGTAGTACTGACATCATAACAATATTTGTTCTTCCTATCCAGAAACATGGGTTATTTTTCCAGTTTTTAATGTCTTCTTCAATTTCTTTCATAAGCTTTCTATAGTTTTCAGCGTATAGATTTTTCACCTCTTTGTTTAGATTTATTCCTAGGTTTTTTATGGTTTTTGGTGCAGTTGTAAATGGGATCAATTCCTTGATTTCTCTTTCTCTCGCTTCATTGTTGGTGTATAGCAACGCAACTGATTTCTGTGCATTGATCTTATATCCTTCAACTTTGCTGAATTCATGAATCAATTCTAGCAGTTTTTTGGTGCAATCTTTTGGGTTTTCCATATAGAGTATCATGTCATCTGTGACGAGTGAAAGTTTGACCTCCTCCTGGCTGATTTGGGTGCCTTTTATTTCTTTGTGTTGTCTGATTGCTAGGCTAAGACTTCCAACACTACGTTGAATAACAGTGATGAGAGTGGCCATCCCTGTCTTGTTCCTGACCTTAGGGGGAGAGCTTTCAGATTTTCCCCATTGAGGATGATATTAGCATTGGGTCTTTCATATATGGCTTTTATGATCTCAAGTTATGAAACTTCTATCCCTACTTTCTTGAGGGAGTTTATCAAGAAAGGATGCTGTATTTTGTCAAATGCTTTCTTTGCATCTATTGAGAGAATCATACGGTTCTTGTCCTTTCTTTTATTGATGTGATGAATCACGTTGATTGTTTTGCGAATATTGAACCAGCTCTGCATCCCAGGTATAAATCCCACTTGGTCGTGGTGAATAATTTTTTTAATGTATTGTTGAATCCAGTTGGCTAATACCTTGTTGAGGATTTTTGCATCCATGTCATCAGGGAAATTGGTCTATAGTTCTCCTTTTTAGTGGGGTCTCTGTCTGATTTTGGAATCAGGTAATGCTGGCTTCATAGGAAGAGTTTGGAACTTTTCTTTCCATTTCTATTTTTTGGAACAGCTTCAAGAGAATAGGTGTTAACTCTTCCTTAAATGTTTAGTAGAATTTCCCTGGAAAACCATCTGGCCCTGGACTCTTGTTTTTTGGGAGATTTTTGGTTATTAATTCAATTTCCTTACTGGTTTTGGGTCTGTTCAAATTTTCTATTTCTTCCTGTTTCAGTTTTGGTGGTGTATATGTTTCTAGGAATTTGTCCGTTTGTTCCAGATTGCCCATTTTGTTAGCATATAATTGCTCATAATATTCTCTTACTATTGTTTTTATTTCTGCTGTGTTGGTCGTGATCTCTCCTCTTTCATTCTTGATTTTATTTATTTGGGTCCTTTCCTTTTTCTTTTTGATCAAACTGGCTAGTGTTTTATCCATTTTGTTAATTCTTTCAAAGAACCAGCTTCTGGTTTCATTGATCTCTTCTGTTTTTTTTTTTTTTTTTTGTTTAGATAGCATTTATTTCTGCTCTAATCTTTGTTATTTCCTGTCTTCTGCTGGTTTTGGGTTTTATTTGCTGTTCTTTTTCCAGTTCCTTAAGGTGTAAGGTTAGGTTGTGTATCTGAGATCTTTCTTCCTTTTTAGGAAGGCCTGGATTGCTATATACTTTCCTCTTATGACCGCCTTTACTGCATCCCAGAGGTTTTGGGCTGTGGTACTATCATTTTTATTGGCTTCCATGTACTTTTTAATTTCCTCTTTAACTTCTTGGTTAGCCCATTCATTCTTTAGTAGGATGTTCTTCAGTCTCAAATGTTTGTTACTTTTCCAAATTTTTTCTTGTGGTTGATTTTGAATTTCATAGAGTTGTGGTTTGAAAATATACACAGTGTGATCTTGATCTTTTCGTACTTGTTGAGGGCTGATTTGTGTCCCAGTGTGTGGTCTATTCTGGAGAACGTTCCATGTGCACTGGAGAAGAATGTATATTCTGCTGCTTTAGGATGAAATATTCTGAATATATCTATTAAGTCCATCTGGTCCAGTGTGTGATTCAAAGCCATTGTTTCCTTGTTGATTTTTTGATTAAATGATCTGTCAATTCCTCTGAGTAGGGTGCTGATGTCTCCTACTATTATGGTATTACTATCAATGAGTTTATTTATGTTTGTGATAAATTGATTTATATATTTGGGCACTCCCACATTTGACGCATTAATGTTTACAATTGTTAGGTCTTCTTGGTGGATAGACCCCTTCATTATGATATAATGCCCTTCTGCATCTCTTGATACAGTCTTTATTTTAAAGTCTAGATCGTCTGATATAAGTATGGCTACTCCAGCTTTCTTTTGTTGACCATTAGCATGATAGATGGTTCTCCATCCCCTTACTTTTAATCTGAAAGTGTCTTTAGGTCTAAAGTGGGTCTCCTGTAAACAGCATATAAATGGATCTTATTTTCTTATCCATTCTGCTACCATATGTCTTTTGATTGGAGCATTGAGTCCATTGAGGTTTAGAGTAAGGACTGAAAGCTATGAAAGTATTGCCATTATGATGCTCATAGAGTTAGAGTTTATGGTGGTGTTCTCTGGTTCTTTCTAATATTTGTTGCTTTTGATATATATATCAAAATATTTCTAATATTTGTTGCTTTTGATATATATATATATACGTATATATATACACACACACACATATATATATGTGTGTGTGTGTGTGTGTGTGTGTGTGTGTATTTTTTTTCATCTTTTCTCCCTTCAGAGAGTCCCCCTTAAAATTTCTTGCATGGCTGGTTTAGTGGTCACAAACCCCTTTAATTTTTGTTTGTCTGGGATACTTTTTATCTCTCCTTCTATTTGAATGACAGCCTTGCTGGATAAAGAATTGTTGGCTGCATATTTTTCTGATTCAGCACATTGAATATATCCTGCCACTCCTTTCTGGCATGCCAAATTTCTGTGCATAGTTCTGCTGCAAACCTGATCTGTCTTCCCTTGTAGGTTAGAGACTGTTTTTCCCTTGCTGCTTTCATGACTCTCTCCTTGCCTGAGTATTTTGTGAATTTGACTCTAATATGCCTTATTGATGGTCGTTTTTTGTTGAATCTGATGGGGGTCCTCTGTGCTTCCTGTATTTTGATGTCTGTGTCTTTCCCCAGGTTAGGAAAGCTTTCCACTATGATTTGCTCACATAATCTTTCTACCCCTTTTTCTCTCTCTTGATCTTCTGGGACCCCTATGATTCTGATGTTGTTCCTTTCTAATGAGTCACTGATTTCTGTAATTCTTAAACTGTGCTCTTTTGCCTTAGTTCCCTCTTTTATTTGCTTCATTATTCTCCATAAATTTGTCCTCTATATTGCTGATTCTCTGCTCTGCTTCACCCATCCTTGCCTCTGTGGCATCCATTCGAGATTGCAGCTCAATTATAGCATTTTTTATGTCATCCTAGCTAGCTTTTACTTCTTTTATCTCCACAGGAAGGGATTCTAATCTATTTTCAATTCCAACTAGTATTCTTATTATCGTGATTCTAAATTCTAGTTCAGACATCTTGCTTGTATCTGTGATGGTTAAGTCCCTGGCTGTCGTTTCTTCATGCTCTTTTTTTTGGGGTGAATTCCTTCATTTTGTCATTTTGAAAGGAGAAAAGGAATTAATGAGGTAGAAAAATTAAAATTAAAAAAATTAAAATAAAAAAATATTAAAATTAAAAAATTAAAACACACACAGAAAAAATATCGAATAAATGATGCTAGATCCTAGGCATGTTTTGGTCTGGGTGTTGAAAGTGGTTTTACAGATTAGAGAAGGAAAAAGGGCAGGGGGGATGAAGTCATTTGAGAATCTGAAAAAATATATACACTGAAGTAGACTAAAATGAGAAATGGGAGTAAAATAGAATTTGAAAGAATTTACAAAAAAGTAAGGAATATAGTAGAAAAAATTAAAGAAAAATATCTTTAATAAAATTAAAAATAAAAATGAATTTTTCTCTTTCTGTATTTAAGAAAAGAAAAGAAACATAATAGGGAAAAAAAGGAAATCATTTGAAAATTTGAAGAAGTGAGTACACTGTGGTAGACTAAAATAAAATCATGAAAGTAAAATAGAATTTGAAAAAATTGACATGAAATCAAAAAATATAGTAAGAAAATTTTTAAAAATATTTTTAATAAAAATTTAAAGTAAAAATGAAGGTCTTCTCTTTCTGCATTCAAGAAAAAGAAAACAAATGGAAAAGAGAGAAAAGAAGAAAAAAAGGAAATCGTTTGAAAATTTGCAAAAGTGAATACACTGAAGTAGACTACAATAAAATGATGGAAGTAAAATAGAATTTGAAAAAAATTACACAAAAGTAAAAAATATATTTAAAAATTAAAGAAAAACATTTTTCATAAAAATTGAAAATTAAAATGAATTTTTTCTCTTTCTGTATTCAAGAAAAAGAAAAGAAGTGTAAAAAAAAAAAAAGAAAGAAAATTGAACAGATGGACCTGCTAATGGATTGGATTAGGACTGAAAATACTTCATTTTCCCCTAGAAGTCAGACTATGTAGTGCTTTATAGTCCGTAAACTAACTAGGCAGTGAGACTTGTGTTATTGAAGAGCAAGGTTGGCCCAGTGGGATGGGGCTCAGTGTAGTGGCTCCGTTCTCCACTAGATGGCACTGCTAGCCTACTGGGGTAGAGTGTTGTGGTACTCATAGGTGTGTATGTGTATGCGCGGGAGGGGTGAAAATGGCGTCACCCAGTTACCCACTCTTTAGTTGTCAGAACTCTGTTCTCCTCATCAGCAATCGCACACCCATCCTGTCTTCAGCTTTCGTCCACTCCCTGCATTTTCACTGTCTGTGACCAGTCCCCAGTCAGTACCTCTCTCCCGAATTTTGTCTCAGATGCTGCTGTTTTCCCTTACTTCTGAAGGACTGCGGCTTTGACCCTTTCCACCCCTCTGTGGGAAGGTCTCGCCAAGCAATGGCCAAATGTCGGCTGCACCCAGGAACGCTTGCTGGACCCTGCTGCTGCCAATGCCCCCATACTGCGGCCAGGTGCCAGCCCGCCCCAGAAAAAAATTTGCAAGATAGTGTAGCAGCAGCTTTTCAGGGATTATGGAAAATCACAACACACATCTGGCACCAGGCTTCACCCTTAACGACCTTGTTCCAGCACCAGCGAATGTGGCTGTTTTCTGAGTCTACTGGGACCAGGTGGCTTCAACAGTCTTTACCAAATGTCCTTCCAGCAGTGGAACTGCTTTTCCCTGTGTGACCCGAGAACCTCCCAGACCCAACTTTAATCCTGGGGATTTGCCCTTCCCACCAGAGCACCGCCAGGTATCGAGCTGCAGAGTTGCAGATTTTGTGCTCTCCTTGTTTATAGTCTTAATGGAATTTAAACCCTATCCTTTCTCTTTTCTCCCTTTTTAGTTTAGTCCCTGCGGCTGTTTCCAATTTTGTACTTTCTCTCCAGCTGCTTTTGGGGAGGGGTGCTTTTCCCGTATTTTACACCCCCCCAGTCTCCATCCTCTCTCTGCTCACAAAAGCGCCTCCCTTCCCACACCTTCTCGCTCCCCAAGTTCACCTCTCTGCGCTGCATACTTGCTGAATTCTGTGGTTCAGTTTGTGCAGATTGTTGTGTTAATCCTCCAATCAGTTTTCTAGGTGTGTTAAAGTAGCATATATATATATATATATATATATATATATATATATATATATATTTTTTTTTTAAGTTTACATTATTACTATTACATAAAGACTGCATTGCCATTCAAAATCTTGCACTTTATTATTGAATCCAGGAATGGTTTTCCAAATGTGTTCTTCATGTTGTAGTCAATGAAACAACCACTAATTCTTTAAAAAGTAAGACAAGAACATCTTTATCATTCAGGCATTTAATTAGAACTTCAAAAATAGATTAATTGTAATTGAAAAAGTTGTAAAATATAGTTTGGCATTTTTTAGAGGAATCTAAATTAGCATGGTTAATGAAGTTACTTTATTTTTTGCTTTGTCAGTAAACTTAGTCTCTTCCATGTCCTCAGAGTTTAAAGGCAAATAACAAGTAAAAATAAATGATAATTTTTCCCTTTAACCTTGTTGTAATTGCAAGGTCTATTAAATTAGATTTCACTTGTTTATAATAACTGCACTTAGAATGAACTTCTGATACTCAATACATTTTTTTATTTCTTTTCCTTTGCTAACCAGGAATACTTCAGTATGTAACATCATTTTCCCCCATCATTCTTGTCTCTTAATAAACAAACTAGAGACTATTTTACATCAGCATAATTATATCAATCTCTAGGTAAATACTAAAATTAACTTGAATGATAATATGTAAATAAAACATGACACAGCCTATTTGTTGTTTAAAATGTCTTCTGGGCATTAGCTGCCAATCCAGATGTTCCTAAATTTTATTCATTCAAAAAATATTTATCAGTTGTCTACTATATTCCAAACCCAGTTTTAAGTACAGGACATGACAAGACAAACTTCGTCTCTGAACTAAGGAACATGCATTTTGTTTGAGAAGGGGTAGACAATCTATAAACAAGAAAAGAAAAATCTCACACAAAACAAGGTATTATCAGCTAGGGATATGTGCTTTGATGAAAATAGAAGACAGCATTGTGAAACTGAGCAATGAGGAAATGCCTTTTTAGATAAGACATAAATGCATGTACTAAGAAGCCATCTATTTGAAGTTCTGAGGGAGGAGTATTACAGGTGAAAGGGACAGTAAGTACAAGTGTTCGGGGTTATCTGAAAGAGCCAATTACAATAGTAGTGAGGAAGGGGCAGCAATATTTAGGTGCTTTCTGAGAGGAGGAGGACTAAATGCTTGTAGGCCACTACAAGGAATTTGGGTGTTATTACAAGTGTAAAGAAAAAAAAATCCAGAGAATTTTAGATTCTTGAATGTTGGATGATTCATATTTACTCTGTTGCTTTAAGAGTGGAGGAAGGGTGCTTATATAGGGACCAGAGAAAAGGCTATCAGCATAGTTTGGTAGTCTTGTCTAGAGATAATCATCATCAGACCAAGTATATTAGTGGTACAGTGGGAGGAAAGTAAAAACATTTGTGATATCGTTTGGAGACAGGACTGAAAATGTTTGCTAAAAGAAAGGAGAAAGAAAACATGAACATCAACAAAGATTCTCGGGCTTTTGGTTTAAGCAATTGAGTTAGTGTTGGTGCATTTACCAAAAACAAGAAAGATGGGGAACCACACATTCAGGGGGAAAAATCATGAATTCCACTGGAATGTCTTGAATTCAACACATATAGTTATCTAAGAGGAGATGCCAAGGAAGCTATAGGGTATATGAGTCTGGATTTCAGAGATAGACAAACCTTTGGAAGTCTCAGTGTATGAATATAATCTGTAGTCATGGAACCACATGAAATTATGTGAGGAAGGAAGTAGGTTTGATGAGTGAGCCCTGAAACACTATTCACCTGGATTTGAATGGCATGAAAGCAGGATTCAGCACCAGACACTGAGATGGAGTGGCAATAAGGTAGGAGAAAATAGCATATAATAGAGAAGGCAGAACACAAAATAATAAACTGATCTGAGAATAAGAAGTGGTATTTGACACTACATACTACTGAGACGTCAAATAAGATGAGAATGGAAAAGCAACATTTGCCAAAATAGGAATTACACGTTTCCTTGACAAAAGCAGTTCCCTGTAGTAGCAGAGATGAGGTGAAGAAGAAAGAGAAAATGAGGAAATACAGTTTCCTTCCTTCCTTCCTTCCTTCCTTCCTTCCTTCCTTCCTTCCTTTCTTCCTTCCTTCCTTCCGTCCTCCTTCCCTCCCTCCCTCCCTCCTTTCTTCTTTCTTTCTTTCTTTCTCTCTTTCTTTCCTTCCTTCCTTCCTTCCTTCCTTCCTTCCTTCCTTCCTTCCTTCTTTCTATGGAGGGGAAGAATAGAATAAAGCAGTGTTTGACAGGGAAAATGGTGACAGAATAGACAGATAATTATAGATAGAAGATCAGGTAGATATGTGAGAAAGAGAGAGGATAGACAGACAGACAGACAGATAGATATTTTAGATGAAGGAAATCAGATCATGTTTATATGTCAATGTGGAAAATCAATGAATAGAGAATATTTATGAAAGTGACAGAGAAAATTGCAGGAACAACGTACTTTAGAAAGTGCTGGGGAGAGGTAGATGAATGTGATTTTGTAAATATTTAGAAAAGAGGCTGAGGATTTAGGGAGTCTTGACAACAGAACATATGTTCCTGACAGCCCAGTGAAAGAGTTTGGGATGATGAAGAGTGCAAGACTGGGTTAGATTAATGGATGTATATAGTGCAGTTTTGAGATAAAAATCTGGCTAATGATGAATGATCCAAGAGGCCTAAACATGGAGGTTGACTCAGAAAACAAGGTAATGAAACATAATGGTAGTAGTTCTGAATATCTCCAAGACAGTACTTCTCAAACCATCTGTGGTGAAAGACTATTTTCCCCCTGCACATTACAGAATACTTGTATAAAAAATGAATTTCTGGGAAAATGATCACATATTCTTGAATGTTACAGTGATGTCAGTTTCTATTAGCATTTGTAAATGCTTTCTCCAATTTCTGTATTAGTTTTTGTGGACCAGTGACAAAATTTTCCAGTTGACATCAATTTGTTTGTTAAAACACTGTAAGACTGCCTTAGATAAGTCTGATGAGAAACTAGATAAAACTATCATTTAGAACTGTGTTTTCATTTTTGTTTGTGAATCCAACAGCACTAAAATCTAGATAAACTACAGCACATTTATTCAGTTAGAAATTTTATTTTAACTTGTAAATTATATACATGCACTACTGTGCTAATATACTATATAATAACATTTAAATAAAAAAGGACAAGGTAATCTCTTAAAAAAATACCTGTGAAATCACTGAAAAAAAGGGTGAAAACTCATAGTAGTGCTTAAAATTAAGGCTGTCAGAAAATTTAATGAAAAAGAAACTTGCACCAATGATAAGGCATATGAATCTGGATTAAGAAAAATTTTACTCAGGCTTCATGTATGACACATCGAAGCATCATTTATGAAATACCATTTTGATTATGTTAAGCTTATGGCTATGCTTCCTAACACTCCCAGTATCTATCATCTGACTCAGTATTTATGCATTCTAGAAACTGGACAATAACACTTCCTCAGCCCTGAGTTCTGTAACATTGCCATATTTCTGCATTTAGATAAAATTTACATATTCCAGAGAAGAAATGGGAAAGAGAAGTGGAATTCTGAAAAAAAGTCAGTAGCAACTGGGACGAGTTGTGGAGTGCTGATGAGATTTCGAGCTTTCTAGAAGTTGCATCTTCATTAAAACCAGGAGGCTAAGAGGAAATGTGTAAAATCCAAATAGAAATAGATAGAAATAGCATTAAATGTATTTCCACCCATGAACTATATTTATTAAGATTTACATAGAGCAAAGACATTGACAATTAAAAAACCCAACAAAATTGCACTTCAGTAGGGAACAAATTCAGAAGACTAAATTTTACTAAAAACCAGGAATTGGCTTGGATCTTTACATATCACCTATCCCTCATCTACAAAACTAAGAATGTGACTCTTGATTTCTGTGAATCTAATAGTAACTAATAGTTGAAACTATGTGCCTGAGGAATAGTAAAAAAAGACCAGCACTCACTCTTTTCACTATAGACCTCAAAGTCTGTCATGTTGAAGATGAGTAGGAAGAACTTTTATTTTTTTTATTTTATTTTTTATTTTCTTTATTTTTTAATTTACATCCAAGTTAGTTAGCATATAGTGCAACAATGATTTCAGGAGTAGATTCCTTAATGCCCCTTACCCATTTAGCCCATTCCCCCTCCCACAACCCCTCCAGCAACCCTCTGTTTGTTCTCCATATTTAAGAGTCTCTTATGTTTTGTCACCCTCCCTGTTTTTGTATTATTTTTGCTTCCCTTCCCTTGAGTTCATCTGTTCTGTTTTCAAATCCTCATGTGAGTGAAGTCATATGATATTTGTCTTTCTCTGACTAATTTCACTTAGCATAATACCCTCTAGTTACATCCACATAGTTGCAAAGAGCAATATCTCATTCTTTTTGATGGTTGAGTAATACTCCATTGTGTGCGTGTATATACATACATATATATATATATATATATATATATATATATATATATGTATATATATATACCACATCTTTATCCATTCATCCATCGATGGACATTTGGGCTCTTTCCATACGTTGGCTATTGTTGATAGTGCTGCTATAAACATTGGGGTGCATGTGCCCCTTCAAAACCTCATACCTGTATCCCTTGGATGAATACCCGCTAGTGCACTTGCTGGGTCATAGGGCAGTTCTATTTTTAATTTTTGAGAACCCTCCATACTGTTTTCCAGGGTGGCTGCACCAGTTTGCATTCCCACCAGCAGTGCAAAAAAGAACCTCTTTATCCCCATCCTTACCCACATCTGTTGTTGCCTGAGTTGTTAATGTTAGCCATTCTGACAGTTATGAGGTGATATCTCACTGGGGTTTTGATTTGTATTTCAATGACAGTGATGTTGAGCATTTTTTTGTGTGTCACTTGGCCATCTGGATATCTTTTTTGGAGAAGTGTCTATTCATGTCTTTTGCCCATTTCTTCACTGGATTATTTGTTTTTTGGGTGTTGAGTTTGAAAGTTCTTTATAGATTTTGGATTACTAACCCTTTATCTGATATGTCGTTTGCAAATATCTTCTCCCATTCTGTTGGTTGCCTTTTAGTTTTGCTGACTGTTTCCTTCGCTGTGCAGAAGCATTTTATATTGATGAGGTCCTAGTAGTTCATTTTTGCTTTTGTTTCCCTTAGATCTGGAGATGGGTTGAGTAAGAAGTTGCTGCAGCCAAGATCAGAGAGGTTTTTTCCTGCTTTCTCCTCTAGGGTTTTGATGGTTTCCTGTCTCACATTCAGGTCCTTTATCCATTTTGAGTTTATTTTTGTGTATAGTATAACAAAGTGTTCCAGGTTCATTTTTCTGCATGTCACTGTCCAGTTTTCCCAGCACCAATTGCTGAAGAGACTGTCTTTATTCCATTGGATATTATTTCCTGCTTTGTCAAAGATAAGTTGGCCATACGTATGTGGGTCCATTTCTGGGTTCTCTATTCTGTTCCATGGATCTGAGTGTCTGTTTTGTACCAGTGCCATACTGTCTTGATGATTACAGCTTTGTAATGCAGCTTGGAGTCCAGGAGTGTGATGCCTCCTGCTTTGGTTTTCTTTTTCAAGATTGCTTTGGCTATTCCGGGTCTTTTCTGGTTCCATACAAATTTTACGATTATTTCTTCTAGCTCTCTGAAGAATGCTGGTTATTTTGATAGGTATTGCATTGAATATGTAGATTGCTTTTAGTAGTATTGACATCGTAACAATATTTGTTATTCCTATCCAGAAACATGGATTATTTTTCCGTTTTTGGTGTCTTCTTCAAGTTCTTTCATAAGCTTTCTATAGTTTTCAGTGTATAGATTTTTCACCTCTTTGGTTAGGTTTATTCCTAGTTTTTTTTATGGTTTTTGGTGCAGTTGTAAATGGGATCGATTCCTTGATTTCTCTTTCTCTTGCTTCATTATTGATGTATAGCAATGCAACTGATTTCTGTGCATTGATCTTATATCCTGCAACTTTGCTGAATTCATGAATCCGTTCTAGCAATTTTTTGGTGCAATCTTTTGGGTTTTTCATATAGAGTATCATGTCATCTGTGACAAGTGAAAGTTTGACCTCCTCCTGGCTGATTTGGATGCCTTTTATTTCTTTGTGTTGTCTGATTGCTAGGCTAAGACTTCCAACACGATGTCGAATAACAGTGGAGAGAGTGGACATCCCTGTCATGTTCCTCACCTCAGGCGGAAAGATCTCAGTTTTTCCCCATTGAGGATGATATTAGCATTGGGTCTTTCATATATGGCTTTTATGATCTCAAGTTATGAAACTTCTATCCCTACTTTCTTGAGGGAGTTTATCAAGAAAGGATGCTGTATTTTGTCAAATGTTTCTTTGCATCTATTGAGAGAATCATACGGTTCTTATCTTTTCTTTTATTGATGTGATGAATCACGTTGATTGTTTTGTGAATATTGAACCAGGCCTGCATCCCAGGTATAAATCCCACTTGGTCGTGGTGAATAATTTTTGTAATATATTGTTGAATCCGGTTGGCTAATACCTTGTTGAGGATTTTTCCATCCATGTTCATCAGGGAAATTGGCCTATTCTTCTCCTTTTAGTGGGGTCTCTGTCTGGTTTTGGAATCAAAGTAATGCTCGCTTCATAGGAAGAGCTTGGAACTTTCCTTCTGTTTCTATTTTTTGGAACAGCGTCAAGAGAATAGGTGTTAACTCTTCCTTAAATGTTTGGTAGAATTTCGCTGGAAAAGCATCTGGCCCTGGACTCTTGTTTTTTGAGAGTTTTTTTATTACTAATACGATTTTTTTTACTGGTTATGGGTCTGTTCAATTTTCTATTTCTTCCTGTTTCAGTTTTGGTGGTGTATATGTTTCTAGGAATTTGTCCGTTTGTTCCAGATTGCCCATTTTATTGGCATATAATTGCTCATAATATTCTCTTACTATTGTTTTTATTTCTGCTGTGTTGGTCGTGATCTCTCCTCTTTCATTCTTGATTTTATTTATTTGGGTCCTTTCCTTTTTCTTTTTGGTCAAACTGGCCAGTGTTTTATCCATTTTGTTAATTCTTTCAAAGAACCAACTTCTGGTTTCATTGATCTCTTCTGGTTTTTTTTTGTTTTTTTTTTGTTTAGATAGCATTTATTTCTGCTCTAATCTTTGTTATTTCCTGCCTTCTGCTGGTTTTGGGTTTTATTTGCTGTTCTTTTTCCAGCTCCTTAAGGTGTAAAGTTAGGTTGTGTATCTGAGATCTGTCTTCCTTCTTTAGAAAGGTCTGGATCTATACACTTTCTTCTTATGACCACGTTTGTGGCATCCCAGAGGTTTTGGGCTGTGGTGTTATAATTTTCATTGACTTCCATGTACTTTTTAATTTCCTCTTTACCTTCTTGGTTAGCCCACTCATTCTTTAGTAGGATGTTCTTCAATCTCCAAATATTTGTTACTTTTCCAAATTTTTTCTTGTGGTTGATTTTGAATTTCATAGAGTTGTGGTTTGAAAATATACACAGTATGATCTTGATCTTTTTGTACTTGTTGAGGGCCAATATGTGTCCCAGTATATGCTCTATTCTGGAGAATGTTCCATGTGCACTGGAGAAGAATGTATACTCTGCTGCTTTAGGATGAAAGGTTCTGAATACATCTGTTAAGACCACCTGGTCCAGTGTGTCATTCAAAGCTATTGTTTCCTTGTTGATTTTCTGATTAGGTGATGTTTCCATTGTTGTAAGTGGGGTATTGAAGTCCCTTACTATTATGGTATTATTATCATTGAGTTTATTTTTGTTTGTGATTAATTGATTTATATATTTAGGTGCACCACATTTGGAGCATAAATGTTTACAATTGTTAGGTCTTCTTGGTGGATAAACCCCTCATTTATGATATGCCCTTTTTCATCCCTTGATACAGTCTTTATTTTAAAGTCTAGATTGTCTGATGTAAGTATGGCTACTCTGGCTTTTTTTTGTCGACAATTAGAATTATACATGGTTCTCCATCCCCTTACTTTCAATCTGAAGGTGTTTAGGTCTAAAGTGAGTGTCTTGTAAACAGCATATAGATGGATCTTGTTTTCTTATCCATTCTGCTACCATATGTCTTTTGATTGGAGCATTGAGTCCATTGATGTTTAGAGTGAGGACTGAAAGATGTGAATGTATTGCCATTATGTTGCTCATAGAGTTGGAGTTTATGGTGGTGTTCTCTGGTTCTTTCTAATATTTGTTGCTTTTGTTACTTATATGTATATTTTCATCTTTTCTCCCCTCAAAGAGTCCCCCTTAAAATTTCTTGCATGGCTGGTTTAGTGGTCACAAACCCCTTTAATTTTTGTTTGTCTGGGATACTTTTTATCTCTCCTTCTATTTGAATGACAGTTGCTGGATAAAGAATTGTTGGCTGCATATTTTTCTGATTCAGCACATTGAATATATCCTGCCACTCCTTTCTGGCATGCCAAATTTCTGTGCATAGTTCTGCTGCAAACCTGATCTGTCTTCCCTTGTAGGTTAGGGACTGTTTTTCCCTTGCTGCTTTCATGATTCTCTCCTTGCCTGAGTATTTTGTGAATTTGACTCTAATATGCCTTATTGATGGTCGTTTTTTGTTGAATCTGATGGGGGTCCTCTGTGCTTCCTGTATTTTGATGTCTGTGTCTTTCCCCAGGTTAGGAAAGCTTTCCACTATGATTTGCTCACATAACCTTTCTACCCCTTTTTCTCTCTCTTGATCTTCTGGGACCCCTATGATTCTGATGTTGTTCCTTTCTAATGAGTCACTGATTTCTCTAATTCTTAAACTGTGCTCTTTTGCCTTAGTTCCCTCTTTTATTTGCTTCATTATTCTCCATAAATTTGTCCTCTATATTGCTGATTCTCTGCTCTGCTTCACCCATCCTTGCCTCTGCGGCATCCATTCGAGATTGCAGCTCAATTATAGCATTTTTTTATGTCATCCTAGCTAGCTTTTACTTCTTTTATCTCCACAGGAAGGGATTCTAATCTATTTTCAATTCCAGCTAGTATTCTTATTATCGTGATTCTAAATTCTAGTTCAGACATCTTGCTTGTATCTGTGATGGTTAAGTCCCTGGCTGTCGTTTCTTCGTGTTCTTTCTTTTGGGATGAATTCCTTCATTTTGTCATTTTGAAAGGAGAAAAGGAATTAATGAGGTAGAAAAATTAAAATTAAAAAAGTTAAAATTAAAAAATTAAAAGCAACATGCATAGACACACAAAACAAATAAATGACACTAGATCCTAGGCGTGTTTTGGTCTGGGTGTTGAAAGGGTCCTGATAGATTGGAGAAAAAAGGGGAAGGAAAGGAAAAAAAAGGAAATCATTGATAATTTGAAAAAGTGAATACACTGAAATAGAATAAAATGAAATGATGGGAGTAAAATAGAATTTTTTAAAAATTACACAAAACTAAGAAATATTGTAGAAATAGTATTTTTAATAAAAATTATAATAAAAATAATTTTTCTCCTTCTGTATTCAAGATAAAGAACAGAAACAAAAAAGAGAGGTTAAAAAAAGAACATTGAATAGATGGTCCAGAGAACAGACTGAAATACGATTGAAATTACTTGGTTTTCCCCTAGAAGTCAAACTACGAAGCACTTATAGTCCATAAACTAAGCAGGTGGAGGGATTTGTGTTCCTGAAGAGCCAGGTTGGCCTAGTTCGGAGGGGCTTAGTGTAATGGCTCCATTCTCCACCAGATGGTGCTGCACAGCTTACTGGAGTGGATTGTTGTGGTGCTTGTAGGAGTGTATGCACATGCACAGGAGCGGTGAAAATGGTGTCATCCAACTACCCAGTCTCTAGTATAGGAACTCTGTTCTCCCCGATCAGCAATCCCACACCTGTCCTTTTCTTCAGCTTCCATAAACTCCCTGCTTTTACACTGTCCATGACCAAGCCCCAGGCAGCACCTCCCTCCTGAGTTTATCTCAGATGTGGCTGTGTTTCCAGACCCCTTACTTCTGAGGGACTACGGCTTTGACCTGTCCTGCCCTTCTACAGGAGGGTCTCACCGAGCAATAGTCGGGTGCCGGCTGTACCCAGAAACATTTGTGGGACCGTGCTGCTGCCGATGCCTAGAGACTGCAGCTGAGTGCCAGCCCATCCAAGAAAAAGTTCACGCAGTCATGTAGCAGCAGCATTTCAGAGATTATGGAAAATCACATCACACATCTGGTACAGGCTTCACCCCAATGACCTTGTTCCAGCATCAGCGAATGTGGTGGTTCTCCCGGTCCCCTGAGGCCTTTGCCTGTGGAGTGGCCACACAGCCTCTACCTAATGTCCTCCCAGCAGGGGAACTGCTTCTCCCGTGTGGCCCAAAGACCCCCAGAGTTCACTCTGCTTCTGGGGATTTGCCCTTCTCACCAGAGCACCACCAGGTATTGAGCTGCAGAGTTTCAGACACTGCAGTCCCCCTGTTTATAGTCTTAATGGAATTTAAACCCTCTCCTTTCTCCATTTTAAGTTCAGTCCCTGAGGCTGTTTCCACTTTTCCCCTTTCTCTCCAGCTGCTTTTGGAGGAGGTGCTTTTCCCGTACTCTCACCCTCATCTCCGTCCTCCCTCTGCAAGCAAAAATAGCTCCCTTCTTTCCACGGCTGCTCTCTCCCCAAGTTCACCTCTCTGTGCCATGTACCTGCTGAATTCTGTGGTTGTGCAGATTGTTGTGTTAATCCTCAAATCAGTTTTCTAGGTGCAGGATGGTTTAGTGTTGATCTGGCTATATTTCATGGACATGAGACACAAAAAATACTTCCATGATGTTCCCTAGGAAGAACTTTTAAATTGGATGAACAATTTACCTTTTGATATTAGCTTAGACAGTATTTATTTATTTAAACATTGAATACTAATATATTCACTAATATATGTAAATGATTGGAAAATCTATGAGACACATGATATTTTATGCCTGTGTGAAGAAGAATGATCTTACCAGGAGGTTCAAAGGGGCAGCATTGCAAATTAATACCCATTTCTGATGATACCCTACTGAGTCTACTTCAACCTGGTTTATATATTTACAAACCATATATTGCTTTGTTTGAGAGTTTCTCAGACTACTAGCTGTTTACCAAACCTTTTTTTTCTTCTTCTTCGGCACACATAGATGGCCTCATTTCTCAGACTCATTCGTGGTTAGATGTATCCATGTGACTGAGTTCCCATCAATAGCATAGGAGCAATAATGATGTGTTCCATTTCCGGTTATGGTCAGTTGAAACCTCTTATCCACTCAATCCTTTGTTCTTAATTCTGCTGTCAGGTGCATAGACAGGACAGGAAAGATTTATGTATTTGTGGAGATATACAAAATAGGAGTGTGGGTCACTGAATAAACTCATGGAGGAGAGATGATCTGCCACCCTCTACATTTGTCAGTTATTGTTTTGAGAACAAAGTATAAATTTCTGTTGTGTTAAGGCATTTGTTTGGTTCTGTTTCTATACCACTTTGTTTAACCTAAGTAATGCAATGAGTAACAACCACAATATGGAAAAAATGTCTATATTACAAGGAAGTGCATTAGTATCTAGAAGACTCACAAGAAGAAAATACTTCTCAAATTATATAATGCAAGAACAAAGAACAAATTCAGAATGTTATTTGTATCCTTAATTAATTATTTTTATATATGAGGGAAAAAAGTCATAAGGAATGAAGCAGAGGAGATTAAAAGGTAATAAGATAAGTAAAAGATGACAGTAAGGAAAAATCTACACTGTGGGAAAGTAAGAGAAAATTTGATGCCAAAGACATTGAATCAGTAACCTGGAAGGCAAATAAGAAAATCTCTCCTAGAATGAAGAGAATAAAGGATAAATCATTTCAAATATTGAAAAAGAAGAATGATAAATACCAAGGTTAAATAATGAAGTGAAAAGATACCAATAATTTCTTTACCAGAAGCAAATGACTAAATAACCAAAGATCTCAAGCTAAAGAAATATTGATAAGTGATTGCATGGTTTGTTCAATAAAAGGGATCTATGATACATTTTTGAACAAGAAAGATAAGAGAAACATTATTTATGCAATCTGGAATGGAAAAACAAACAGACAAGCACATGGATACTAATAAATGAAGAAAGTCAGTTGTTCTAATAATGTGGCACAAAGTGCCAGAATTCATGAGACAGTTTCAAAATACTGAGTAGAAAAAGGTATGACCTCAAAATGTCAAGTCTTGCTAAGTAGTTTTTCTTGTGTGGACTCAACACAAAATAAAAATATTCTTAGATACATACTGTTCACTATTAAGGCTTTTTATACCTTTTTATCTAAAATATGACATGTATCTAATGGAGATAAAACAAAGGGAACAGCTGAAGAAGGAGGGCAATAACAATTAAGTAATTAAAAGTAACTGCTAAGAAAAGGTAATAGCAAAATTTTGCAATCATTGTTATAAATCTGTAAAAAAAATAGATGGCATATATTAAATATAAAAATAATGAAAAACAATACCTGTATCTAAAATGACAGATCACTGAGAAAGCTTTTCAGCTGGCTGGGATATAGCAAAACTAAGGCACATTGACTTATTTTGTTACATAGGCTACTGTAAAATAATATTTTTCATCTTAATTTTATCAACCAGAAAAAATATAGGCTAAGGAAAACTTTGTTAAAAAAACTAATATAAATCACAAGGTTGGAGAAGATATGAATGTATATGTATGCATAAAATAAGGAAAGCAAGAAATTTAAAAAGCAAAACATAAATAAGCTGACAAAATAAATGCAAGACAAGCTGTATCAGTTAAAACATCAAATTTGAAAGAGTTTATTAAGATAAAATTCTCACTATGTGGCAAAAAGTAAAATCTATGTGATTTTTAAAGCAGACTTGAAACCAAGTGGCAGTAAAAATATAGGCACATATATATTAGTCAAAGCAAATGGATGACCATTTTACAGAATAAATTACATGGCATTTTCCCTTAAAGAGTTCCATTCAGGTTATTAATAATAGTTGCTTTTAATTAGTACTTATACTATGCCAGACACTAGTCTACAATTTTATAGTGATTATCTCATGTACTTCTCTTTATAAAATACTCTGTGAATTCCATATTGACAATAAATAAAGGAAGCTAATTTTCTCCAAGATCATGTGATTGGGAAATTATGGAACTCAGACTGAAATCCTGGCCAGCAGATTTCAGAGACCAAGATATTAAGTTCCTTGTTCAATACTGTGAATTTTCATACATAGGTAATTATCCAAATTGATATTTCTTGAGGAGATTAGCAGTAGAAATTCCTATGCCACCATGATGGTCTGAAGATATATTTTTACATAAAGAGGTATGTATTAAACTTTGTACTGTACAAACAGATACTTTCTTTTCCAGTGACCACAAAACATTTCAAAAACCAGCAATAGCAATTGCTTAATTCAGTTCAAAATAGTTTAAAACATTGAAGCTGTGCAAGTCCCATTCTTCAACCATAATGCAAGTTTGGAGTCACTGGAAAAATTTTAAATCCACTCATTTGTACAAAAGTAAATTCCTTTTTACATAGAGAAAAAGAGAAAATTAAACAGTAATTTTACACTTTGTCAACATTAATAACCATAATGCTAAATATCAAAACTAATTAATGCATCAAAATAATTTTAAAGGAAAAATACCAAAATTCAATAATGTTCTTATGGGTATA
Source organism: Leopardus geoffroyi (assembly GCF_018350155.1). NCBI lineage: Eukaryota > Metazoa > Chordata > Mammalia > Carnivora > Felidae > Leopardus > Leopardus geoffroyi. Next base: position 98,516,777 of record NC_059341.1, on the reverse strand, counting down.
ATACATAATTCTTAATTGGTCCACTTACTTCTGAAATGTCTGAAGAGAGGCCTCTGATGGTTGTTTTAGCTACTTTACTCCCTGCTAAGGATTAGAATCTCTAAACAATAAAACACCTTCTTGTTTAGCATTTATTTACAAATATAAAATAATCTCTAAGTCAATTTCTTAAAATATTATATGTGAACGTTAAATCTGAAATATAATATCTACCATTAAAAACAAATCCTTGATTTCCTCCTTTTAGTGCAAAAACAAGCCCAAAAATCTTCTTTAGAGATGCGCATAAATAATTCCTAGTGCACTGTGAACAAGTATAGCTTACACTAAAAATAGAAAAGTGATTCAATCATATTTTGGAAAGTCTATTTAATAAAAGAGGAAGATAATTATTTATGGTAATAAGCAATAAAAATATTTTAAAAACTACATGTCAGGCATTTTCCTAAATGTTGTACATATAATACCTCATCTTCATTACAACTCTACGTGGTAGAGTTTCTCAGATATGAGATACGGAAACTGAAGCCCAGAGTCTATAACTTGTCTGAGAGCACAGCTAGTAAGTACCCAGACACATGCACATGTAGTCTGGATTTGTCTGAATTTGTGCTTGTAACCATACAACATAAAATATTAACAGTACAAAGCTAACATAGAAATTGTAGTTATTTGCATGTCTTCAACCTGAAAAACCATTTAAAGAAGCAAATACTCTCCACAATACTGCTCCTTTTCCAGTTGTAACTTAACCTATTCTAATACTAATTGGAGATACTCAAAACTCTATCTTTCTTGTCACTATTCTCCTAAATGGGGACAATCCCAAGTAAAGTTTATTTATCTGCAGAGCATCTCATGCTTTTGATAAGACTGTCCATCCCTTGACCTACCTGCTGACTGCTTACAGACTAACAGATTAATCTTAAAAAGGAAGGTATAATTAGAATTGATTACCCAGTTTCCCTTAAGAAACCATCAGTACAAATCATTTTATAGACCTTTTTATTTCAGAAACAACTAAAATCCCAAAACTTTTACAATCACCCCAATGGCTCTATACATCCCCTAAATTGGACTCAATGTCCTACAATTTCCTGACTTCCCAAATACAGCTACTGTACCCCTGTCAACAGAAAATCTCTAATATCTTTACAAGTTCTTTCTTAGTAGTTGAATCTAATTCTTAGTGTTTCAAACCCTGTAAATTCTCTACAGCCCCTGATTTTCTTGTAGCATTCTCAAGGGGCCACTGGCTGAGTCATTTGAGATGCCATCTGTGGATGTTGTAGTTTCCCATGGTGACAAGAAGATGACAATGAGACGGTGTTAAAATCTTGAGGGACTGAGGGACATAATGCAGGAAGGTGGATAGACCTCATATGACACGAAAGAGAGGTGTGGGCCCTATAAACCAAAGAGAAAGAAGTGAGGCACTGAGGGAGGAGGCACAGTGATGTGCATCTGCACTGAGGAGGAGGAGATCCTTGGTCACAACCCATGTACAGGGTTATGGAAGGGTTTCCTATCTCCTGGTGCTCATTTTATGCAACAGTGCTGTTGGAGCTTTGTATTTTATATCTTCCAAGTTTCACAAGTAATCACCTTTCTCCCTTCAAGGAAACTGTTTATTTCTTTTATTTGCATGAGAATCCTTTTTTTTTTTTTTTTTTTTGTAATCCATGATAACTTGAAGACATTTTGAAACCTTATATTTAGTTATTATTTTCCTTTATAACTTTTTATAAAAGCATAACACTAATAATTTCCACTAGACTTGTATTAATTCCTTATCCCTTATGTAACCTTCAACAGGTTCACTGATTTAATTCATTAAATATTTATGATTGCTTAGCAGGTGTCAGACACTTGCTAGGTACTGTGAAAATAATGGAAAAACAGACCATGACTGATCCTTCAAATCATGGATTTAATTACACTTAAAAAAGAGTTTTCAGGCAACTTTTATTTGTGAATTACACTCTGGAGCAGAGCCAAGGCAGTGGCATGGCGAGATGAACTTTGTCTAAAATACTAGAGAGAGCAAATTTTTCATATAAAAAACTGAATATTCGGTGCAAATTTTCAGCCTCCTACCATTGCACCTCTAGCTACAGTTGCAAATTTTCCCTAGGTCCTGGTCAACCACAGTCATAGCCAGTGTAGCTGGACTGAAACTAAAAGAAAGCCAACTGAGTCCCCTTAATGTAAGTATGCTTGGGAGAGATTCCTCTTCTCTTTACAATGATGTAGATTGGATGGTGGTAACACAGCTATTTCTTTACAAGTAAAACATGAAAAACTTTCCCATTTTCACTACATTAGAAAATGATGTCCTTTGCTGAAAAATTGCATAACCTATATCTTCCTCAAATGACAAAAATTTATATATTAAAATTTTTATATTAAAAATTTTATATCAAAAATTTATATATTACAATATTCCAGTAAGTTTTCCTAAATAATTGTTAAGATAAGGACCAGAACAAGGACAGAACTTTGTTTTATAATCCTAAATCTAAGGGTGCCTGAATGGCTCAATCGGTTTAGCTTCAGGTCATGATCTCCTGGTTTGTGGGTTTGAGCCCCATGTCTGGCTCTGTGCTGACAGGTCAGAGCCTGGGTTTCGGTTTGGATTCTTTGTCTCCCTCATTCTCTGCCCCTCCTCTACTCATGCTCTGTATCTCTCTCAAAAACAAATATTAAAATTAAAAAATACAATTCATAATCCCAAATTTAATCTTTTGATATTAATTTTTACTACAAAAAAATCCCTTATTGTCTTGCTTCTAGACACAAGTATCATCATGATAATACTTTGAAAGTATGGAGTACTTCTATTTTGGCATCTCTTTCAGACCTCTTACATAATACATTGGGATGGATATTGATTTGGCAGCAATGTTGTCAAAGAATTAGAATACAAGAGTAACCACATCACCTATCAAAGCAGACTATAAGAATCACTGTGAAATTTACAGAATGAAGTTTTATTACTAAATTGATTGCATATTTATCACTAAGTGTGCAACAGTTAGTTCAGGGTTAGGCAATTTATAACACATTAATTTCCAAAGTTTATTTTGTTTTGTTTTAACAAGTTATGGAGACATGATGCAGTAGAGAAGGAGGGAGGGCATTGTTAGAATCTAAACAAGGGTAAGTAGTCCTTTCCAAGCCTTTTCAAATATAACTGAGTGATTTGGGAAAAGGTATTGTACCTCTCTGATCTGTAGTTTTCTTGTTTGTAAAATGGAGAAAATATGCACATTGCAGAATTGCCTGAGAATCAAATGAGACAATATAGATAACTGTACAACACATGTGAAAATACTTTGCATATTTATAAACCTCTACTAATCAAGTGTTGTTATTACTTAAAACTCCAATAAAATTTTAACTCAGTAACAGGTTTACCAATGGTAGATAGATGGTGTGGAAGGTTCAATTGTCAATCCAAATTTTTGCTCCTTAACTATAGGTTTCTCATTTAAATTCTTTTTGGCCAACCGTATGTAGGCAGAAACAATAGAATACCACTTCCGGCTTTAATAAGCATCATGGTTTTCTACTCTGTCTTTTCTGCCACTGCCACCATCATGAGAGAATGCTTTGGTTTGCTTCCTGGCCCAAAGAGCATTAGAGAATTACAGATAACTTCTAGGTTGTGGTCTGAGCGGGGTAGTTACTATAGTGAGCTGAGTACTTAGTGACTAAAATTTTAAGTTCAGTCCACATCTCTGCCACTGCTTGATTCAACAATTTGTGACACATTATTTAAAAACCATGAGCTAGGCTTTTTTCATGTATAAGAGTAAAACAATTAATACAACTTTTACAAAAGCTATATACCAATCTTTATACAGACTACAAAACACCTCCAAATCGATTATCTCATTGGCAGATTACAATCTTTAGTAATTACAATCTTTAGTAATCTGCCAATGAGATCATCAACTTAAAGTTACTTTATACTAGGAATTGTTTCATAGATATAATGCAGCTTTGTTATTTTGTTATCATGTAAGCATATTTTAACCTCCATCTTTTCAAAGAGTAAGGGTAAGGAATAAAGAAGTAGTACTATATAATGGAATTGAAACAAAATTGGTTAATGGCTTCTGATTATACCTGCAATAAAATCTAAACTCCCTACCTAACTTACAGATTTTTACATAATGAGACCCTAGCCTTCTCTATTTTTCAATTTATAATGGTTCTCTCTTGCTCACTACCCTCTAGCAAAACTAGTCTTCTCCAGGAAGTCTAAATTATGCTGATTTTATTCCTGCCTTAGGAGCTTGTACTAGCATTTCTTTTATCTTTATGGGGTGGATCCTGGTCGTGTAGACATTAAGCCTTCCATAATCACCTCATCTAAAATAGCACCCAACAACTCTATCAAACCACCTAACTTTAATCTTTCATAGAATACTCATAACCACCTGTTATTTTCTTGTATTTTCATTTCTTTTTCTTTATTTATTGTTAACCTCATGCCCCGAGAATTAATCTCCGTGAGTGCAGGAACTTTGCCTTTGCTCTTCGTCATAGTATTCCTAGTACTTAGAAGGGTGTCTGGCAAAGAATTGGTTCTTAACATATGTGTGTTAAATAATCAGAGAGAATGTCGAAGCTGGACATTTCTTTTGATGCTGGGGAATAGTTTCAGAGAGGTTCACTGTTTGTCCAAGACATACAGCCAGTTTATTGGCTCTGGGTTCTACTGCCTCTCTACTTCATCATTCTAATTAGGACTAACTCTTATTGGTTTTTTTTTTTATCACAATTCACAATTTTATGTTCAAACTTACTTCAAGCAACATAAATCTACTATATTTCTATAAAGTTGAGAAATATTTCCAGAGTTGTAAGAAAAGAGCAGGCATCCTGCTGACCAAATAAAAAGAAATGCTGACAAGTTGATCTGGATCAATCATCCCCTCAAGTAACAGAAGCAAAAAGCATATGTATAAAAGAAATACTTTCAATCAGAAGAATCCTGAAGGCACCTAAAACTCCAGATGGAGAAGTGACATTGGAAGAGGTTAGATCAAAAGCCTTATTGATTTTTATGATTACAAAGTGTTGTTTCTTGTAGTTTCAACACAGGCACTAAAAAAGTGAACAAAGAATGGTCACAGTTTCTGATGGATATTTAAAGACAAGACAAAAGTCCATACAAAAAAATTATTGACTAAAAAGACTAAGAAAAACAGTCATCTGTCATGTTAGAAAGAACCAAGAGCAAGTACTTATCCACTCACTTTGTGAGAGAAAAAAGGGAAGGTTATCAATTGTTAAAACATTTTAAGTTAAATCTGGTAAGAGTATCAAACATTTACGTAGCATTTAATAGTTTATAAAACTATGTTATTTTCATTCTCAACTTTAATACTCAATCCTTTGTAAAAGATATTTTTAATTTCCCTCTTAAGGATGGGTGTAGTCCCTTCAACTCTGATATATAAAGAGTTTGGAAGTTATCATACCTGGTGTTAAAACAAGAAAAAGCTGGGGGCGCCTGGGTGGCTCAGTTGATTAAGAATCCAATTTCAACTCAGGTCATGATCCCGTGGTTTGTGGGGTCAAGCCCTGCATGGGGCTCTGCACTGACAGTTCAGAGCCTGGAGCCTGCTTCAGATTCTGTGTTTCCTTCTCTCTCTGCCTTTACCCCGCTAGTGCTCTGTCTCTCTCTGTCTCTCAAAAATGAATAAAAATGTTTAAAAATTTTTTTAAAAAAGTTGGACAAACACACAAACAAAAATCAATGATTTTTCTTTGACCCCCTGATATGTAAAGAGTATGGAAGTTACTTATCACTCCTGGTGTTAAAACAAGAAAAAGCTGGACAAACACACAAATAAAAATCAGTGACTTTTCTTGGACCCATTAGAGAACTGAAGTCACAGGGCAAACAGCCACCATGAAATCTGGATGGACAAGGTCCATCCACAGAGATATAAAATCTAAGATTTGCTTACCTGGAACAGAAGCTGCTGGGCACCATATACTGGAAGGAACAGTAAAAAATTACTTCATTATTATTTTTTTACTAATTCTTAAAGGCTGAGTATCGACTAGAGCTGCAGCCATTGTGGGGCTCCACACTTTCATTTGCTTTCCCTCTAGGAACTCTAGGTTTTCACGGCCAGGATTTAAGAATGATCCTCCTTGTGGCCATGGCAGAGGAAAGATAAGAGTGACCTCTGTGGAGCCCTCTCAGATCCTCCTTGATAAAGGCCTACTCTCCAGGGGAAAGGATATTACCAATGGCCAATATTGGGCCCTTATTCCAGCTAGGGTAAAGGCACACCATCTCACTTTAGCCTGCTATAGCCTTAACTAAGGAGAAAAAAATATCCAAGTTAACACAGGTAGACATTGGAGCAAATATATTGGAATGTTACAGCAAAGGAGAGTAGTGATGAGAAGAAAAATCTAGACTCCTTTAAAGGAGGCAGAAACACTTGTAAAGTCTCTACTCCTGAAACACAGGCACAATAAGAGACTATGATGTAATCGGAAGATCTCCTTCTCCCCACCCTTTACCACCATACCAACAACATAATAGTAATGGATTACAGCTACAAGATACAGGCCCTCCTAGAAGCAGTATAAAACAAAGCCCCAAAGCCAGGAAGGGAGACCAAAATAAGGACACTAGAGAAAATTGAAGTCTCTGATGCCTATAATTACAACAAACATTGGACACATCCCAACTCTTAGCCAGATTAACATAAACCTTCATATTGCAGGTCTATTCACCAATGCCTGTTACCCAATCCAGGTCCAGCTTTCTTTTTTTTTTTTTTTTAATTTTTTTTAATGTTTATTTATTTTTGAGACAGAAAGAGACAGAGCATGAATGGGGGAGGGGCAGAGAGAGAGGGAGACACAGAATCAGAAGCAGGCTCCAGGCTCTGAGCCATCAGCCCATAGCCTGACGCGGGGCTCGAACTCGCAAACCGTGAGATCGTGACCTGAGCTGAAGTCAGACGCTCAACCGACTGAGCCACCCAGGCGCCCCAAGGTCCAGCTTTCAACAACAAAAATTGCAAAACATGTCAAAAAGCAAGAGACAACAAAGTTTGAAGAGGCAAAGCAATCATTGGGACCAGATTCAGATATGACACGGATGTTGTAATAATAATTAGACAAGGAATTTAAAATAGTTATGATTAGTAGGTTAAGGCTCTAATGGGCAAAGTAGACAACATGTATGACCAGATGGATAATGTAAGCAAAAAGGTGGAAAAGATAAGAACTTACCAAAATGAAATTTGAAATATTAAAAACATAGCAATAGAAATGAATAATGCTTTTGACAGTTTCATCAGTTAATGCAACAGAGCTGAGGAAAGAATGAAGGAGCTCAAAGATAGGTGAATAGGAACTTCCCAACCTGAAACAAGGAAAAAAAAAGATTAAAAAAAGAACCATTAAATAACCTGAACTATCATGCATAAGTAAGTAACTAGGTTTTAACCTCAGTTTCTCAGTAATCAAATTCTACTACCTGCTTTTGCCTTTATTTATTTTAGCATGATAAGTCTCATTACCTATCAAAAATAAACACAATGGGTTATAATATTTGAAAGAATAATTTACCCAAACATTAGTTAACTGGCCATTATTAAAAATAAATCCATGGTTTCACCAGCATAGAGATTCTAAATTATTAGTGACATAAATAGTAAGAAATTTAATTTGATTCGTATTTTCTCAGATTTGCGTCAGTATAAATTTTATTAACCAAGAAATTACCAAAACCAAGAGAATGCCTAGCTCATGGAAGTCCCTGCATGAATATCTGTTTAACAAATTAATGTAACTGTGCAAAAAGTGAAGAAAATAACCAAAGCCATTATTTAGCTAATTATTTTTTTCTCATTTTAATTTCACTCAAGAAATACTTTATACCTGCTTTGAAACAGAGGTTCTGCTCTTTGCTAATTACAAAAATTATGACACAGATAAAAGGTCATGATACCTGCCCGTGAATTGGGTATAGTCAAGTAAAAAGGGGGGGAGGCAGTAATTGAGTGGCTGGTGATATTGTCCTTTAAGGTACATAGTAAGGCAGTTTCTGAAATAAGGGAGGAAAAAACCCCTGAAAACTGAAGCCAACTATATTATTGTTGTAGTGACCCTAGTAAGAACAGGTAGCAATACACAAGGAGGAAATATCCTTCTCCATGTTCTAGCTTCTCAGTTTCCTTTGAAAACCTTCTATTTATGAAATCTACCAGGAATCCAACTGGCAAAGGAGAAATGGCATTTGTTGCATCCCAATTCCTATCACAAAATAAAGGATAGGTTTGGAACTGAGACATGATAGCTTAAAAGCTAGCACAGTCCACCCCTTTAATGACTATTTAGCATCTACACATTCCCTTCTTTTACATTTGGCATTAAAAACAAAACAAAACAAAAATGCTTGCTCTTAACCACATGTAACTACTCTTCATACAAAGACGCTGTTTCCCTCTCTCAAAGTATACACTCATCATATCCATCTCTGTTTGACATGTGTGGCATCCATCTCTAAAAACAGTAACTGCTCCTTAGAAACACTAAGAGTCCTACTTTTAGTAACCTAAGTGCTAAATTATAAAATTAGACACAAACAACACTTATACAAAAGAAGTTATAGTCTATTATCCATTTTTCTTCCATTAGAACTTCAGCTGATCACAATCTACTCCTCATGGAGTGATTTATATCTTTATTACTGTATATTTTGAATATTCAGTGGTTTGGCTTTTTATGCAACTCTAATATTTGATATAGAAATAGTAAGAGGTGTCTAAGAGAATACCCTGTATTTCAAACCTTGGTTTTTCTTCTTGCATATATTGAGTGGTTATGAGGAGATGTATATTCAATTAGATGGCATTTGCTTCTTAATTTTTCTCACTCTAGTTCAATAGTTACAAAGTTAGGCTTAGAGAAAACAAAAAAAAAATATATTTTTAAGCCAATTAGTATCATATGATATGGTAGGGAAAAAAATCAAGTAAAAATCCTTCCTCTTGCTAATCAAATACAGCAACTTCTTTTCTTATATTTATTGAAATGCTATTTGTTTACATAAACCAAGACCATTTTACACCTTTTCTACTTCTGTTCCAGGAAAGTAAGCACAAAAGTGCTGACACAATCTTTTTCTTTTTCTTCTTTTCAAACATGCTTTTATGTGACAGGTCAAGACTCTAGGTTATAGAACATGATTCCAAAGAAATGAAAAAATGAACTATATTCAATATAGTGGCCTCTTGAGGCTTTCAGAATTAAGGTCAACCCAAAATCCCATCTGTACTTATTACCTCCATCACCCGTTGTTAAAACAAGCCCACAGTTGGCTTGCTTCTCTTCTTCACTGCCCCAGGGAGATTGCTGTCACTGCACTTTCTATTCCCTCCCTCCACACATAGCATTATGACTTTGAGGTCCTAAAAGGAGATGATTTACTCCCCCTCAACACCCTAGAAAATTGTGACAGGCTATACTGTTGGAGCCAATCTCGGAGAACAAAGGTCCATCATGTGTTCTGGCTTCCTCTGCACCATGCAATGGTTAATCACCATAAACAAGATGAGTGGCAACCCACACAGAGTAGTCATGTGAACATGCAAGGAGAAAAATTAACTAAAAACACACCTAAGGGCAAAAATTAAATATATGTATTTTTGACATTATATCTTCTAAATGCCTGGTAAGTGTCCTGGTAAGATGTATGGATTCAATGAATAGTTATTGATAATAGTTGTGCTGAAATATTGTAGAGTGAAGCTACTGAATTAATCTTTTCTAATAATCTTTCTTTTATGTGTGGCAGGTTAGTGGGAAGGGAGAGCTGAGCTGTAAAATCATGCAATTCTATGATGATCTGTGATATCCACACTAAAACTCACATATATTCAAACCCTCCAAATTATACCTAGTGTCAATTTACTCCATATTTTTTTTCATATTGGAAACAAGTCATATAAAAAAGAATTATGAAAAATGTGTACCTTTTATCTATGATTGCGTTTTCAAAATTCTTTCCCATAAAAATTATACCCAGTGATATCAGCTTAGGTTCATGGAGAAGAAAACATTCTGTCATCCATAAACATTTTGATTTTTTTAATGCAAATTGATAATCATATATGAAGTGAGAATTCACACATTTCTCATAAAGACTTTAAATGATAACAGCTTTGTGTTGATTGCCTTAAGAATAAGGAAGTATGAAAGTAGTTCAGAGAGCATATCAGTTGCTTTCTTATTCTTTCTCAAATAGCCTGATTGAAGACCTCTTTCAAGAAATTTACTCCAATTAGTGGAAAAGAAAGTGCACATTAACTGATGTATCAAGATAGCCACTTTTTTATTTTTCTAAAGGGAATTTATCTGATAAAATTATAACTATATATATCCTCATGATACATCTGTCTCAGTACCATTTTCATGCCCACCCAGCTTGGTGTTTTCTTTCATTTCCACGTGTAAATGCCGTCTATTTTTTTAATCTTCCGTAAACATTCAATAAGGTAACTTTTTAATAGAAGTCTGTTAAATTAAATTTGTTCATAATTTTGGATAATAATCATTGTTGCTTTTCACCAAACATTTCTGGTTTTCCTTCGAATAGAATTGCAATTTCCTGTCCCCATATAATTTGGGGATGATGTAATGAAGCAAAAGTGACTTGTGTTACTCCTGGGAAGGGGCTTTAAGAACCAATGCATGAATATGTGGTTCTGTGCTTCCCTTTTCCTAGATGCAGTCTCTTCTCGCTTAGGTCCTTTTATACATATAGATAGAAAAATGTCCTGCCAGCCCATTGTGGGAACAAATAATTAGCAGAAAATAAATTTTAGTTGTATTTAGACACAGAAATCTGAAGGCTAGTTTTTTTTTTCTAAAGTATAACCTATAAAGTAAATTATCCTTACAGTCACATGTAAAAATCCTATTTTCTTGTTTTCTTTGGAAAATGTTGACACAAACGGGTTGCCGCCATTTCTATACTATGTGCTTTAAGCTTTGGTCAGTGAATGAGTATAAGGGATAAGCAAGAAATGAAGGGACAAAGAGGTGGAGTGGGATAAGAGAAAGGAGAGATACTGGGGATGTCTATATATAGAAGTAGTGTATTATTTTAACAACTACAGTAAAGTTAGTAAGAGCTTATGTGATCTACTGTAATTTTGATGACTAAAAAAGCCTAATATAATATTCAGCTATCAACTCTAACGTTCCTTCATCCCCTAACACTTTCTTCTTATGTGCCTCTTGCCACTGTGGGCAGTTTTGAACATTTTTAAAATTCTTCCATCTAATGACAGTGAGAGATTAGATTCAGAAACACTTTACCTGGTACATCCATCTCAGGCTTCCCAACCAAATGTGTTTTTTAAGTGTTTATAAGGCTATCAGACATAAGGAATGCAGCATCTTCTCAGGAGAAAGGATGTTTATTTTGGATTTTATACCAGCTTCCATTCTCCCAGAGGGAGAGAAGGAGAGAATTTACTAGATTATAACAAATATTAAAGCAATGCCAATAGGAGAAAAGAGTCAAGTTAAAGAGACCTTGGCTCAAGCTGAATTTAGCATAGATTTGACAGACTTAAGAAACAGGGGACTAGCAACCAAATAAACCAAGGACTATGAAGACTATTACACATGGTTCTTGCTTTAACATAGCTGATTCCCCAGCATCCTTCTTCTTCTCCCTCTAGCCTTCTGTCAGGTCTGCTGCTGCTAAAAGGCCACAGGAATGGCTCTTCTTGCCTAACTTCTTCACCTCTTGATTCTGTCACGACAAGCTGCCCATTTAGTTTCTAGTTCTTTTCCTTAAGATATTGGTTTTAGTTTTCTAACTCACTGAGTAAATAAGTTATTGATTGAAATAAATATTAAACCATATTGTTCTTAAGATGAAAGGCAGTAAATCATGAAGGTCAAAGAGCAGTCTCTTAACTGTATTTACAACTATATTGGATGCCAGCCTTACCACTTAAAAAACTCTGTACTTTGGCAGAGCTTCAGCTTTTTAAGTTTCAGTTAAATCATCTTTAGGATGATGATGAAACTAATAATGGTATTAATAGTATTGATTGCATATATTTTGTCAGTAATAGGTAAGATATTACATGTATAACTATGGTTGTCAGATAAAACAGTTAATGGCTGTTAAATTTGAATTTCAAATAAATAACAAATAAAATTTTAGTATAAATATGTCCCAAATATTTGAACATATTTTTATTTGCTAAATTTGGGAATGATATATATAACCTCAACACATTTTGTGATATATGATGTTAGCAAAATGATAACAGCTATTATTATTGTTATTTTTATTATTACTATATTTTTGATGTCAATCCTTCGGAGTGTTCTTTGAGTTTTATGTTTTGAAACAACTATTTTTCAGCATTACCAGAAAGATAACCAACTGCACTCTTCCAAGGCAAAATTAGGAAAAGTTTTCAATTAGCAATAATCGCGCCTCGGATAAACCTCATTGGCTACGATACTGCCACTGCGCAAAGCTTGGCAAAATTAAATGTCGTTTCTTTCCACCTTTGTCTTTCCTACCTATATGTTCTTTGTAGTTCCCTCAGAGGCTGTCTTCTTCATTTAATACCATCTGTGGCAGATCAACTTTTAATGTGCCCCCATGACCCTGCGCCCTAGCATTCAAGCCCTCATATGTTTCCTCTGCTTTTGAATGTGCTGGGACCCATGACTTTCTTCTAACCTATTGAATATGGTAGAGATGATAAAATGTATGTAATAATGTGTATGTGATTGTGTGATTATATTACATAAAATTGTAATGCTCACCTTGCTGGGGTCTCTCCTTCCTACTGGCTTTGAGGAGTATGTTGAAGCTCCCTATATTGCAAGGAACTGTGGGAAATTTCTAGGACGTGGGGATACTCTCTAGGGAGAAATCATCAAGAAACAAAGACCTCAATCTTATAACCACATGGAACGGAGTTCCATCAGGAACCTGTTTATTCTTCCTTGGTTCTTTCCCATTTAAGCATCACATGGGACTGTAGGCCTGGCCAGCATCTTGATTGCAGCCTTGTGTCTTCTTAAGCAGAAGACCAGCTAAGCCATCCCCAGATTTCTGATTCCTAGAAACTGTGAGGTATTATATATGTGTTGTTTCTAGCCACTAAATTTATAGTAATTACTACTCCCCAGTAATAGATAACTAGATAGCAATATACCATCTTCCACTTACTTTATGGCTGCCTCATCTGAAAGACCATACTTGAATGCCAACTTGAATGCCTTGGTGATGTTTTATGTAAAACAAGGAATAGATAGCATCTGAAATACATTATTCTAGCATTTATTCCATCAATTTTTGTTTGTTTTTGTGTTCACATATTATCTCATCTATAAAATAGGAATGCTAGCATATATTTTGCTGAGCATTGTGAAATGTGGCTATTTAACATTGCCCAGCAATCAATAAATGACAATGCCTTTCTATATCTTAATATGAAATCCTTGAGGATAGGGACTTCTGTTATGCTTGTCTTAGCTCATGGCATGTATTAGGTTCTTAAACTATACAACTTTAATGAGAAGTAAATCGCATTGGTCAATAACTTACTTGGTAAGCTGACTGAGTGGCTCAGTCAGTTAAGCATTTGACTCTTGATTTTGGCTCAGGTCATGATCTCACAGTTCGTAGGGTCAAGCCCCGCATAGGACTCCTTGCTGACAATACAGAGCTTGCCTGGGATTCTCTCTCTCCCTCTATCTTTTTCCCTCCCCACCTCTCTCTGTCTCTCAAAATAAATAAATAAAGTTTTTAATAAAAAGTTCATATTTTACCAAATATTTTCAGTTTTCCTAGTCATGCATAACCTAATCATGAATGTGTAAGAAATAGGGACTTTTATATGGGCGGAGGGTGGGGTTGAGGGAATGTGAAACATATTGCAAACTCCAGATCTTTGGCCATTTTATAAATATATTTCAGTAGTATATATATTAAACTGAAAAAATATATGAGCTTATACAGTAGGCTAAAATTTTCTTTATATTACTATCCACATGAATGAAGAGTGAAATACATAAACATCTTTTGTTTTGTTTTGTTTTGTTTTGTTTTGTTTTGTTTTGTTTGCAAGCTTGATCCTGCACAAAATATATCAGTAGAAAGGAAATGGGTTAAAAGTGTCATGCTTTCTGAACTCTGTCCTTGAATTTCTTCATTTCATTCATTGAAATCCTCAGTAGCTGAATTTGAATAAGTGCTAATTTTTAGTTGGAGGTTAATTGGGAATTTATGGTTTGTAGTTGTGGGGAAAACAACAACAAAAAAAATAAAAATATAATGAAAGGGGTGAGAAGGATTGAATAGTAAATATTACAAAACAACAAATATATAAAAGTTATAGAGACTCCAACTTCAATAAAATGAGTCATAAAATAAAATTCAAAGTGACATAAATCACCATTATTAAATACCTCATTGGGGGGCGCCTGTGTGGCTCAGTCGGTTGGGCGTCCGACTTCAGCTCAGGTCACGATCTCACTGTCTGTGGGTTCGAGCCCCACGTCGGGCTCTGGGCTGATGGCTCAGAGCCTGGAGCCTGCTTGGGATTCTGTGTCTCCCTCTCTCTCTGCCCCTCCCCCATTCATGCTCTGTCTCTCTCTGTCTCAAAAGTAAATAAAAATGTTTAAAAAATTAAAAAAAAAAATAAATAAATACCTCATTGGTAATATGATTAAGCATCATATTTTTTGGTCCCTAGTTAAAAATTCTTTCCAGTCTAGAAACATTACCATCTTTAATAGCCAAGGCTTTGACTATGATAAATGCAATTTTGACACCATATTTTAACAGGTGGCTTGGGATAGTAATCCTTGAGATGAAGTAGTTTATCTCTACTGCTGTTTTTCTTATCATTCTTTTTTAAATGAGCTAAATTATTCATAGCCATTCTGATCAGTTTCTTTTTTTTCCCCTTCAATGCAATCATCAAGTAGATTATGTGTACTGCCATTCCAATTTTATTAGGTTCATTTTGTATGACTCTGAATTTTTGGTTCAAATTCTTTTATTGAAATCAGCAGCCTTATCATTTCATTTCATTCAAGAATAGAAAGACTGTCATTTTACAGAGTTGGCAGCTTTTCTGCTTCAGAGATTCTGTAATTTAGTTGGCTACTCTAATGGGGTTATATTTCATGTATGCTGAATACACCCTTTATGCTTGTGTTACTCCTTAGAGAACTCACAGACAAAATAAAGTAGTTTATTGCATAAGAGATGGCAATTGCATTGACCATTAACCTCAATAACTTGCAAAGGCTATAGAGAAGCTTATAAAACACTTTGTAGTCAAGTTTAAAGTGGTACAAGATGTTTGCTCAAGCTGAAGCACTGATATATAAAGGAAAGTCTTATATTCTCCCTTCTAGTGAGCAGATCTGTCATTTCAAACTGAAGTGTATTCTGTATGTGTGCATAGGAAAGGGAAAAGTTTGCTGCCAAGAGTTACCTAAGGGATTTTGGCTCATACATTCAACTGCAATGTATGTAGACAATATTAATTTACATAATGCAATATTGTATCAGATTTTCAGAGTTCTAATTAAGATGCAAATAAATTTTATACACATAGTAAATTCCTTCTGTTGAGTTTAATGCAACTATATTAATAATGCACAGATACATGCATTCTTTATGTAAGTGGAAAATCAGATAATTATAACGAAATAAATATACCATTTCAACTTGTTCAGTAAAAAATAAGAAACAATTTAAACTATAATTTCTTTAGACCACTAATGCCCATTTAATTTCTGCTTTGTAAGCAAAGGCACATATTAGGTTCCAAATGTTTGATAAGAAAAAATAATTGAAATTATAATGTTTTAATTATACCATTTTCTGAGTATAGTACATGTGGATATTACCCAGTATTTACATTTGGAGTTATGTTAAAATAGCTTTAAAGCAAAACCTAAATAAGACTTTAAATAATGATTTACATATAAGCCATTAGAAAAAATAAATGTAATAAGAAATAAGTAGTTTATAAATGAAGACTGTTAGCTAAAATAAAACAAGAAACCATGAACTTTCAAATGCACATTATGTCACATTTCTATATTATTTTACTTTATGGATCAGGTTATGCCCCCAAAATAGGAACTGGGTAACTGAATAGGCTTTTCGCAAACATTTGGATTCCCTTATGTTCAAAAGGCATAGAACCATTCATATAATAGAAAATTTATACTACTCTTTAGGAGAAAATTTTGAATTTGGCAATAAACAAAATATAAAGTATCAAAAGGGGAAGTAAAGAAATAAATAATCGGTCTTTCATGCTCTCTTAATGTATAAGTCTCACATCTAAATTACTGCAAAAATCTGAATAAGATGTGACATACACTGAAAGAGCAAGAAATCAAAATGAAAAAGTAAGGTTATAGCTGCCTTAAGGACGTTTTAAAAAGAGCCTTGGTTTTTAAAGGCTGCTTTTAAGAAAAAAGCCTTGGTTTTAAAAAGCTGCTTTGTGAATAAAGGACAAGACTTTGAACCCAACAAAGATTTCAAGTTTAGAATTCAGAACTCCGCAGGAAGTTAATTTGCTCAAAGGTCTCTATCATAGATGAATGGGTAGGCTCTAAGATCCACTCAATTATCAAAAAGGTAGACTATAAGGTCCACTCAGTTATCAAAAAGGTGATAGCAAGAAAAAAAAAAAAAAAAAAAGAAGTGTTTGCCCCAGCCTTACCTCTATATAGAAAAAAAAAAAAAAGGCAGTTCCTGTGAGACATAATCCTCCTTGATGTGGCTTTGAAGATTTAATGTGTACTATCAGTATTGCAGAGGGAAATCCCAAGCAAAAGAAATAATTAATGTATATTAATATCCATTGAAAGATAAGCTCTATGGTGACAAGATTTTTTGATGTTGTGGTTATTGGTATTTATTGATATATCCCCACAATATAAAACATCCCTGCCACATGGCAGGCACTCATCAAATATTTGATGAATAAATGAATGAATTTAGCTACAAGTTAGAAAGACAGAGATTAGAAAGCTGAACATATTTTTAGAAGAACACAGTCATAATAAAACCTCTTATGATTCTCCCAGAGAAACTAGCAAGAAATATGTTTAAATCTAAAAATTAAAACAAAGATAATTTGCCAGTATCCAGGATTAATTTTTTTTAATGTTGGATAATAGAATTATTAGATAATAAAAAAATAAGCATGGTTGAAATGTTTAAAATTATGAAATATGGAAACAAAATGTAAGAAAGAAATATCTAAAGAAAGGAAAATTACAAAACATGTTCTAGAGACTAAAACATATACTCTTTGCAATCGAGACTAGAAATAGCTCACGTAATGATCATTTTGAACATTACTCTTCCTGAGAACAAGGAAGCAAGCTTGACAAAAGACTAAAAAGTTGTCAGTAGGAAAGTATTATAGATCTGGCATATCAGTGAAAAATTAAAGGCCACCTTGAGTTCAAGATCAGACCTGTAAACATTTTGGAAGTCATTACTTCCACTCTTACAATAAAAGCTGAAATATTGAAAATTAATGATTTTATTGGACCCACCATATTATAGCACTCTCAGGGCAAACAACCACCCCTGAAATCTCTAGAATGAAGCAAATCAAGAGTAATAGCAGAGATTGCTTTACTTATAACAGAAACCACTGAAGCTATAAACGGATAGGAAATTATATGATAATTGGACAGCGTGTTGGAGGCTGAATATACATCAACATGAGATCAAGAATTCTTGGAGATCTTAGCTTTTGGGAGGGGTGGTAAATTTCCTGGGTTCTTCTTCTAAGAACTCTACCATATTCTCATGGTGAGTGGTAGACAAAGATCCCCTTAGTCCTGTCAGGAAAAGGGGAAGATTAACTATTATGAACTGTGCCTGAGTATCTCCAAAAGAAAGCCTACTATTCAGAGTAAGACCTTTGTAGTGTCAGTTTCCATGTGTGCAAGGTGGATTTCTCCTACTCCTACCCTCTCTGGACTTTCTATCTCACCTAAGGTTGGGTAAGTGGAAGCTACAAAACATTTGTGAAAGAGTCATAGTCCAGCTACTCAGGTTCCCTAGAAAAGTGAGATTTCCTTAGATTAAATGCTTCCCTTCCCACACAGTTTACCACCACTCTAACAGGGTTCTAGTAATAAAAATGGATTGCAGATGAAATGACACAAACGCTCTGAGCAGGGAGATGTAGAAGGTCAGAATCTCAAAAGGAAAGAAAAAACAAATACCCCAGAAAAATTTAAACCTATTGTTCTTACAGTTACAGTAAACATTGAATGCAGCCCAGTTCCTAATCAGATTAATATAAATCCTCACATTTAAGACCTACCTCACTTCTTATTACCCAGTACATCATGTCAAGCTTTCAGCAGTAACAAGCAAGCAAGCAAGCAAACAAACAAACAAACCTACAAAGAATTCTAAAAGCCACGGAAACACACACACACACACACACACACACACAGCCTGAAGAGACAAAGCAAGATTCACAACCAGATACATATGTAATAAAAATGTTAGAATTATCTGACAGGACATTTAAACTAACTATAACTACTATGTTAAGGGCCTTGATAGCAAAAATAGACAATATGCAAGAACTGACCTATAATATAAGCAGGGAGATGGAAACTCTAAGAATCAAAAACGTTATAACAAATGAAAAATGCCTTTTGAAAGTGTGCTAGTTTCCTCAGGCTGCCATAACAAATTGGTAAAACCATTGCTAAAACAGAAATTTATTTTCTCACAGTTCAGGAGGCCAGATGTCCCCCTAAACAAAATCAAGATTCAGGAATGTTGGTTCCTTTTTGGAGACTGAGGAAGGAACTGCCTTATGCCTCCCTCCTAGGTTTTGGAGGTTGCTAGAAATGTTCGGGATCTCTTAGCTTGTAGGCATAGCTCTCTATTCCTTGCCTCAGTCTTCACACGTTCTTATTCTCTGTATGTCCCCATGTGTCTTTTTCTCTCTTATAAGGCCATTCTCATTGGATTTAGGGCCCACTCTAATCCAATACCACCTCATCTCCATCTTTATCTTAATTACATGTGCAAAGACCTATTTCCATATAAGATCACATCCTGAGGTTCCAGTTTGAAATGATAAGAATCGCTTCGGCTCAGGTCATGATCTTGCGGTTCGTGAGTTCGAGCCCCGCGTCGGGCTCTGTGCTGACAGCTCAGAGCCTGGAGCCTGTTTCAGATTCTGTGTCTCCCTCTCTCTCTCTCTGACCCTCCCCCGTACATGCTCTGTCTCTCTCTGTCTCAAAAATAAATAAACATTAAAAAAATAATAAATGAAATGATAAGAATCACATTGGACCTCTCTTCAAAAATCATAGCAAGCAAAAAGTGAATGGAATGAAAAATCTAATGTGTTGGAAGACAGAAATCTTCAATAAATGATTCTATATTCACCAACATTATCCTTCAAAGGTGAAGTTTTCCAGATAAGCAAAAACTGAGGTAATTCAGTATAAGTAGACGTACCATGCAAGAAGTGTTAAAATAAGTTCTTCAAGGATAGGAAAAATAATATATGTAAGAAACTAACAAAAAATAGCTAGATTATCTCTTTATATTGGAGGTTAAACAATACATTTCCATATAGCACAGGAATTAACTCTGAAGGGAAATTAAAAATTACTTTCAACTAAGTGGAATGAAAATATGATTTATCAAAATTTGTGAGATTCAGAGAAAGGCATGCTTAGAAAGAAATTTAGACCATTAAACAAATGTATGTTATGTCATACATTTGTAAGTATTGTATAAATACTCACATAAATAAATATATAAAGAAGGAGAAAGGGAAAAATAGACAATAAATAAATGAAATTGAAAACAGGAAAACAAAGGGGAAAAATAAAATGAAAGCCACTATCAAAACCCAAATAAGGAGAAGCAAGAAATCCAAATAGGCTTATAGGTATTAAGGTTATTGATATAATAATTAGTAAATTAAAAAAAAATACCAGGTCCAGATGTTTTCACTAGTCAATTATTTCAAATTTTTATTTTTTTCTACTTTTTTCTAATGTTTACTTTTTATTTTGAGAGAAAGAGAGAGAGCAAGCACACATGCACAGCAGGGGAGGGTCAGAGAGAGAGGGAGACAGAGGATCCAAGCAGGCCCTACCTGACAGCAGAGAGCCCAGTGCAGGGCTCGAACTCATGAACTGGAGATCATGACCTGAGCTGAAATCGGATGCTTAATTCACTGAGCCATCTAGGCATCCCAATTATTTCAAAGTTTTAAGAAAAACAATTTCAATTCTCCACAATTTTTTTTTTCAGAAAATAGTACTAGAAAATATTTCCTAACTCCCTAAATGAGGCCACCATAACCCTAATGCCAAAAACAGATAAAAGCATTACAAGAAAGGAAATACAGATCATACAGTACTCAAGGCAGTGTGGTACTGTTGAAAGAATTGACTCACAGATCAATGGAACACAAAAGTTCCTGCATATAGACTCACACTTTTATGGTCAACTGATCTTTGTCAAGGGAGCAAAGGCAATAACGATTGAAAAAGAAGCCTTTTCTTTGTTAGAAGAATTAGATCCATACACAAAAAATGTGAACCTAGTTACATGCCTCACACCTCTTATCAAAATTAACTCTAATTGTACCATGGACCTAAATGTAAAACACAAAACTATAAATTCCCAGAAAGAAACATGAGAAAACCTATATAGCTTTAATATGGGTTTTGGTGATGAATTTTAGACAAGCAAAATTCATGACAGAAAAAAAAATTGATGTTTGTCTTTATTCAAATTAAAAACTGGTATAGGAAAGATACCTCTAAGATAATCAAAAGACATGACTGGCAGAAAATATTTGCAAAACATATACCTGATAAGGCATTTCTCTCCAAAAGTTCAAATATTTCTTAAAACAAACAAACCAAAACAAGAAAAGGAAGTAAATAATCTTATATAAATGAGCATGATATTTAATAGATACCTCATCTAAAAAGGTATACATTTAGAAAAATATGCATATGAAAATAAAATCACGATTATTTGTTCTTAGAAAATTGCAAATTAAAACAGTAAGATATCACTACACACTTATTAGAATAGCTACATCTAAAAAAATGATAATACTAATATCAGTGAAGGACTCTCTGGCAACAGGATTCTTCTCTCAAATTCTGTTTTCCTCATGGATTAATTTTCAACCTATTTTTCAGTAGGCATATATATAAATGTTGTAATTAACATAAGAGAGTCAATATTAAATGTTTGTGTCTATAAATAAAACATGAATTACAGAAGGAAAAAAAGGTGATCATCAGACCACCATATTTAGCCCTTAGATAAGGATAGCCAATGTCCTTTTCTTATCTAAACTGAAAGTCATGAGGCTCCCATAGCAAGAAGATATCCATGAGTCAAATCAATTCTTTCATGTCATGGGAAAACCCTTTAGAATTATTTTAAATATTTTCTAATATTCAACAAGGGTATAACTTTGGTAATTAGGTATATTTTTCTTGAAGATTAAAGAAAATTACACAACAGCTTCTTATCTTATTAAAGCAATTGTATGCAAATTGCAGGGTTAGTAATAAAATAAATTTATATTTTGCTTTTTTCTACTGAAGTTAACCTTTTAAAGTACCTGAATTATCTAAAGCTTAAGATAAATTTCTTTGCTACTCATATCCAATTTTAAACTAATACAAATTAAGTATAATAAGAGACATGAAAATCACTGTTTTAATCTATTTAAGCAGTAACTCCATGCTGATGAGAACTATTTTATATGATTTTATATATATGACAAATTAGTTGGAAGCTATTAGTGTGGTCTTAGGGACTCTTGAATAGGAATGCATTGTATATTTGCATTTCCACAATTGCTAACTCTAAAAATGCTAGATGAGGAATTCTCTCTATAACAAATTCTTAGAGAATATTTTCTTCTATTATGATATATTTTTCTCTGAAATCTCAGAAAATGAACCATTCGTTGTAAATGGGTTTAAAATGGCTTAAGTTGAAATATAATTTGCACTCATCTAACAAAAAGAACACTCTTCACCACAATTCCAACCGGTATGTTCTCAGATTAACACAATTTAAAACAGTGTATTCTCAATAAATGTATGCCTGGGCATTGAATATATGGGTTCAAATGAGATCTGACTAGGTAATTGCTTTGAAAACTGAAACCCAGTTGTGAGGCAATTGTCTTCTTACATGCTTCAAAAATGTTCATTTATTTTTACACAGTAGATGGCCATCTTATTTTTCTACTATATAGATATAAGGGAGTCCTTTCAGTCCCTTGAATGTGTCTATCATTTCCTGCCTCATAGTCTGAATATCTTTTCCTGATTCTTCAGTTGACCAGTGTCTACTTACTACTCAAGTCTAATATGAGTATGGCTTCTCAGAGAAACCTTCTTCTGACCTGAGTATCAAGTTAACTCACTTATTGTACACTCTCATGCACCCATCCATGACACTAGTCACAATTTTGTGATTACCGCCTCTTTATTCCACTAAATAATTCCTCATTTCATACCTGATATTTGATACCTAGTGAGTACACAATAAAGACCTAATAGATAAATTAATGGAAAGGGTCATTTGGAAACACAGTGGAGTGGATGTGTAACTGAATTTGCTATAATAACTGAAATTACTATGGAGAAATGAAATGGAAACCTGTATCTTGTTCAGTTCTAGCCCATCAGGTATAGATTGTCTTTAAATACCTTTGCTGTCTCGGGGCACCTGGGTGGCTCAGTTCATTGAGCTTCCAACTTTGGCTCAGGTCATGATCTCATGGCTCAGGAGTTCGAGCCCCGCATCAGGCTCTGTGTTGATAGCTCGGAGCCTGGAGCCTGCTTCATATTCTGGGTCTCCTTCTCTCTCTCTCCCCCTCCACCACTCATGCTGTCTCTCTCTGTCTCTCAAAAATAAATAAACATTAAAAATATTTTAAAATATATATATTTTTGCTGTCTAGTGTCTATGGAGATTTTGTGAATCCTCAGTAAATTTTTCCTGAGTATTACAAAATTGCAGAGGAAACCCAGACGCCTGCATTTTCTACTCCCAAAATTAATTATTGTGAACAAAATCTTTAAATGAAAACATTGCACATCATTCTTGTACACACTGATACATTATCTCTGAGGTCACCAGCAGCTCAACAGGTTTTGGTATCTCGATTTTCCATTCTTAATGTATTTAAGAGGTAGAGCAAATAAAGGGTTAAATTTGGAAAAGTAAATGTGGTCACAGGAGAAATGACATTTTTTGAGGAAAACTAAAATATCTGTATATAAGGCAGTTGGATAAATGTTATATTGAAAACATGCATGCTCATAAAGTTTATTCTAAGTTATCAAAGTTGTGTGCTGTGTGTCCATATGTAATCTTAAAATAAAACAGTGGCATGGGTCATATGTTTTAGAAATTATTGATCAAAATCATTTAAATAATGATATTTTAAAACACTTATTTAAAAATAGCCCCTACATGATGGAATTGTTCATATCTTAACAGTAGTGGTGGTAGTCATATGAATCTCCACATGTGCTGAAATCACATAGAACTAAATACACCCGTTCATATTGCATGTAAAACTGGTACAATCTGAGGTAAAGTCAGCTTCCTGGTTTTGGTACAATTGTTATACAAAAAATTATCTTTGAGTGAAGGTATACGAGATCTCTCTAGATTATATCTTATGACTGCAATGAATCTACAATTATCTCAAAATAGAAACGTTAAAAAAAAAATCCCCCCAAATGAACTAGAAATTTCTTGAGGTCAGTCTTAGTCACAGTGTATCCAATAAATAAGTAGGAAGCTTCAACAGTGGAAAATGTTATCATGTAGAACACTTCTTTCCCTAAAGATGACTAATGGATATACAGATTTCATATTAATTAGTTCAACTGTTTGGAATTATTAGAATCAGAATTGCATGTAAAATAAAAGCTCTAGTTTTTGAGACAAAAATAATTCTCACCCATTCAAAAATTAATATTTATTTCCTTTAAATATAGTGCAATAGAAAGCAACATTTTCTGTACCCCTAACATTCTCAGGTGGGATATTTATATATCTATTTATCTACCTATATCTATATATCCATTCTCTTATTTAAAAAAAAAAAAAATTAAGCCACCACCACCACCACCACCACTAAAAAAGTTCAGCGGGACCACAATGCTTTTGTACAACTTAACATGAGCTCTCACATTTTGCTACAGTAACGCTCATATTTCAGTGGTGATAGCATGTATTCACAAAGACTTCATGGACATCAAAATAAGAAGCCCTTAGCTTCTTACTGTTATTTTTACTATCAGTCATTGCTATCATTACCAAATCTTATTGTATAAAAACTTCCCTCAATCTCATTGCACTGTCTTTCTATATCAGCAGAATAATTTTGCCTTTTTATATACTATCCAAAATATTAATAAGCACTAACATCAAGCATCAGTTTTCTTAATTTTAATACAAAAGTGAGATCATGTCCCTGGTATGAATCTTTTCTCTGTAAATGCTTTATGTCTTTAAAACAAAGATTATCTAAATTAATCCAATGTTCCAATTTCATGTAAATAATCAAAATGATACTGTATTTCTAGGAATCATTTTTCAAAGTTTTATTTTCTTCTAAGGACCTTCATATAAAAGTTGCATAAATTCTACACAGAAGTAAAGCCATAAGGAAAAATGTAGAACAATTTACTAGATCCCTGTTTATATACCATATCTCTACCACAAGCATTCTTGTTTCAGGTTATGTCTTTATTTCTAACAATTTGCTCACTTTTGTGTATTGATGTTGCCCAATTTAAAAATTAGATGATAATTTTTCAAAAATGTAGTTGTTAAATATTATACAATTTTAATAAATGTGCTATTATGTAAAATGAACATTAATAGACTCTTAAAAATATAATTTTCTATAGGTTTTCAAAGTGAGTCAGCAGAAAACAATACCAAATGGGTTTCAAATTCTCTATAGCATTAAAATGAGGAGAGCCTGGGTGGCTCAGGCGGTTGAGCGATTGACTCTTCACTTTGGTTCAGGTAGCGATCCTAGGGTTCTGGGATTGAGCCCCGTGTCAGGCTTCATGCTGAGAGCAGAGCCTGCTTGAGATTCTCTTTCTCCCTCTGCCCCTCTCCCTCATTTGCATGCTCTCTCTCTCTCTCTCTCTCTCTTTCTCTAAAAATTAAAAAATGAATGAATGAATGAATGAATGAATGAATGAGGTGGGAATGTACCCTGGAAAACAGTATGGAGTTTCCTCAGAAAGTTAAAAATAGAACTACCCTACAACCCAACAATTACATTACTAGGTATTTACCCAAAGGATACAAAAAATACTGAATCGAAGGGATACATGCACCCTGATGTTGATAGCAGCATTATCAATAATAGCCAATTTATGGAAAGTGTCCAAATTTCCATCTACTGGTGAATGGATAAAGAAATTGTGGCATTATATATATATAATGTGTATATATATATGTATATATATACACATATATATGTACATATATATATACACATATATATATGTGTGTTGTGTGTATATATATACATACATACATACATATATAAATATATATACATACATACATATATATAAATATATATATATAATGGAATATTGACTTCATAATTTAAATATCTATTCTAAAAATTGGATACTGATTTTAAATAGAGTTTTAAACTATTAATAACATATTATATACATAATGGAATATTAGCCGTAAAAAAGAATGAAATCTTGCCATTTGCAACAACATGAATGGCAAGAAAGTATCATGCTAAGCAAAATAAATCAGAGAAAGACAAATACCATATGATTTCACTCATATGTGGAATTTAAGAAACAAAGCAAATGAACATGTGGTGGGAGAAGAGAAAGAGGGGCAACCAAGAAAGAGACTCTTTTAACTATAGAGAACAAACTGATGGTTACCAGAGGGGAGGTGGGCAGGGGGATGGGTTAAATATGTAATGGGGATTAAAGAGGGTACTTGCTGTGGTGACCCCTGGTGTTATATGTAAGTGATAAATCACTAAATTCTACACCTGAAACTAATATGGCATTGTGTATTAACTAGCTGGAATTTAAACAAAAACTTAGGAAAAAAAATAAAAAAATAAAATGAGAGAGAATATTCTATGTAATGGGCTAAAGGTATAGAAGATTTGGTAATTCTTCAACAGACATATGTAATATTCATATACTATATAATACTTTACATAATTCATTCACATTTTGTAATGTTTTATACACATTTAAATATCAGTTATATGTAATATAATTATTAATATATCATATAATTATTTAAATATATAAATATATGAATATGTGTATATAACATACAAAATAAGAATTGACTTCTTGCAATCATATATCAGACTTCAAAAATTTAAAGTTAATTTTTAATTTATTAGTAATTTAAAAACTCTTTAAAATCAGTATCCAATTATTAGAATGGATATTTAAATTATGAGGTCAATAAAACATTTTTATTGCTGCAAATATTGTTGGCAATGGTGGATATTTTTAGTAAAATTCACATATTTAACTCAAGTAGGAGCATTTATGTTTTCTTCAAATGCCAAGATGTGTCACACATAAACATATTTATATAAATAGTAGCTGCCACCCATTGAGAAGTTTCATTATAAGTATCTCAATAAGATTATATGTGGTCTCCCTTGCTTACTGATAAACACCCTTATTGGAAATGAAGGCAATATAAAGAAGATAAAACTTTGATTATTGCTGATGTCTAGTGGAAGACAAATTGTGTTTAGACTGTGGAACAATAGATACTCTGGTTAAAATAAAAACTTTTAAAAAATTACTTAAAGACCAAAGTGAAAAAAATCCATTCATTTGACAAGGCCAACAGCTGTATTACTTTGATAAGCACTAAAAGGGGGAAATCGCAACACAGTCATCTTGCTGTTTTTGCCTTGATATTCCAAATGGAGAAATTCATTTTGTGCCAATAGGCACTGCAGAAACCTTACTCAGTTTCTCTGCCAATATGACAATTTGCATAACATTACCCACAATGCCTCACATTGTGATTTTGGTTTGAAAACAGATTTAATTGAGCCTTGCTGAGCTGCATTAATGTGTCTGTTTAAATTGAGCAAACCTAATTATCTCACATGAAAGTTATGCCACCTCTGGTGCGACAAAGCTAATGCAATTAAAGTCAGCCAGATGTATTAATTGAGTATTGTAAACATGCAGTCTCTCTGGTAAAGAACAGTTCATTATACATCAGGAACTGGACAGTTTGTAACATATCCACACCAGCTACAATATACCTTTCTAATGCATTATTATTCTTGATATAAAGGTCTATAAAACCCAGAGTCAGAGGGCCACCATATGTCTTAGTGGTGAATATCTATGTGGATTTAAAATGTCCTATCTCATACATGTTGATCTTATACTTTGAAAACCCATTTTTCTGAAACATTCATAATATATGGACTTTAGCTTTTGACATTCTTTGAAAAAAAAATAACATGAAATCAGAAGAGGCCATCAGTCTCATCTCTGGCTCTACATATTAGGAGCTCAGAGGTTGCCACCCTATAATAACAAGTAAAAAGATACACAGGTGGGGAAATCAACAATTTTTTTTCCAAGGGCAAGGAGAAAAGGTATATTTGAAAAACACGAGGGTGCTTTGTTCTTAACAAGAGATGTTCTCAGGAGGAACCAGTAAATCAGATCCTAACCTACTAGAGTCTTGTCAGAGCTAATTGGGGAAGGGAAGTAACCAGTTCCAGCCCACTCTAACCATCCCACATAAGGGGGTAGGAAAAAAAAAACTGAAAAACACTTGTGAAATTCATAGTTTGGAGGCACAGACTCACTAAAAGACTGAGATCTAATCATAAAACTACAGAATAATTCCCTCACCTCAAAACCTCACCTTCACATTACTAAAGGCCTATTTGCTCTTCTTTTTACTTGGTAGTTCATGTCAACTATCAAGAAATAATTAGAAGGAATACCAAAGTCAAAAGCACAATTTGAAGAGACAAATCAAGTTATCAGAACCAGATATGGCAGGAATGTTGGAATTATCAGACTGGGAATTTAAAATTACTATGATTAATATGTGAAGGGATTTAATGAATAAAGTAAATGGTATGCAAGAAGAGATGTCCAATGCAAGCAGAGAGATGGACATACTAAGAAAGAACCAAAAAGAAATGCTAGAGATCAAAAACACCATAATCAAAATGAAGAATACCTTCAAAAGACTTAGTAATACTAAGTCTTTACGAGGAGAGAAACTCTGAGCTTGAGGATTTGTCAATAGTAACTTCCAAAAGCAAAAAATTAAAAATTAACACACACACACACACACACACACACACACACACCCCAAAAACAACAGGGTATCCAAGGACTGTGGGACAACTGTAATTAATCAATCAACACATACCAGAAAGAGAAGGGGGAAAAAAGGAAACAGAAGAAATATTTGAAACAATAAGAAATGTTTTTTTTCCCCCTGATTGATGTCAGACACCAAACCAAAAATCCAGGAAGCTCAGAGAACACTTAATAGAATAAATGCCAAGAAATTGTACTTAGACATATCATTATGTCAAAGTTATGTACTTAGACATAACTTTACAAGGAGTCAAAGATAAAGTACTGAAAGAAGTCAGAGGAAAAAACCAACACATTTTATATAGAGAAACAGAGATAAAATTACACCTGACTTCTACTTAGAAATTATGTAAGCAAGAAGAGTATGTAGTGAAATATTTAAAGTACTGAGAGAAAACAAAACAAAACAGAACCACTAACCTAGTACTGCAAAATTATCCTTAAAAAGTGAAAGAGAAATCAAGGACAATCACCTTAATGACACCATCAATCAACTGGAAATAACTAACATTCACAGACTACTTCATCCAACAGCAGCAGAATACACATTCTTCTTAAGCTCACATGGAAGATTAATCAAGATAGACCACATTCTGGGCTATAAAACCCCCCTTCACAGATTTGAAATAATAGGTCATACAATATCTGCTCTGATATCAAAATTGAATTAAACTAGAAATCAGCAACAGAACTATAACTGGAAAATTCCAAACTAAGCAACACAACTTCCAAATAATACATG
The DNA here is from genome assembly GCF_018350155.1 of Leopardus geoffroyi. Classification (NCBI taxonomy): domain Eukaryota; kingdom Metazoa; phylum Chordata; class Mammalia; order Carnivora; family Felidae; genus Leopardus; species Leopardus geoffroyi. The sequence continues at coordinate 98,487,526 of NC_059341.1, read as the reverse complement.
GGTCAATGAAGAAATATCAAGAGAAGTTTTAAAATATTTTGAGCTAAATGAAAATGAAAACACAACTTCTCAAAATCTATGAGATGTGGTAAAAGCAGTGCCTAGAGGGAAATGTGTAGCATTGAATGCAAGTATTAGAAAGGAAGACAGATCCAAAATCAATAACCTAAGTTTCCACTGTAGGAAACTAGAAAAACAAGAGTAAACTAAATGCAAAATAAGCAGAAAAAAAGAAATGCTAAGAGAAATGAAATCAATAATATTGAAAACAGGAAATCAATAAAGAATATCAATGAAACAAAAAGCTGTTTCCTTAAAAATATCAATAAATCTCTATCTAAACGAAGAAAAAGGAACAACACAGACTGCTAATATCAGAAATGAGAGAGGATCATCACTACATATCTTATGGACATTAAAAGGTTAACAAAGAAATTCTGTGAACAACGCTGTGCCCACAAATTTGATAACCTAGATGAAATGGATCAATTCCTTGAAAGCCATAGTTGCCAAAACCCACACAAGAATAAATAAGCTATCATATCTATTAAACAAATTGAATAAATTCAATTAAATAAATTGAATCAAAATTAATAGCATTTGCCCCCCCCAAAAAAAAATACCAGGTCCAGATAGCTTCACTGTAAATTCTATCAAACATTTAAGGACAAAATTTTACCAGTTTTCTACCAATTTCTTCAGAGGACAGAAGTAGAAGGAATATTCCCTAACCAAATGAGATCAGCATTACCCTAATACCAAAACCAAAGTCATTACAAGCAAACAAACAAAACTACACACCGATATTTTTCATGAACATGGATGCAAAAATCCTCAACAAAATATTAGCAAATCAAATCCAGCAATGCTTAAAAATAATTATATGTCATGACCAAGTGGGACTTACCCCAAGTAGAGGAGGCTGACCAAACATGCAAAAATCAATTAATGTCATCCATCACATCAACAAGCTAAAAAAGAAAATCACCTGAGTGTTGTGTGAGAGGTTGGGAACCCAACTACATGAGTAAGTGAGAAGATGTCAAAGACTATTTGGCTTTCATGCGTAAGTATGCATATTTGTTGGTTCATTTTTAGAATGGACTATTCATAGAAAATGACAAGAAGAATAGATGTCAAACTACTAGCAAATATTAATAGTGGATGGTGGAAATTCATGATGATAATCTATTTATTTTTCATGTGTTTATTTTTTCCTATTTTCATTTTAAACTAGATGTGTATAAATTCATTTCTAAGAGTTCTGAAACTTTACAGTTTTAATACTTAAAAATAAAACAGCAACCAAGGACTTTGAAAAACAAAATTTTGAATGTAATGTACTTGTCTAATAACTGGAATTATTATTTTGGAAGGAAATTGGAGTGTAGAGTATATGGAGATTTCCCTCTTCACTGCATATATCTATGCATTTTTTAAAGCTTATTTACTTTGAGAGAGGGAACAGGGAAGGAGCAGAGAGAGAGAATCCCAAGCAAACCCTCTTGACCCCACAAAATGAATAGTGAGATCTTAACCTGAGCCAAAACCAAGAGCTAGATGCCTAAGGGACTGAGCCACCCAGGAGTACCTCTCTGCATTGTTTCTAACAAGCAGGTAGTTTCAAATGCACAATGTAACACTAAAAAATGCAATAGTACTATAATAAAGAAAAAAAACCACCTAAAGTATAAAGATAGTTACATCAAGTGCTTCCAGAAACAAGGATAATGTTGCATATCAAGATTTTATACCCATTTGCTATGGGGAAATCCTGTTTCTGGCAATGACAACTTTAAAAAGATAGACATCAACTGCATGACTAAAAATGCCCAATTAACTAAAACCAAATCTAATTACTTGTAAGTATATCTTTTCTTTGTTAAAATGAAATGAAAAAAAAGGAGTAAGCTGAAAATAATCTTGCAAGCATCCTCATAAAGGGGCTAATTTGTTTCTGTACCAAGACTAGAAATCTGCATTTAAACAAACACCTCATCTGATTTTGAAGAGCTGAAAGGGAACAGATGACATAACTTTCACAAATTTCCATCTGAATGTTAAAGCAGCTATAATCACTTTTATTCATATGCCCTTTCAAGACGAAGTATATGTTTATGTATCAATTATAGGGTACTATATATACAAATATATGTTTCAAAATAAGTCGACATACCTTGTGACAAATAGATAAGGTAATTTATAAACCAAATACAGTTGTATCATATCTACACAAACTAATCAATTTTGTTTTAGAAAGAATAACATACAATCTTTAATGTGGACAATAATCACACAAGTCTATTTGGCTATTCAATCTATTATTAATATGAATAAAAATATGCTGCTCACAAATAAACATTACTTGTCTTTCTCCTTTCTACAAGAAAATTAGTTTCAATTAATAAGTGGTAGGTAGCTTCCTAAAGGTTTGTTTCAATTTGGAATGTCAAATTGTATCAGTGATTAGAACCTTTCATCATTTTTTAATCTTTCTTTTGAATGAATCTCATACTCATGCATGGTTTTTTACCTTGACTTAGCTTATTTGGAAAATATTGATATACTAAGTTATGCAGATATTCCAAAGATTGAGGCATTTCCTATCAAACACTATTAGCTATTTTCCTTGAAATGGCAGACTGTCATTGTTCACTTTAGAGAAAATGTCTGCCAGACACCCAGTCTGAATAACCACAGTTTGTCAATCTTTCTTTCTATTAAAATGGCGTTCCATGAATAGAGCAACTAGTCTGGTGAAACTCTAAAATTCGTACAAGTGTTTTTCATCAAGACAAACATGGTAGAGGGGTATACCGCAGAGGCACTTTGTGCACATTTCTCAGTTTGTTACACAGAATATTAAATACATAGACAAGGGATGGGCTTTAATAAAATTAGCATTACAATTTGTTTGATGTTTATATTTGAGAGAGATAGAGAAAGAGAGAGAGACAGTGCATAAGCAGGGGAGGGGAAGAGAGAGACTGAAAGAATCTGAAGCAGGTTCCAGGCTCTCAGCTCTCAGGACAGAGCCCGACTTGGGGCGTGAAGTCAGAGCTGTGCGATCATGACCTGAGCTGAAGTCCAACACTTAACCGACTGAGCTGCCCAGGCACCCCAATAAAATTAGTATTTTTAATGCTTCAACAAGAACATTTTTTAAAGTGTATTTATTTTTGAGAAAGAGAGAGAGATAAAGAGAGAGTGCCGGTGGGGGAGGGGCAGAAAGAGAGAGGGAGACACAGAATCCGAAGCAGGCTGGAGGCTCTGAGCTGTCAGCACAGAGCCCGACACCGGGCTTGAACTTACCAACCGTTAGATCATGATCTGAGCTGAAGTAGGACACCTAACCAACTGAGCCATCCAGGTGCCCCTCAACAAGAACATTTGAAACTGAAACCAGGTTTTTAAAATTGTGTGTATAGCGTGAAAATGAGGGCTACTAATAGCAGTACCTCTATGTTGATTCCTGCTCAAGAGGCAACATTTTTACCCACTGTTGTTTTTGGTACAATAGTGCAAATATCAACCCAGAGAAAAAAGTAACACTTTAGTATTACGATGAAAACAGTATTGACCTCATGAACTCCTTGAAAGGGTCTCAGAGAACCCAACTGTTCCAGAAATCGCTGTGAGAAATCACTTCACTCAAAGAGGGCAGCCATAATTAAACTCCAGACACTTATTGCCTTGAGGTAACACAGGAAAAAAATGACCAGATTTTCAGATCCAGATCTTATAGAATTGGGATTTTTTTTTTATAACAATACTTCTACAATGATATTAGCAACCAATTAAATTTACTCACGGGCTTCTCTTGGGTGACCTTCAGATGAGTAGATCTCTGCACCTGCCAGCAGAATTATAAAAGCTTATGTAGAGGCTTTAATTGGGTTCATTCATGTTATCAGTCCAGAAGTTCTCAACAGTACCTTACTGTTTCAAGGCTATGTCCTTGAAACAGCCCTGGCTATGGGAATGGTGATAATAATGTATATTCCAAGTACAGGGAAAGGGCGAGGAGCTTCTGATTACTCAACTCCAGCCTGTGGGACATCTTGCAGTCATATCCTCTCAGTGACCTCCTCCAACAAAATAAAGTGTGGTATCATAAAACAGCTGGGGTATTTGAAAGAAGACTTGAACTGGAGCGTCCGGGTGTCTCAGTTGATTGAGCATCCAACTCTTGATTCAGCTCAGGTCTTGATCCTAGGTCATGATATCGAGCTCCTAGTCTGGCTCTAAGCTGAGCATGGAGCCTGCTTAAGATTCTCTCTCTCTCCCTCTGCCTCTCCCCTGTTTGTGCTCTCTCTCTCCTTCTGCCTCTCCCCTCTTTGTGCTCTCTCTCTCCTTCTGCCCCTCCCCTGTTTGTGCTCTCTCTCTCCTTCTGCCCCTCCCCTGTTTGTGCTCTCTCTCTCCTTCTGCCTCTCCCCTCTTTGTGCTCTCTCTCTCCTTCTGCCCCTCCCCTGTTTGTGCTCTCTCTCTCCCTCTCTAAAATAAGACAGGGAGAGGGAGACAGAGAGACAATTTGAACTAGTACCTATGCTGACACCTATTAGCATCTGTATCATCCTCAGCAAGTTAATAATCCTTTACGCCTTGACCATTCCATCTGTGTAATGGGAAGCAGACTGTAAAGAAAAATAATATTTGTTGAATTGAACTTTTTATTGAGTTCTCTCACCATCTTTATAAGATTTTCATTATTTTCATCAATTCTCGGGTTGGGACATAGTGGAGTAGAGTTTAAATCAGAATTTTTAAGTGGCAAAGTCAAGCCTCAATCTGAAATTTCATCAGTATTTTATTAGAATTTGCCTATGATTCTATAATAGAAAAGAACAAGAGATGTTAGAAATCATGATAGTTTCTTTTCTCTGCTGCATATTTCCACATAAGGTGTGTATTTCTTAATGGAATGATCTTTTTTTAATTTTTTTTAATATTTATTTATTTTTGAGAGAGAGAGTGTGAGCAGGGGAGGAGCAGAGAGAGAGGGATACACAGAATCTGAAGCAGGCTCCAGGCTCTGAGCTGTCAGCACAGAGCCCGACGCGGGGCTCGAACTCACGAACTGTGAGATCATGACCTGAGCCGATGTCAGACACTCAACTGACTGAGCCACTCAGGCGCCCCTGGAATGATCTTTTGACTAAACTTAGCACTCAGTTTCTCAGAAAATCTCTCTTTTAGCTGGAAAATCTCTCTCAAGCTGTGCTTGAAATGGGCTCTTTTAGTCAGTTTATAAGCACAGCTACTTTTGATCACAAAGACAACTGTTTCATGGATTCATTTTCAAAGTGCTTTATTACCATTAATTATTTCGTGGAGAGCTTTTGCAAAACAAAGATGTCTGAAAAAATGGCACTCTTTGCTCGATTGGCTCTATGATCATTCAACTAAGTCAAATCAAAACAAAACTAAAAATAATTTCCCTTGTCACATTTTCATCTTTCTCTAATCATCAGAAAATTTCATTGCAACATTTAGGCATCAGGATACATGGGGGAAAGAGGAGTTTTCTACAATACAGTTTGCATTCATCTTCCTGTCATCGCATCCGAAATGGTGACACTCCCGCACTATCTCAACCATTTATTTGTTTACTTATTTCCCTGCTTCGGCAGTTTTCAGATATTTTTTCTTTCAAGTTTCCTTTATACTCTTTAAAAATCTTTGAAGATTCCAAACCACGTTGGCTTATGTGGATTACACCTTTAGATATTTTCTGTTTTAGAAGTTAAAATTTAGAACATTTAAAGATGTGTATTAATTTAAGTCCATTAATAAAAGTATGTAAACCAGAAACAACAGAATTTCATGAAAAAATGAGTGTATTTTTCAAGATACTGTTTTACATTCTCAAAATCATTGTTTTGTTTTTTTACCAATCTCTTTTGATATGGATTAATAGAAGACATCAGGATTCTTATATGTTCTCATTTCTGCTCCTATATTAATCTGTGATGATAGCTTATGTGACCTCTAGAAAATCCCATTGTAGACTTGTTAAAGAATAAGAATAAAAAAGACAAATGATATCTTTGTCTTTATTTAACAGGTTTTTTTTACATACCACAAAGTTCACCTGTTTGAAATGTACAATTCAATGTTTTGCGGTATATTTACAAAATTATGCAATAATCACTAAAATCTTAATTTCAGAACATTTCCATCAACACAAAAAGAAACCTTATATCCATTTTTGTCCTTCTCTATTTTCCTCCCCACAGTATTTTGCAACCAATAATTGTCTTTGTCTTTATAGAATTGCTTATTCAGGACATTTTATATAAACAGTATCATAAGATATATGGCTTTTTTGTCACTGGCTTCTTTCACTTATACTCTATTAGAGGCCCATCCATATTGCAACATATGCCAGTACTTCATTCCTTTTTTTTTTTTTTTGTAATGTTTATTGAGAGAGAGAGAGAGAGAGAGAGCACACATGCACCTGCATGCATGCACGTATGAGCAGGGAAGGGGCAGAGAGAGGGAGAGAGAAAATCCCAAGCAGGGTCTGTGCTGTCAGCTCAGAGCCCACTTCGGGGCAAGCTTGATCTCAGGAACGAAGAGATTATGACCTGAGCCAAAAGCAAGGGTCAGAGGCTTCACAGACTGAGCCCCCTGGGTGCTCCTTCATTCATACCTCCAAGTGGAAATGCTGGGTCATTGGTAACTCTATGTAACATTTTGAGGAACTGACAAATTGTTTCCACAGCAGTTTCACTGTTATACATTTACCATCAATGTATAATGGTTACAGTTTATCCACATTCTTACCAACACTTATTCTTGTTTTTTAGAGCCAGTCTATCATGTATGTCATCTCAATTTTAATTTATGCTTCTATACTGACTAATGATGTTGATCATCTTTTTATATACTTATTATCCATTCATATGTCTTTAGAGAAATGTGTATTTATGCTCTTTGCCCACTTTTTAGTTAGGTCATTTGTGTCTTTATTGGTCAGTTGTAAGTTTTTTATATATTCTGGATATAAGTCCTTGTGATGTTAATTTTATATGTCAATCAGACTGGGCCACTATGCCCAGATTTGGTCAAACATTATTCTAGAGGTTCCCATGAAGGTGTTTTATTGGATGAGATTAACATTTAAATTGGTGGGCTTTGAGTAAAGCAGATTACTTTCCATAATTGAATGGACCTCATCCACTTAGATGAAGGCCATAACAGAACAGAGACAGGCTTCTCCTAAGCAAAAAGATATTTTGTCAGCAAGTCTACCTTTTGGACTCAAACTACAACTCTTCCCTGAGTCTCCAGCCTGAAAATCTACCCTGTAGGCTTCACAATCATGTTGCCAGTTCCTTAAAATAAATCTCTGTATATACACCCATCCTGTTGATTCTGTTTCTCTGGAGAAGTTTGACTACTATCCTCCTTTATCAGATCTATGATTTGCAAATACTTTCTCTTTGTCTCTGGGTTGTCTGTCCACTTTCTTAAGTAGTGTCCTTCGAAAGCACATGTTTTTAAAGATTTTGTTTCACTTCAACTTACGAATGTTCCCCATTGTTTGTGCTTTTTGTATCATATCTGAGAAATCATTGCCTAAAATAAGGTTATCCAAAAATTAAATAAATAAATAAATAAATAAATAAATAAATAAATAAATAAATAAAATAAGGTCATCCAGATTTACGCTTCTATTTTAAGAGTTTGACTATTTCAGCTCTTAACATTTAGGTCTATGATCCATGTAGAGTTAATCTTAGTGTATGCTCTGAAGTAGGTTTTCAAGTTTCTAATTTTGCATTATTATCCATTTGTCTCAGCAAAATTTGTTGGAGCTAGTATTATTTTGAAAATATGTTTGCCCCACAGACTAACAGAAAAGGTCCCTAAACCATTTTTGACAACTTTGTCTTGTCTCTAAGTATTTCTAATCCACTTTATTTTTTTAAATTTATTTATTTATTTTGAGAGACAGAAAGTGCAAGCAAGGGAGGGGCAGAGAGAGAGTGGGAGAGAGAGAATCCCATGCAGGTTCCCTGCTGTCAGCGCAAAGCTCAACACCCAAAGCAGGGCTGGAGCCAAACTCCGACCTCACAAACTGAACAGTGAGATCCTGACCTGAGCCAAAACCAAGAGTCAGATGCTTAACTGACTGAGCCACCCAGGGGCCCCTCTAATCCACTGTAGCCTGTGGTTGTTTAGCCTCATACCAGTGAAATATTTATCTTGTGTTATCTCAGATAAAGGAATTTAGAATAATGACCATGCTTAATGTCATTTGTCAAAGAAATGAATCCTTATGGATTTCCTAAATACAAGTTGAAGGTGGAATTTTTTCCTCAGGATTTCATCCAGATTTTAAATCAGGAATAAGATCATTTGACATTTTTTTTTTTTCTGGGATGTGATTGCTAGTGAAAAGTTCCTTGCCTTTAAATGTTTATGAACCTCCAATTTCCTATTTCTAGAATTATGCTAATGTTGTAGCTTTCTCCCTATTGAACTTCACTTTCTTTGTAAAACAACCACCAATTTTGAACTTACATGACATATCAAGTGCTCAGTTACTAAAATACACATTTTAAAAATTAAGCCTGACGGGGCGCCTGGGTGGCGCAGTCGGTTAAGCGTCCGACTTCAGCCAGGTCACGATCTCGCGGTCCGTGAGTTCGAGCCCCGCGTCAGGCTCTGGGCTGATGGCTCAGAGCCTGGAGCCTGTTTCCGATTCTGTGTCTCCCTCTCTCTCTGCCCCTCCCCCGTTCATGCTCTGTCTCTCTCTGTCCCCCAAAAAAATAAATAAACGTTGAAAAAAAAATTAAAAAAAAAAAAAATTAAGCCTGACAACATTAGTTGTGTTCAGGGTGGTATGGCCAGAATAACCTGCGTAGTCAGTATTAGCCCCCCTTTTAAAAGGAACAAAAGTAAGGCTTTGAGATATTATTTTTAGAAAGCTGTTGTTGACCAGGAAATAATTCCAGCTACAGATAATCCAAAAGTTCAAGAACTACACTGAGAAAGAAATGAGAAAAGGTAAGACTCATTAATATTTTGTTTCAAGTAAAATAAATATGGCTATAACTTTGTTAAATGAGATAGGCTTTGTCATTGATATGAGGAAACATTTTCTGAGGTAGGGGCTTAGGGAAAGTTAGGAAAATGAAAACTGGAATACATTTCCTTTCCTATCACTGCTGATTACAAACATATTTGCATGTAAATAGAAATTTTCTTCTGTGTAATCAGCAGACTATTCCTTTAGTTTACTATGCATGTTGTCACTATGGATCCTTTTTTCCTCAGTAATCAATTCAGATATCACAGACACTAGGCTATGACATCATCAAATAATCCAAGATTAGAAACAGTCATGAGATCGAAACGAGGAATATACTTTTGTACAAATATGTCAGTAATCTACAATAATGGTCACTCTGAATATGGGAAATTCTGATAGCTTTATGAGGCTTAGTCTACCATAAGATATTCAACCAGTACATTGATATTAATATTTTTTGAATGCAGTGTCCTGTCCAAGACAAAAATAACTGTACTATTACAATAAATAGTTATTCAAATTTACCCTTTATCTTCAGACCTCTTATAGAACTTAACTGTACTCTTCTACAGAATGTACCTCTTTGGAAGAATATATATGCCTCAGTCTCTTGCTCTAGTAAATTAGTGAGGTAACTAGTATAATTTAAGAGTAGTTATTTCTTTAAATTTTTTTAAGTTTCTTTATTTTTGAGAGGCAGAGAGAGACAGAGCATGAGTGGGGAAAGGGCAGAGAGACAGAGAGGGAGACACAGAATCCGAAGCAGGCTCCAGGCTCTGAGCTGTCAGCCCAGAGCCGGAAGCAGGGCTCAAACCCACAAACTGTGAGATCTTGACCTGAGCCGAAGTCAGACACTCAACTGACTGAGTCACCCAGGCGCCCCAAGAGTAGTTATTTTTTAATACCCCAAGGCATTCAGCTGAGTATCTGGCTCATAACATGTAGTATAATAATTACTTGCAGATTAAATTAACAGAGCTATGTAATATCAAACAGCTCAGTGGCTCACTACAATTTAATGTGATACCTGTTTTCTCATATGAAACTATGTATATAACCCATTAAAAGCTGGTTACAGTATTCTAAAACATAAAATGTGCTTTTAGAAACAAAGAGGAGGGGCACCTGGGTGGCTCAGTAGGTTAAACACATGACTTCATTTAGTTCAGGTCATGATCTCATGGTTCAGTTTGTGAGTTTGAGCTCCATGCTGAGCTCTGTGCTGACAGCTCACAGCCTGGAACCTGATTTGGATTTTGTGTCTCCCTCTCTGTATCTCTGCCCCTTCCCCACCAGTGCCGTGTCTCTCAAAAAATAAATAATAAAAAAAAAATGTTAAAAATAAAGAAACAAAGAAGAAAAGTAACTGTCCTGGCAAGTCAACTGCATATGACTATTTTCAATATATACATACTTTTTTTTTTTTTAAGTATCAAAGTAGAATTTTTCAGAAAACCAGAATGAGGGCATCAGCATTCAAAAATAACAATTTTATTATTATTTTTTAATTTTCAAAACTATAAAATAAGAATGATTGTCAATTGAAGAATATATAGTATACTATCAAAAAGGAGGGATGCCTGGGTGGCTCAGTCAGTTGAGCATCCAAATTCAGCTCAGGTCATGATCTCATGAGTTCAAACCCCACATAGAGCTGTCTGCTGTCACCACAGAGCCTGCTTTAGATCCTTTGTCCCCCTCTTTCTGTCCCTCTCCCAGTTGTTCTCTCTCCTCAAGAATAAATAAATATTAAAAAAAGGAACTGAATGAATGATAGCCTCCTATTTTAAAAAATATTCTCATATTTAAGCAATCTTAAAAACAAAATATTATTTTAAGTTACTCCTCCTCTGATTTCAAATGACCAGCCTTGATTACTTTACCTTTAACTATCAATTCAAATATGGGACTTCTTACTTGACATCTTGACTTGTATATTGGAAACTTTAAATGGAACATCATCAAAACACAAAATTCTTGATGTGTCCCTTACTAAACCTTTTTCTCCTCCAAAAAAGGAACTACCACCATAAACTCAGCTGCTTATGCCAAAAACATGAGCTTTCTTTGATTCCTACCTTTCATTTCTACTCCATCATAATATACCATCAATACAGAAAAACTACACAATCATGTATATCATGATTATATCCATTTCTGTTTCTACTACCAGCTCTTTAGTCTAATTACTGTAACAGAATCCTAACAGAGTTTTCTAGATTGAATCATTTTGAGTAGTCTTAGTTTTCTTTTTGTTCACTTGTATATTCTAAATTTCATAAGTAAGTATTAATTTTGGTGAGAATTTATATTCAAATAAATTATGCCACTGGAAAAGATTACACAGACACATAACAGTAAAAGAAAGATTTGCAAATGCACGTGAGAAGACAACATGTTTTTCTAGGGTGTATCACTGGATGTAGAGAAGTATTCTGTGTTTTAAGATAAAACATTTTGAGTTGTATGTGTGTGTCAAGTGGTGAGAAGCAGCTTATTTGAATTTTTTCAAAGCAACTTCTTTATACATCTTTTATTAAGCCTATTTATGTTGATTACTGTGTAATTTACATGGGAAAAGGAGATGATTCATTGTCTTTATGAGTGCTTGCATTCTTTTTTTCTTTCTTACTTGTCGACAGAATTGGGTCTTCTCTGCAGCTGGATCTCTGTCCTGGGTTAGGAGACATTGGGACCTAAAAAAGAAACCATAGCTTGAAGATCAGACAGGCCTGGGGATACATCTGACTACTTTGGGGCAATGTGTCGTTATGTCTCTGTCTTTTTCTGTTTTCTTCCCTTCTTTCTTTCAACCCAACCTCTTCCCTTCTTTCTTTCCTTCTTTTCAGAATTAGCACTTCATTATTTGAAAAGACCTATGCTAGGCACCAATTATAAAAAGACAAATAAGAACTTTCTCCATGATCTGGAGGATTTCTAGTTTAGTAGGGAAGTCAGATAGCTACGGTGATACTCAGCATGCCAAGAGATTAAGAGATAAGATTAAATCGGCCTATAAAAGTCAGGGAAAGTTTCAAAAGAACAGGAAGTATTTGAGTTCCCTTTGCCATCAAAGGAGGTTATCTCCCTGAGATACATGATGGGATTTCATGAATATTCTTCTCTCAATTATTACTTTTCTCTCTAAGTAACTTATTATCCTGGGAGATTTTCAATTTTTTTTTTTTCATGAGAATCAGGTTTCAAATTAAATCTAAGAAAATCATGTTGCAGCAATTTATTTCAACAGATTTTCCTGTGTCTACTCTTTAAGGAAATGAAGGTGATACAAAGACTGATGACAATCCCTGATGAATATGGATGCAAAAATTCTCAATAAGATACTAGCAAATAGAATTCAACAGCATATAAAAAGAATTATTCACCATGATCAAGTGGGATTCATTCCTGGGATGCAGGGCTGGTTCAACATTCACAAATCAATCAATGTGATACATCACATTAATAAAAGAAAAGATAAGAACCCTATGATCCTGTCAATCAATGCAGAAAAGGCCTTTGACAAAATTCAGCAACGTTTCTTAATAAAAACCCTCAAGAAAGCGGGATAGAAAGAACATACTTAAAGATCATAAAAGCCATTTACAAAAAGCCCACAGCTAACATCATCCTCAATGGGGAAAAACTGAGAGCTTTTCCCCTGAGATCAGGAACACGACAGGGATGTCCACTCTCACTGCTGTTGTTTAACATAGTGTTGGAAGTTCTAGCATCAGCAATCAGACAACAAAAAGAAATCAAAGGCATCAAAATTGGCAAAGATGAAGTTAAGCTTTCACTTTTTGCAGATGACATGATATTATACGTGGAAAATCTGATAGACTCCACCAGAAGTCTGCTAGAACTGATACATGAATTTAGCAAAGTTGCAGGATACAAAATCAACGTACAGAAATCAGTTGCATTCTTATACACTAATAATGAAGCAACAGAAAGACAAATAAATAAATTTATCCCATTCACAATTGCACCAAGAAGCATAAAATACCTAGGAATAAATCTAACCAAAGATATAAAAGATCTGTATGCTGAAAACTATAGAAAGCTTATGAAGAAAATTGAAGAAGATATAAAGAAATGGAAAAGCATTCCATGCTCATGGATTGGAAGGATAAATATTGTCAAAATGTCAATACTACCCAAAGCTATCTACACATTCAATGCAATCCCAATCAAAATTGCACCAGCATTCTTCTCGAAACTAGAACAAGCATTCCTAAAATTCATATGGAACCACAAAAGGCCCCGAATAGCCAAAGTAATTTTGAAGAAGAAGACCAAAGCAGGAAGCATCACAATCCCAGACTTTAGCCTCTACTACAAAGCTGTCATCATCAAGACAGCATGGTATTGGCACAAAAACAGACACATAGACCAATGTAATAGAATAGAAACCCTAGAACTAGACCCACAAAAGTATGGCCAACTAATCTTTGACAAAGCAGGAAAGAATATCCAATGGAAAAAAGACAGTCTCTTTAACAAATGGTGCTGGCAGAACTGGACAGCAACATGCAGAAGATTGAAACTAGACCACTTTCTCACACCGTTCACAAAAATAAACTCAAAATGGATAAAGGACCTGAATGTGAGACAGGAAACCATCAAAACCCTAGAGGAGAAAGCAGGAAAAGACCTCTCTGACCTCAGCCGTAGCAATCTCTTACTCGACACATCCCCAAAGGCAAGGGAATTAAAAGCAAAAATGAACTACTGGGACCTTATGAAGATACAAAGCTTCTGCACAGCAAAGGAAACAACCAACAAAACTAAAAGGCAACCGATGGAATGGGAAAAGATATTTGCAAATGACATATCGGACAAAGGGCTAGTAACAAAATCTATAAAGAACTTACCAAACTCCACACCCGAAAAACAAATAACCCAGTGAAGAAATGGGCAGAAAACATGAATAGACACTTCTCTAAAGAAGACATCCAGATGGCCAACAGGCACATGAAAAGATGCTCAACGTTGCTCCTCATCAGGGCAATACAAATCAAAACCACACTCAGATATCACCTCACTCTAGTCAGAGTGGCCAAAATGAACAAATCAGGAGACTATAGATGCTGGAGAGGATGTGGAGAAACAGGAACCCTCTTGCACTGTTGGTGGGAATGCAAACTGGTGCAGCCGCTTTGGAAAACAGTGTGGAGGTTCCTCAAAAAATTAAAAATAGACCTACCCTATGACCCTGCAATAGCACTGCTAGGAATTTACCCAAGGGATACAGGAGTACTGATGTACAGGGGCACTTGTACCCCAATGTTTATAGCAGCACTCTCAACAATAGCCAAATTATGGAAAGAGCCTAAATGTCCATCAACTGATGAATGGATAAAGAAATTGTGGTTTATATACACAATGGAGTACTACATGGCAATGAGAAAGAACGAAATATGGCCCTTTGTAGCAACATGGATGGAACTGGAGAGTGTTATGCTAAGTGAAATAAGCCATACAGAGAAAGACAGATACCATATGTTTTCACTCTTATGTGGATCCTGAGAAACTTAACAGAAACCCATGGGGGAGGGGAAGGAAAAAAAAAAAGAGGTTAGAGTGGGAGAGAGCCAAAGCATAAGAGACTCTTAAAAACTGAGAACAAACTGAGGGTTGATGGGGGGTGGGAGGGAGGGGGGGTGGGTGATGGGTATTGAGGAGGGCACCTTTTGGGATGAGCACTGGGTGTTGTATGGAAACCAATTTGACAATAAACTTCATATATTGAAAAAAAAGACTGATAACACAGATGCCCTGTAAAATCTTTTACAGTCTCTCCTATGAAAAGATGGGGAAACATGCAAATAACTCCATTAGTTGTCAGACTAATAAATTACATTACAAAATTATAAACAGTGCTATGAAACTACAGGAAAGACTAGTTCCAAATGAGGGCTCATAGAAAGTTTTCAAAAAAAAAAAAAAAAGATAGTTGATTTACTTCTTGATATATTGGTTATACTTTGGTGAATGAAAATGTGAGGACAAAAATGTATCAGGCCTGAGTGCATGTTGAAGAGAGACATGAGATGAGTATCAACTGACTATATTTTTAGATACTTTAAAACATGGTGAAGGGCAGGAGAAAAAGTGAATTCAGTTTTGGGGAGTCTTGAGCTTATAAAACTGAGAGAAACCCTTAAGAAAAAACAAAACAACAAATAAAATAAAACTTACAAATATAAATTAGGTATAAATGAGAATATTTATTTAGAAAGAGAAACAATTGTAACAAATTATGCATTTAAAAAAACTGATAAATACTGTTAAAGAAAAATCACACTGGATACTTGTTAAAAACAGCAAAGAAGATTTCATTCAAGACTACTGCAATAGAAGAGATTGAACTCAACTCTGCTAAAAACAAAACAAAACAAAACAAAAAAGGCAAGGAGATAATTAAACACTGTCCTGAATAGTGAAGGAGCACTCTGGAGTTCATTGGTGGGGAGGTTGGTCAGTGTTTAGGTCAATGTGTTTGCTAATTGTTGCTTATATAAGTTAGGTTCCTACATTCCCATAGAGACTGGGAGACAGGGTCCCTATCTTTCTTGATTGCTCTCATTTTTCTTTGAGAAAAACATTGCTGGACACAGAGGATTTACATCTTAAAGAGGCAGAGAAAAAATTTACAACTGCAAGTTTTCTAAAGGAAATGCTCTAAGAAAGGGAGACAGGAAGAAACCTGTCTAAAGTTTAACCAGACTGAACAGAATGTTACAGCCATCTGGTTCATCACTAAATCATCAAATCCAAACAAATAAATTTAACGTTTCAGTTACATTTCTTATACATTTGTATATTACCTTTCTCTTCTACAATCGTTGGCTGCATTATCTTTGATTATGTCTTCATCTGGCAACAGTTTTGTGATACCATTTCTTGTAGAAAGAATTCTGACTTCCCCCTAGCAAGGTTGGCTAAAACAAATTATTATTAATAGTTTAAAACATGTATCTCAGATTTATAACTCATCACTGGTAATGCCAAGGAAATTTTAGGATGATTACCAAATTTAAAGAAACTGATGTCAAATTTCTAGAACTTCAGGTTTTCTTTTGCCATAACAAATCCTACTCTTTAGTGAAAATATTCATTTGCCAGTTTGCCAAGGATATCCTGTTGTAGTTGTACACTTTGAGTTTTATGCGATTTTTGTCAATGTTAGTATTTCATATCAAATGAACAGGAAGTCACTACAAATCTGAATGGTGTGATTAGGCAAAGCCAACTCAGGCCAGTAGAAGAGCATGAGCTCTTGGAGCATGGTCTTGGAGAGTCCACTCTGGCTATATTAAGTTGTACATAACGTGAGCAAGCATCGATTTGCAGAACACTAGTGAAGCGTGATGAAAAATGGACGGACAGGGACCAGGCATGGTTGGTTCATGATATAAATGTACATAGTATGTTCCCAATGCTAAACTTAAAATCTACCTTTGAATTTCCTAAGCTAAGGAGCTGAAAATCATTTGGCTCTCTCTATACAGGGATAGTGATCTTTTTCCTTTAGTATTTTTTTTTCTTTTTCAAACAGAATATGAATAAATTGCCAAATTGAAATGATAACTCTGGAAAATTTTTTAAAAAGACTAATTTTTTACAGAAATAATTCTTTTTAAAAATTCCATTATAGAGAAACTGTTACAAGTATATGCAGGGAGGATAATATTCTTTCCTTGCCTAGCAAATAGAAGAAAAAGAATCAAATAGAAGAAACAAAAAAGAAAAGTTAATTGAAAGCTGATTGAGGAGTTACTTTGAAGAGATCCATTACTACCTCTACAGCTATGTCTTTGAATATGCATAGAGAAAAGTTCTCAAGGACAGTATAAAACAAAATGTGCTTTCACGTCATCTAAAGTAAGTTGCGTTTCAGTGCTCGAGTGGATAAAATGTTGCAAATGGAACATAGCCGGAAAAGACCTCCAGAAAGGCTAGAAATAATATGAAAAGAAGCCTTTAATGTCACTGAGGTAATTACTTTTCTCATGAAATAAGTGCCATACTTTACTAGTAAAAGGAGAGGATGACACTGTTTGTCTTGTTCATTGTTAAAATATGATTTATCATAGTTCATTTATGATAGCCTCATATCTTCTTGTCGTATTTTGAATATGATTTATTCAGAAAAAAAATGATTTCACTTTTCATTTTAAAGGTAGTATACAATCATTCCAGTCTATAAATATATTAAAATTCACCACAATAAACTTGGAAATAATTAAAGTTCAGCTTGGATTTCTTCTGTAACCAACCTGCACAAAGGGGAAATGAGAGGCTAAGGGAGAAATGCTTTCATGTTGTCTGGAAAAAGTAATACACTTTTAGAAAAAGGAATGACAGTATTTTAAACATATTCAAATTCATTATGGTTTCTTTTACCAAATCAACATAGCTTATAATGTTATAATTTTATATTCATATGGAAAATTACAATCATTCTTTCCCAAACTATATTCATTCATAAAGGAAATTGCATTTCTAATCAAATAGGGAACAGTACCTCAAATATGTAAAAGAACACTGGCTTTGAGTTAGTAGGGCCCTTTGAAATCACTGGCTGCTCTAGTCTTGAGGCATATTCTCCCACAATTAGTTTGAGGTAGTTTTCCAGTATATTCAGGAAAATTTTACATCTGTCACTTCTGGTTTACATTTTAGAGCACATTTTTTTCCAGGTGCACAGTCTATAATATCAATATTTTGCAAGTGAAGATGACTCCCAAAATATGTTTAATTAAAATCACATGTTGCACAAAAAAAGATACTAATTGTAAATCAAACTTAGAAAATTATTTCTCAATAGGAAGTGTCATCAAGTATTAATAGTACCATTGAGTCTGTAAATTGTTACAACCTTCCTGGAGGGCCAATTTGGCTCCATATATTGACAATTAAAATGTACTTATTTTGTTTTCCAGCAATCTCATTTCTATGAATTTATCATAAGGCAACAACTAGATGCATTTGCCAAATATGTATACAAGACTCTTCATTCTGACATTTTATAGATACCAAAATATTGAATAAAACCAAAATGTTAAACAGTCGTGAGTCATCCAAAATTATTACTCACCAATAATCAAAAATGGTATTTGTTGGGGTGCCTGAGTGGCTCAGTCAGTTAAACGTCCCTCCCATTTTGGCTCAGGTCATCATCTCATGGTTCATGAGTTTTAGCCTGTCATTGGGCTCGTGCTGACAGTGTGTGGCCTGCTTGGGATTCTCTCTCTCTCCCTCTCTTTCTCTGGAGGGGCAGAGATGAACATCCCCACAACCAGTGCTCATCCCAACAAATGCCCTCCTCAATGCCTGTCACCCCCCCCAATCTACCCTCTGATTGTTCTCTGTATTTAAGAGTCTCTTGTGGTTTGCCTCCTTCCCTCTCTGTTTGTAACTATTTTTTCCCCTACCTCCCCCCATGGTCTTCTGTTAAGTTTCTCAAGATCTACATATGAGTGAAAACATAAAATATCTGTCTTTCTTTGACTGACTTATTTCCTTAGCATAATAGCTTCCACTTCATCCACGTTGCTGCAAATGGCATGATTTAATTCTTTCTCATTGCCAACTAATATTCCATTGTATATATAAACCACATATTCTTTATCCATTCATCAGTTGATGGACATTTAGTCTCTTTCCATAATTTGGCTATTGTTGAGAGCACTGCCGTAAACATTAGGTAACTGTGCCCCTGTGCATCAGCACTCCTGTATCCCTTGGGTAAATTCCTAGTAGTGCTATTGCTGGATCATAAGGTAGCTCTGTTTTTAATTTTTTGAGGTGCGCTGTTAGATTTTGTATTGGGGATTTTTCTTGTTTCTTGAGATAGGCCTGGATCACGATGTATTTTCCTCTTAGGACTGCCTTTGCTGCATCCCAAAGGGCTTGGACTGTCATGTTTTCTTTTCATTTGCTTACATATATTTTTTAATTTCTTCTTTAATTGCCTGGTTGACCCATTCATTCTTCTTTTTTTTTAATTTTATTTAATGTTTATTTATTTTTGACAGACAGAGACAGAGCATGAGCGGGGGAGGGGCAGAGAGAAAGAGGGAGACACAGAATCTGAAGCAGACTCCAGGCTCTGAGCTGTCAGCACAGAGCCCAATGCAGGGCTCAAACTCATAGACCACGAGATCATGACCTGAGCCGAAGGCG
The DNA here is from genome assembly GCF_018350155.1 of Leopardus geoffroyi. Taxonomy (NCBI): domain Eukaryota; kingdom Metazoa; phylum Chordata; class Mammalia; order Carnivora; family Felidae; genus Leopardus; species Leopardus geoffroyi. Next base: position 98,468,289 of record NC_059341.1, on the reverse strand, counting down.
GACGCTCAACCGACTGAACCACCCCGGTGCCCTGACCCATTCATTCTTTAGTAGGATGTTCTTTAACCTCTATGCATTTGGAGGTTTTCCAAACTTTTTCCTGTGGTTGATTTCAAGTTTCATAGCATTGTGAGCTGAAATGTGCATGGTATGATCTCAATTCTTTTATATTTATTGAGGGCTGTTTTGTGACCCAGTATATGGTCTATCTTGGAAAATGTTCCATGCGCACTCAAGAAAAATGTGTATTCTGCTGCTTTAGAATAAAAAGTTCTGAATACATCTGTCAAGTCCATCTGGTCCAGTGTATCATTCAGGGCCATTGTTTCTTTATTGATTTTCTGCCTAGATGATCCGTCCATTGTTGTAAGTGGAGTATTAAAGTCCCCTGCAATTGCTGTATTCTTATCAATAAGATTACTAATATTTGTGATTAATTGATTTATATATTTGGGTGTTTCCAGATTAGGTGCATGAACATTTATAATTGTTATCTCTTCTTGATGAATAGACTGTGTTATTATGAATAATGCTCTTCTTCATCTCTTGTTACAGCCTTTGGTTTAAAATCTAGTTTGTCTGGTATGTCTACTCTACTCTTTTGACTTCCCATAGCATGATAGATGGTTCTCCATCCCCTCACTTTCAATCTGAAGGTGTCCTCAGGTCTAAAATGGGTCTGTTATAGACAGCATATAGATGGATCTTGGTTTTTTATCCATTCTCATACCCTATGTCTTTTGATTATTTAGTCCATTTACATTCAGCATTATTATTGAAAGGTATGGATTTAGTATCAATGTGTTATCTGCAGGTTTCATGCTTGTAGTGATGTCTCTATTCCTTTGTAGTCTTTGCAACATTCCACTCACAGAGTCCCCCTTAGGATGTCTTGTAGGGCTGCTTTAGTGGTGATAAACTCCTTCAGTTTTTGTTTGTCTGGGTAAACCTTTATCTCTTCTTCTATTCTGAATGACAGCCTTGCTGGATAGAGGATTCTTGGCTGCATATTTTTCCTGGTAAGCACATTGAAGATTTCCTGCCACTCCCTTCTGGCTTGTCAACTTTCAGTGAGCAGAGCTGCTACTACCCTTATGTGTCTACTCTTGTAGTTTAAGGCCTGTTTGTCCCTAGCTGCTTTCAGAATTCTCTCTTTATCTTTGTATTTTGCCAGTTTCACTATGATAAGTCATGGAGAAGATCAATTCCTGTTATGGCTGAAGGGAGTTCTCTGTGCCTCCTGGATTTCAATGTCTGTTTCCTTCCCCAGATTGAGGAAGTTCTCTGCTATGATTTGTTCAAGTAAACCTTCTGCCCCTTTCTCTCTCTCTTCTTCTGGAACTTCTATGATACGGATATTATTACATTTAATTGAATCACTTAGTTCTCTAATTTTCTCCTTGCAGTCTAGAATTTTTTTCTCTCTCTTTTTCTCAGCTTCATCTTTTTTCATAATTTTATCTTCTATTTCACTTATTCTCCCCTCTGCGTCTTCAATCCTTGCTGTCGCCGCATCTAATTTATTTTGCACCTCATTTACAGCATTTATTAATTTATCATGACTATTTTTTAGTTCCTTGATCTCTACAGCAATAGACTCTCTGCTGTCTTCTATGCTATTAATCACTTCTATGGCTTCCAGTGATTAATCTTATGACTATTATTCTAAATTCTTGATCAGATATATTGTTTGTATCTGTTTTGAGCAATTCTTTAGTTGTGATTACTTCCTGGAATTTCCTTTCAGAATTCTCCTTTTTCATCATTTTGGCTAGTTTTCTGTCCCTTATGTGTTTTAAAAACTTGTTATGTGTCCTGCCTTGCGAGCACTACTATTTTAAAGAGGGGTCATACACTATCCAGGACTTGGCCCTTCAGGAGGTGTTTTTGGAGTGTGTTACTTGCTCTCTGTTGTTGTGACTGGTTGCTTCATCTCCCTACTTGTAGTGATGGTTTGGACTCTCCACCAGGTGTGCTTTGATTTGTTTGTTGAAGTAACCCTGGGAAAAATTTAAAAAAAAAAAAAAAAAGGAGGGGCAGCGGTGGTGGAAGAGGCTTTATCTCATACAGAGAAAAATGACAGGGGTGGGGACAAAGAAAAGAAAATTTACCAGGCAGAGAAACTATACAGTTAATCCAGAGAGAGAGAGAGAGAGAGAGAGAGAGAGAGAGGAAAATAAAGAAGGAGATATAGAACAGGTGTAAAGAGAATAGATTACATATGTCTGCTTAAACAAACCAACAACCAGAATAACCAGACTAGAGAAGGGAAGAAATAAGGAGAAAAGGAAGAAAAAAGTATATATAATATAAGAATTGTCCAAGCATTAAATTGGAAAATGAAAAACCACTGGGTGCCTTGGAACTGGTAGGTGCTGGTCTGGAGGAAGGGTGGTCTGGTTGGTCAGCTTCAATCTTGCTCTGGTAGATACACAGTGGCCAGGCACAGAGGGGCGTAGTTTGATGTAGGTGGGTCCCACCTCCACTGTGGGCCCATTGTCCATTCCCTGAAGCCTCACCTTGCTGGTGATGGGGCGAAAAATGTCAACATCCCAGTCTCTCCTTCTGGGATTGGATATCCCAAACTACTCTGTCCAAGCTGTCCTTATAGTGTTGCCTGGCACAAGTGGGCCATTTTGTTTTATTTTGTTCTGTTTTTGCTGCCCAGTCTCCTGTACCTCCCTGGGGCTTGTCTGGGATTCAAGCCCCGATCTCTTAAAAGATCCCATGCCGCAGACCCCAGTTCTGGGGAAGTGCCTCTCCGCCCTGCCAATAAAGGGCCTCTGGCTGGCAGGTGCAGGCAGGGATCTTTGTCCTTGGAATGGCTATACACCTTCTTCCCACAGAACTCCAGGGAGGAGATTGCTTTCTCCCACTGTGGACTGCGCCTCTGAGCTGCTTAGTGAGCCCGGGGCTGGCTTTCCACCTCCCCAGGTGTGCAGACAGGGCAGCCGACCCCAGTCTGGAGAAAGTCTCGCAGTTAGAAATTGGATCTTTTTCTGTTTTTTTTTATGATACCTGGTCCATGGTTTTTCTCTTGTCCAAATATAATCCTACACTCCCACAGCATCTTCTTCTCTTCCTTTTGTCTCTCCACAGAAGGGAATCCTCCCATCTGTGCCTATGCCATCTGTTTTATCTCTCCCAGTTAGCAATCATGCACCTGTGGCCCGCCAGGTTGTCCCCGTGGGCCCCTGGAGACCTCTCTGTCACTGCAGCCTGGACTCTTGGAATTCCAAGTCCTTTGGCCTCAACACTGCTGTGTTTGTGGGACAAGGGAACTTCGGGTCCCCCTATTTCTCCCTCATGTTGGATTCTTTCCTCAAATAGTCTATATATTTAAAGACCACAAAAAAGAACTGAAAATTGTGTTCTCAGCTGTCAATGCTTAATTTAGGATGTGAGCTCCACCATAGAGTAGAAGCTGTGATACTACCTTAAGTTACTTCTTTTTGTGACTTGGGTTCCTCATCTATAAAATTAGGATAATGATGCCATCCACTAAATCACTGCATGAATGAAAGGATAAAGAACATGCAGAACACTAAAAGCATGTCTAGCAAATACCTAAATCATCATTAGTATATATTACTATCATTGTCATTATTATTTCAGCATACATTCTTCAATGCAACTACCTGATAAATATTTTGAGGAAAAAATTTCAAAGATGGCCGTTCAAGAAAAAACCCAAAACGTATAGGTAATAAGTTAAGGGTTCTGCCTCATTTTGGGACACCTGGGTGGTTCAGTAGGTTAAGCATCCAACTTTGGCTTAGGTCATGATCTCACAGCTTGTGGCTTTGAGCCCGGCCTGGGGCTCTGTGCTGACAGCTCAGAGCCTAGAGCCTGCTTTAGATTCTGTCTCCCACTCTTTCTGCCCCTGCCCCATTTGCACTGTATGTGTGTGTGTATCTCTCTCTCTCTCTCACACATATAGAAAAACATTAACAAAAATTAAAAAAAAATTCTGCCTCATTTTAGTGAAAAGTGGCAAATTAACTACTAATATATCACACTGATTAGGTTGAACTAATCTGGGTCATGTAAAAGGGCTCCGGGTCATGGAAATATGATGAAGATCCTGTAACTATATCAGCATATCAGCCAAACAGGAAGATGATGATGGGAGCCCAGAATAATAAGAAAAAACACACAAAAAATGCCAAAAACTAAGTTTTATCTAGTGTTTGAGCAGAACTTGAGCCTTGAGTTATAATGACATAAAAGCACTTTATATGTATAATGATAGATGATTAACTAGAAAAATAAAAGATTAAAAACTATTTAAAAATTTCAATAAAAATGTTAGAAATGAAATGCAAGCTATGAAAACCTCCTTCATCATTTTATCCAAAATATTCCTACTCTGAGTCATTCTCTTTTATCCTTCTTCATTTCTTTCCACTACTATTATCTCTGATAATATGATGTTCATTCGTTTCTTTCTTTCATGATTCCCCAAGTAGAAGGCAATATATTTAGAACAGTGACTGATACATAGTATGAGCAAAATAAATATTTAGTTGAGAAATATGTACCTCTGAATGAATGAAAGGATCAGTCTGAAAATCAAGTGTGATTGCAAATGTTTAAAAAAGACATTAGTAAATCCCATTTATTTTGGCAAAAAACTGAAATATTTACTGAAATACTCAAAATCACTAAACTAAAAAAAATAGAAACTTGAATTATATGAAGGCCATCAAGGGTTCTTGTTTAGAAAACTATTTAATAGCAGAAATTTGAAAATTCTCCCCATATTAATTTTCAGTTAACATTTCAATGTTGCAGACCCTGGGTGGCTCAGTCGGTTGAGCATCTGACTCTTGATTTCAGCTCAGGTCATGATCCCGGGGTTGTTTGATCAAGCCCCACATCAGGTTCTGCTCTGAGCATGAGCCTGCTTAATATTCTCTCTCTCTTTCCCTCTGCCCCTCTCCCCTACTGAGCTCGCTCTCTCTCTCTCTCTCTCTCTCACACACAAAAACAAACAAACAAACAAACAAAAAACCCCTCAATGTTAAGGGGCACCTGTGTGACTCAGTCCATCAAGTGTCTGCTTCAGTATCAGCTCAGATGCCGATCTCAGGGTTGTGAGTTCAAGCCCCGCATTGGGCTCTGTGCTGGGTATGACTTCTTAATTTTTTTTCAATGTTAAGTACTTTCAATAAAAATTTAAGCAGGATCATAAGTTTATCTAGAGAAGAAAAGATGTAAAAAGTATAAAATAATATTTCAAAAGAGCACGCTAATTGTTCTCTAGAAAATTTTAAAATTTTAGTTAACATCAGTTACATTTGTTTAATGTATGGAAAATACACACTTAGATAAATAACAATATTTGCAATATATAAATATTGTTAAAACAAACCATAAAATAGCTTCACATATACTCGCATACATACAACACACCAATATTATGATAATACAGGTAAAATTTAATAAAAGTTGGAGTAAAAACTGATTATAAATTGGAAGACACATGTTCAGATTCATACCTCATGGTATATAGGCCAAAAAGAAAAAAGAAAAAGCCAGACTGTTTAAATGTTTTTTTAAAAAAGTGGTATAAACTTTAATTGGCAGAAAAAACTGGAATTTGTGCTCTATCATTCTGATTTACAATCAATTTTACACAATAGATAATTCTGTTTAACAGTTCTATTTAAAAAGTAAAACTTCTGAAAAAAATATTGAAATTAAAAATAGATCAGAAATAGGACAAAGAACTACTATTAATTTTTTTTAATGTTTATTTATTTTTGAGAGAGAGAAAGACAGAGTGTGAGCGGAAGGAAAGAGGAAGAGGGAGACACAGAACCCCAAGCAGGCTCCAGGCTCTGAGCTGTCAGCACGTAGCCCCATGTGGAGCTTGAACTCATGGACCATGAGATTGTGACCTGAGCTGAAGTCGGACGCTTAACTGACTGAGCCATGCAGTTGCCCCCAAAAACTACTATTAAAATCTGAATTCCCACAAATAGAAAGAAACATTGGATTTCTAACAGAAAAACGGTCAACAACTATGAGCAGACATTTCTTATAAGAAAACCTTGAGAAATGCACACCATTAAGAAAATGTTGAGCCTCACTAGTTGTCAGATGAATTTAGTTTAAGGAATATTTTGGTACTTATTAAATATGCAATAATAAAATTTAATACGAATATTTATCCATACATTAAGTGGAATGAGCAAGGAAAAAAAATAGTAGTAGATAAACTCAACACCAAAAAAACAAATAATCTGATTAAAATGGGCAGGGAACCTGAATAGACATTTTTTTCAAAGAAGGCATACAGATGACTAACAGACACGTGAAAAGATGCTCAAAATCAGTAATCATTAGGGAGACGCAGATCAAAACCGCAAGGACATGCTGCTTTATATCTGTAAGAATGGATAGTTTAAAAAGAAAAAAAAAAAAACACAAAAGAAATAACAAGTATTGGCCAGGATGTGGATATTAATGGAACCCTCCTGCACTGTTGGTGGGGATGTAAATTGGTGAAGCCACTGTGGAAAACGTATGGAGGTTCCTCAAAAAACTCAAAATGAAATACAATAAAATCTAGTAATTCCACTACTGAGTATTTACCCAAAAGAAACAGACACACTAATAGGAACATGTATATGCACTCTTATGTTTGTTGTAGCAGTATTTACAAGGGCAGGGAGAGACTAAAGAAAGAGGCAGGCCACTCCAGATTGGTAAATAAATGATGGATTTATTAAAATATTAGTAAAACTATTAGTTGTTATAAGTAAAATATTAGTATATCTATTCTTATATAAATACAAGAAATTTAGTTAAATATACTCGTTAGTAAATATATTAATGATGTTAATTCTTTCCCAAACTAACCTAGAGATTTAACAAACTAGCCAAAATGGCAGCAAGATAAAAAAAAATGCAGCAAGATTTTTTTTAGATACAGAAATGCTGACTCTAAAATTTATTTGGGAAGTCAATAAAACAAAAACCAGAATAGATAAATCAATTTTGAAAAATAATAAACTGAAGGAATCATATCAGGCAATTATATGACTCACTATATAGCTATACTAATTAAGACCCTATGTAGTATTGATGAAGGGATAGATCACAGACACATAAATCAATGGAACAGAATATAGAACACAGAACTAGATCTTACAAGTATGTGCGTGCACACACACACACACACACACACACACACAAGCACACACACAAACCATATCACTTTTGAATAGGTTGCAAGAGTAATTCATTGGAGAAAGGATACTGTGTTAAACAAGTAGTCCTGGATAACTGGGTACCCATATGCCCCAAAATGAATCTCAACCTAAACCTGATCACATAAAAGTTAACTTAATATATACCATAGATATAAATACAAAGGTAAAACTATAAAAATTTTAGAATATATTTTTTATGAAAAGAGGTTAAGAATGAGTTCTTAAATATAATACCAAAAGCATGATCTATAAAGGAAAAAAATGTATAAAGTGGACTTCATCAAAGTTAAAAAATGCTCACAATGTATACATGTAAAAACCATCACATTGTACACCTTACACTTACCAGTGTCACATATCAATTATATCTTAATAAAGCAGTGGGGGAATGTTTTAAAACATTGTTCTGTGAAAGACCCTATTAAGAGGATTGAAAGACAAGATGCAGACCTGGAGACATTTGCAAACCACATTGCTGACAAAAGACTAGTATTTAGGTTGTATAAAGAACTTTCAAAACTGAACAGTAAACAAATAACAGTTTACAAAGGATTCCTAGAAAATGGGGAAAAGATGTGTATAGAGATTTCACCAAAAAGGACATAAAGGTGGCCAAAAAAAAAAAAACAAAAAAAACGTGCACGTCATTAGTCAATAATGCAGATTAAAAACACAGATTAAATGCAGATTAAAACACAGTGAGACATCCTTACACACTTATCAGAATGACTAAAATAAAAAATAGCAAAACACCAAATGCTGGCAATGATGCAGTAAGGCTAGATCACTCATATACTGCTGGTGAAAATGTAGCAGTACACTCTGGAAAGCAGTTTGGTGGTTCTTATAAAATTAAGGATGTGGCTACCATGCTGCCCAATAATTATACTTTTTGATAAGTATTCATCTCAAGAAATAAAAATGTATCACATAAAATAAAAATGCATACATATATTCACAGCAAATTTGTTCATAATATCTAAAAACTGAAAACAACCCAGATGTCCTTTAATAAATGAATGGTTAAACACATTTTTTAGTACATACATATCACAGAACACTACTCAGCAATAAAAAGGAACCAACTATGGACACACACAACAATTTGGATGAATCCCCAAGTAATTATGTTCTGTAAAAAAAAGTAAATCCTAAAGGTTACATATTGTTTGATACCATTTATACAACATTCTTGAAATAACAAAATTATGGAAACTGGGAACAGATTAGTGGTTGTCAGTGTCAAGGAGTCAGTAGGAATAGGAGGGGAGTGGCTAAGGCTCCAAAAGGGCTATATGAGAGAACCTTTGTGGTGATGGAATAGATATGTGTCATCATCATAATATAATAATAATAATAATAATAATAATAATGATAATGATAATAGGCAAGAAAATTTACATATGAGGTTCCTCTCCATCAGCTGAAAGACAAGTAGATTTCCCCATGCACCTGCCAGAATCTTAAAAGTTTACATAAAAGCCTTGACCGGGTTTAGCCATATATTGAATCCACTGGTCTCAGAAACTCAAAAATCTCTTAGTACTGTGACATTCTTGAAATGGCTGCTAGTGTGGGAACAGTAGGTGGGGCTTAAATTCCTCTAAAAGGGAGGGGTGAGGAGCCTCCAATTGCCCAGATCTAGCTCCCGGGATCAACCTGCAGTCACATTCTCTCCTTTACCTCCACAAACAGGGACATAATTTGGTCTAGAGAATGTGGCGACTTGCACTGTAGGGGGTTCAGTAGAGTGTCAAGAAGTGGTTAGACCGTGGATGTGCTATGATGGCAAGGGCAACAGGATTTATGTGAGAGTGGAAATAAAGAGGAACCAAGAGTGATTCCAGGACTATTGCCTGATCAATCATACATGTATGGGGAAAAAAGATTGAGGGGTGGCAGGAACAGATTTGGGGGAATATAAAGTTCTTTGGACCTAGATATATTAAGGTTGAAACATGTTATTACATAAATAAGTGATTTCAAGAAGAGAAAAATTTAATTATGTTATAGTATTTGGAATTAATGAAATGTAGTTGTATTTGGAAGCAAACAACATTCTAATATCAAATGTTTATGTATAAAATGTACAAATTAATAGAGTCCACATCATGTTATGAGGATTAAGTGGTAGAGTGTGCATAAAGTACTTAGCAGAGGACCTGGCAAACGGGTAGTGATCAATAAGTACTCACTAAAGCAGCAATAATACCAGTAACTATCATGTTCATTTATGTACGTAGATAAGGAAAACAAGCAGAAGGCAACATAAACGATGTAAATTGTTGGACTAATATTGAAAAACTTTGCTTTCTTTTTAAAATTAGTGTTCTAATACAATTGTTAACTCTCACATTAAAATATCACTTTTCATTTGTTCTGTATTTGTTCTTCACATTCTACCTAAGCTATAGATCAGTATGTGTTAGCACTTCTGAATTTGCTGATATAGTTTCATTTAAATGCTGATTCCATATAACTTGTTATTACCAGTGCATGTATGTTATTTTGTAGATAAAATAGAAAATCAGATAATAAAATAAAAATGCTTATATTTCTGTAACAAATAATAAACAGACACAACTATTTTATACATTGGTAAACAACTGTTCATTCTTAAACCTATAGCTATTTCAATTATTCATTGATTAAATAAATATTTATTGAATTGTGTATATCAGGCACTGTTCTGGCCACTGAAGATTAAGCCATGAAAAATCCTTGCACTTGTAGAGAATACATTCTGTCTGGAGTAATAATGAAAACACGAATGAATGAAATGTAATATTTGCTAGAAGTTAAGTGATACAAATTTTTAATAAAAGCAAGGAAGGGATATGAAGACTGCTGGAGTGGTGAGAGGGCTACAAGATGCAACAGCATTGGGAGGACTTCAATGAGAAGGTGACAGGGTAAGACTGAGAGAGTTGCAGGGGGTGGGGGGGTTGGGGGGGGAGTCGGCCGGGTAAGAACAGTGCCAAGGGTCTAAGTGTATTACATGCTTCATGGGAGTGGTCAGTGTAACTGGAAGAGAGGGAGCCAGAAAGTGGTAGAGAAAGGTTGGAGATGTAACATGTGGCTGCATGCTTGTAAACCATTTTATGTTCCTCGACCTTGACTCTGAATAACTTGGGAACCATTGGACAGTCACAGTCTGCCATATAGTTATAGAATCACTCTGGATCCTTTTTGAGAATAAACTCAAAGAGAGCAAGAGGAAAAGCAAAGGAACATTTAGGCTTTGGCAATTATCTAGACACATCGATGATGGGAAAGCTTATTAAACATTTATTACTTCATGTCTATAGTTTTTAAACTTTTATCAAAGTTAAACACTCTTGGTTTTAAATGCCAGCAAGATCTTCAAGGTTTAGAAGGAATAATTTCCTTATTTCACTCTTGTGTTCATTTCACAGAGGCACCCGCTCTCAAGTCTTTCAGATACTCCCTCTCCCACCCTGTGCTAGAGTTAGCTATTTGTTTATTAGATAACATATTGTTTTAAATGCAAACACCTTACTTTTTTTGATTTTTGATACTATCCTTTGGTATTATATCATGGAAAATGAAGATTTAGCTTTCTTACCTCCCCTATACACACAGGCAAGCGATGCGTGTATGCCTACAATCACTTCCCATTAGCCCATTTATCAGATTTGGCTAGACCATTTATATTCTTGTGATTCTATATTAAATATTTTCCACTCAGCTATGTAATGCACTATGATTGGGTTTCATTTTATCTCTTATATACTCTTTTTGGCTTCCCAAAGGTAATAGTTGTCTACTATGTAGAAATATTTAAATTTTTATGGATCTGTCATTAATTTACTCCCAAGCTCTTTGTCGAAGTGTAAAACTCTTCTCAGCACATTCAAGTAATAAATTAATCCATTAATTTAATCTTTTCCCCACTTCCTCCTGGATCCCTGCACTGATTCCTCACCAAGTTATTATCTTCCAATATCATTTTAATATGATATTTTACCTGGAAATTTTCCTAATTTTTCTCCTGTGCTATATCACAACCCTAGAAACTTATTTTCTCGTTTCTTGGCTTGTTACATTTTTCCTCTGATATCTGAGTTTTTCTGGGCTTACTGTAAAGCTTATGTTTCTGCATCTTATAGGCAGCTGTGTAGGCAATTACTTGTTGATTTGTCTTCCAACCTCTTATCTCCACTATTTTCTCTATTCATATTTTTAAATAATTTTTAAAAAGTGTCTCTATGGTCATCAGTGGACTTTGGGGAAGGAAGTACAATGAGGGAAGATAACCAATCAAATATATTTAAATGAAAATATTTAATTGGACTTAATTTCACTTAATCATAGACTATGCATGCTTTTCCATATCAGCAAATACCCTAATGTGTTACATTCAGATTGCATTATACTTTGTTGTTATAAATATGGCTAAATAAACTTTCCTAAAACGTTTAGGAAAAAGTCTAGGAATAGAACTGGTAGAACAAATACGCACATTTTAAAGTGAGCTTAATTTTTATTTTTTACTTTTATGACACAAGTCATATATGTTTAGAAGACACAAAAAGGCTACTTCTTCTTTCGTCTATAATTTTAAAAAGACAATAAATTCCACTATGCAATAATGGCAATATGGCACGATTAAGTATTTTAATATTTAATGATTCAGGCTTTCTCTTTCTCTCTCTCTCTCTTTGTTTTGTTTTATTTTTCCCTGTCTACCTCTATCGCATGCTCTGCAGTCATATAAGCAGTCATATACTGGTAAATGTTTAACAGGCTTGGGAGGGTGAGCCTTGATTTGTAATGCTTGTTAGTTTCTGTGGTATAATCAATTACCTACTGTGGCTGATTCCAACCTCATATCACTTATGAAGGCAGAGTTGGGAAAAGAGGAACAAAGCTGACACATGGCAAGCCAATGCAAGCCAGCTCCAGCACACTGTTACCTTGCCATGTGTCTTTTAAATATTTTCTAGCTTGTACGCATTTTATCCTTTGAGACTTTTTTAAAACTGTCATTTAATGATTTATGTGTTTACATGTACAAAAAAACACACTTTTGTTTGACCCTCTCTGTTACGTTAAAATAAGTTGGACGCTTAACTAACTGAGCCACTCAGGTGTCCCAACATTGGTAAATTGAGGGGTACAGCGTTATGATTTTTTACATGTATATATTGCAAACATTTTAAAAGTCTGATAAAGTGCAGCTTATCTGTTTTTCCCTCCCTTTATAGAACATGCTTTTATATTATGTCTAAGAAGCCATTGCTTAACCTCTGGTCATCAAGACTATCTTCTAAAATTTTTATAGTTTTACATTTTACATGTATATCTGTGATGCATTTTGGGTAATATTTTGTATATACTATCAGGTTTAGGGTGAGTTTCCAGCTGAAGTTAATTTCTGGCAAGTCGTCCCTTGGCTTTTGGATGTCTTCCTTCTCAATGTGTTCTGACACGGCTGAGACAGACAGAAAGCTCTGGTGTCTCTTCCTTTCTGCATTCCCAGCACATTAAGGCTCCACCCTTACGGTGTCATTTAACCTTAATCACACCTCATTAAATGCCCTATCTCCAATACCTCACATGGATGGTTAGGACTCCAACATAGGTATTTGGAACAACATGATACAGTTCATAGGAATCAGTTTTTTGTCAACCAATAAGTTGAACAAGATTGTACAAGATCTTTGAGAGTATTAGCTGTTTGGTGTCAGTATTTTAACTGCTGGTTAGTTAGGGTAACACCAGTGGAGATGTTAGAGACAGAACAATGTCAGTTGTGGCATGGGAAGGAGTTTGGACAAGGTGTCTGGAAATTGAGAACTGGTTGGGGTTGGTTATGAGAACAGGAAGGCAATCAGGGGCCAGCCAGTTCATGCAGCACCTGGTAGGACCTGAAAAGATCCTAAAGGATTTATATCTTGGTCAAAATATTTAGTAATTAGGGAAATAACTTCATCAGAATGAATTTGGAGAACACTCTGATTCCATTTAGGGAATGCACTGGTTGGGAGGAAACATGTAGATATTTTGTGAGAGGAATAATGGAAATTTGGTATACACAGAGAAAGATATGAAGTATTCCTATACTGAAAGAAACAATTTAAAGTTCAGATACTGCGGAATGACTACGTCAATCTTGCCATATCAAATTTTAATATATTTGTATATTCTAAAAATGGTTTTAATAGTCTTTTAAAAATGAATAACACAAAAATTTTCACAAAACCATGTTACGTGGAGGATACAATATTTAAAACAATGTTTCTAATTTTGTAAACGTCTGTATACATACATGAATAGCATAGGTTTATAGACACATATAAATATTATAAATATTTATGAATAACATGGACAACTTAAAAAATGAATGCAGTAAAACATAAAATTAAGATGATAAAATATAAATATTAAATATAAAATAGTTGATATGAATTTTAAATATTAAAATAGGACATAAAATATTAATCATTGCTTCTCCTAAGGAGACAAATTATATTTTATTATTTTCAATCTGCTTTTGGTACATCTCCAAATATTTTATACTGTATGATTTGCTCAAAGTTCTAAATTTTTCTAATATGTATTGTATGGATTATATTTCTGGGCAGAAAAATGGTATAAATCTGGTACATAAACTTAGAAACTTTAGACTGAAAGAGGAAATACTCTATTTAGTAACCAAGTAGGTTATAACTAATAATGCATTATAGTACTAGGTATTATATATATTGTATATTGTATATCTGTCTTGATTTTATTGTGTTGGTGAGACTAATAAAGTTGAAGAGTGAAACAAAAAACAATAGCTTAGAACAAAAATTTTAAAAAATTGTGACTTTTACTTTTTCACTCTGATTGCATTAGTACAATTCTGGGAATTATGAATATCTCACAAGGGTGAAAACAAAACAAAGAAAGTGTCTGCACATCTTTTGTAAGTTGTGCAAAAATTGCATGTAAATGTTGTATAAAAATAGGTGGGGAAAAAAAGCCCCTGGTTTGAAATTAAAAAGACTGTGGTTGATCCCAAATGTTCTACTAGGTAGCCATGGGATTTTTACCAAGTCAACTAACTCCTATTTTCATTATTGGTAAATAAATTAGAAAATATGCCCCACTCTACCGTACTGCGTGTGGGTTGTGGGGAGGATGTAAAATAATGTATGAAAATTACATGAAAATAATATGTTATACAAATCTAAAATTCTTTGCCTTGACTATAAAATTAATGGTCACAGGAAAACAAACAACAAATAGATTGTATTGAAAACTTGAAATAATTAAACTGGGTATGAGGAAAGCCAAACACTAATTAAACCAATTTTCTTTTATTTGGGGTTAACAAATATCTCTCATACTCATGTAGGTCTAGTAATAACTAACAATTAGTTAACTTCTTCCCTAATGGTTTAAAAAGACAGGCCATTTGATTAAGGACTTCATTAGCAGATTTTAAATTATTTTTATTGTAGCACAATATAATATCAATTCAACATAAGTATCCCAGAAATAAACTAGATCTACTCAGTTTAGATCTAAATCACACCTCTATTTATTCATAGTTAATAAACTTCATCAAATGAATAATATGCTGAGTTATGCAAATATAATATGTACACTTGGGATAATTGTCGTGAGTATAACCGATGAAAAGAATGTTAAAAAAAAAGAGTTCATAATAGAGGACAGTTAACTAACATTTATCTCAGAGTCTCTGGGTAGTCAGAACAAAATTGAAAAATTAATTAGCATCATGCATTTTTCTTTGGTCAATGAAAATTGTGCATGGCTCTAAATTGCTCTCTTCAAGTCTCTCATAATCATAGAATATTCTGCTAGACTTTAAAAAATATGCACATAGGGGCGCCTGGTTGGCAGCTGGTTAAGCATAAGACTCTCACGGTTGTGATCGAGCCCTGCATCTGGCTCTGAGCTGACAACACAGAGCCTGCTTGGGATTTTCTCTCTTCCTCTCTCTCTGTCCCTCTACTCGTTCTCTCTCTCTCTCTCTCTCTCTCTCTCTCTCTCTCTCTCTCTCAAAATAAATAAATAAACATTTATGAGTGTAAACCCTGAATTTCTCTTTCTACTGAACAAGTGTGGTCAAGAATGATGAAGAACTCCCTTTGTAAACTCACTCTCCATACTCCCTCTCCAAACGTAGTGTGGAGGAAAGAATGTCCAACTTTTGCACCCAGTACTGACTTTTCTCACACTTTATTGTAGTTTCTTGGTTAACCTTTCTGGGCCCAACCTAATACAAAACTCCTTGTGAGGCCCTGAAATGACTTTGGTAGGGGATCATTTATTCTCTGTATTCTATTTCAGACTTAATAGCCCTAACACTTTTGAGGGGCCTGAAGTAGTTTCTTTAATTTGTTCATGGTCAATTAGGCACAAATCTATACATGGCTCATTTTCTGCATAATGAACAGGGTGAGATTAAGATATTTAAATGCCTTAAGCATCAGGAAAATATAGATCCTTGTTTTGTGTGACATTAGAAAATAAACATTAACCTCCAAAATGCATTTAAAGAAATAACATACCATTTCTCTCAAGTATTTCTTAGAATGTTTGAAATATCAGCTATAAACTTATTTTAGATATTTTCTAATTTTTATGCTAATTATTAGCTGCATACAAGTAAATGTTTATTATATCTAACAGGTAAAGCTACATAGGTTATATTAGACTCATTATATTTGTATCTCTATTAATTCACCATTAATTTCTCACCCTATCAACCTGTGCATTCAAGCAATATATGTATATTTATGCTGTGACAACTAGTTAAAAAAAAAGTTTCAAGAGAATATGGAGAATCTATTTGCTGTAAATTAATACTTTTCCCCTACAAACAAACCTTTTAAGACAGGCATTTGAATTATTGATATGAAATATTTTTGTCAGAACATTTAATTATGTCCTTTTTGCAGAGTACTAATCATTCAATCAGTACATTTTAATGTAGTGACAGAAAGATTTCTGAATTTGATGTACTTATAATATTTCCACCATTCATAGTCAAATTTATTTTTTCTGTTGCATTTTTTTCTATAAATGGAAAAGAAAAGAAACACAAACAAAAACTAAATTTTGCCGAATTGCTTATTCTTAAGAGTCATACTATTTCCCTTGGTTTCAAGAGCCATATCATGGGAAAAGACACAATATATTATGACTTATCTTACTCTTTTAAATACAGAACCTATAATACCAAAAGTAAGGTTTCCTGTTTCCAAAGCTTTAATTTTCTCTACAGGTGAGATCTTAGCTAATTATTTATGTGTATCTGTTTGCGACATGCTTTTTATACCACTTTTCTATGTACAAATCTTCGTACGGGTCATCTGAGAAAATATGTCAATACTATGGAATTAGTACATAGCTAGTGTATTGATTCAATTAAATGTGTACTGACAAATTAGTGTTCTTATTTTCGATCTGCCCACTTTTCAAGTAAAGAAAAGCTGGGAAACAATTGTCTACAAAATTATTCCTGGATATCCCATGACTTGCAAATTGAGAATAAATTTAGAATCAAAATTTATATTTTCCCAAATTATGTATTAGTTATATAGCACAGTATGAAATATTAGAAGCAAACTGCTTAAATGTGTCTATTTGAAATCATAATATCAGAATATCAATTATGAATATGCAAACAATAACATCTTTTTTGAAAGAATAGGAACCTGATAATTATAATTAAATATATTTTTATTTATAAATATATAACAGTTTTATTAAATTTCATTGTCATTCATTTGGAACATTTTTTTCTTTATATAGATGTTCTTCTTATATCAATGCTTTTGCTCTACCTACATATTTATATGAATAAAACACATATATGAACTTAAAAATAGATACATTTTTCCTAAATTACAATACAGAATCACATGATTCTAGGATTGAAGGTGATTGTAGGTGATATTTATTCTAAATTTCTCATTTTATAGTGAGTAAATTGTTACAGAGAAGACTATAGAACTGGTAGTAGTAATAACAGGAAAAGAAAACAGTTCTTGATATATCCAGCTTGAATATTTTCTCATAAAATAATGGCCTAAGTTTGAATATCCTCCTGTTTCAGATTTCCTAGACTATCACAGATTGTAATACCATGCACCCAAATGTTTGGATTTTGTAGCTAAATGTGAACAAATTGCCTCAAGTCTACCTGATCAAGCTTCTTTGCAACCCATACATACATAATCAGCAGTCTATCTGCCTCACATAGATTATCTCCACAACAGTTCTTGACCTGGACTCCCCTATCTTCCCACATAGGCAGACCTCCTGGTGTCTTTATTTATTAGCATAGTTCTGAGCTAGGAATTAGAAGATAGGAAGATTTTGGGGGGAAGGTAGGCAGAGATAGGTTAATAAGGATGGATACAAATGGATGTGATTTTATTTTTTAAGTTTATTTATTTATTTTGAGAGAGAGAGAGAGAGCGAGAACGTGCAAGAGTGGGGGAGGGGCAGCGGGAGAGGTAGAGAGAGCATCCCAAGCTGACTCTGCACTGCCAGCACGGACCCTGACACGGGGCTCAAACTCATGGGTCATGAGATCATGACCTAAGCCGAAATCAGGAGTCATAGAAGTTTAACCTACTGAGCCATCCAGGTGACCTGAAATCTACCTGTGATTTTAATTAATAAGTAATGAAACTAAAATGAAATAACTTTTGACTCTCCAAAGAAGTGGGCTATTGACTTGAGAAAACTTTGTATTACAGATGGCAATGATACACTTCTTTCTACTGATAAGTTTAACTTACCTCTATTTAAGAGCTGAATTATTTGTTCCATTTTATAGGTTTTGATTTATCTTCTCCAATCCCTTAATCATTCCCAGCCTGTGCTCATATATTTGCTTCACATGCAAAGAATGTTAGGTTTCTTTTAACAGGAATAATATTTTTCCTTTACAAAGTGAGCTTATATCATATACAAGACATAGCCAATGAGCTTGATACAAATAGTATCAAAATAGTCAAGGAAGGAGAGTCTTTTCCATTTCTCTGCTTTAACAGAATTACTTGCACATATTACCATATTAATTTAGGAAATCAGACATTTTCCAACAGTCCTAACTCCTGAGGCATTCACTGTATGTAAGCCTCAGAAGGACCTTCCGCCCAAAGACATGCCATAAATATAAAACAGCTTCTATAAATAAAATTGATCTCATTATTCCTCCATTCTTGTATGACATTTATTCACTCTTATAAAGTTAAGTTTCTAAAATTTAATTTTGTCTTCTTTTGTCTTTAAGATATTCACCTGTTTTATTGATTTCAGAGTAAAGCTCAAACTGTAAATCATTAAATTCAAGGGTTTTCGTGGTATGATCCCCATTAATAGTTATAGAATTATTTTTTTAATAATTGCACTCCCTGAACTCTGCACCTCTGCCAGATTCAATGACTGTTAGCTGTCTGACACCTCATGGCCTCTCACCTTGGGGTATTTGTGTGCGGTGTTTGGAACAGTTTCTCAATCCTTGCTCTTCATGGTTATACCCTATTCATTTTCCCTAACTCTATGACATGAGTGCCTTCACAAATCCTTCCCTGAAATTATATATCCAGAATATTTGTTTTATTTTGTTTTTATTTTTTTTTATTTGGACTTAAAGCATTTTCTACTACCCATATGCACTTACCCTACTTGTGCTGAGGGGAGAATTCATAAAATAGCCATTTTAAAATTCTTATTATTTTTAGCAAGAGAAATTAAAATTGAAACATTTCAAGGGTATTGTTATTTCTAGTAGCATAGCCATCCTGGAAAGTATTGCATGTGTGAGAAATGCAGACTAGACTGATAAGCCATCAAGTCAGAAATTTTGCATCAGATTCTAAATCAGTGCCTGTACCACAAGAGTAGTCACAAATTTTGATCTCACCATAACAGGAGAGTCTCCATTATTCTGGAGGCAGGATGTCTTGGGGATGTTTTTGGCATGGTATAGCCTGCCCTTTCTTTTCCCTCATTGTTAGAGGACTTTAATATTACTGAGATGAGGTGGCCCATTGTGCAGAGGTTCAACAAATCTGGAAGGAAAAGTTTTAAGACTCCTATCACACCACTTTTGAGATCCAATTTCATTAGAATGTCTCTAGTGGATTGAGATGATCTGGAGAAGTGAGCAAGGATGACAAGTATAGGCCCAGGAGCTTCTAAAGGGGAATCCACCATGCAAGAAGAAAGATGGCTAAGAGCCAGCCATTCCGTCACTATCGGTATATCATGAAGAACACTTCACAGTATCATGAAGTTTTACTTTGATATGTAAAAACTGAAACAATTATATCACTGAAGTACAATACCTTGGAATGTCAGGTCAATCTGGTTAAAGCACAAAGAGCATCCAACTGCTCTTACAGGATCCTTCACGTTTAAATGCCCACATATGAATGCCAATCTTGTTTGGTTTCGTTTGGTTTTAGTTTTGTTTTTTTCTGTGACGTGAGAACAATCAGAATTGATTCTTTTTTAAAAAGACATACAGAAAGAAAACGCTCAAATATCAAGAATTACCTGGATATTAAGCCTCTAGTTTGGGTGACAGTAATAGCAGCTGCACTCTTCCTGGACCATCAAGAGGGTGGTCTCAGCTCTGGTTTCAACAACATGGTAGGAAGACGCAGCTGATCTGTATCAGCCCTCAATTTCTTGGCTTTATCTATAAGGAGGAGAAGTAAAAAGCAAAAGAAGACGTCATTGAAATAGGTGATATCAGACATCACAGTTGTATTGATATGAAAAAAAGACCTCTGATTTTTCAATGTCAAGTCTATAAATATTCTTTAATAAGTAATTTTTTAATATTGTCTATTTACTTTACTACAGTGAATAGGGATTGTCTTTATCTTATTAACTGTTACATATCTGATACCTATATGAAGTCTGAACCTTAGTAGATACTGAATAAATAACTGTGAAAACAGTGAAAGAATGGAATAATATATTTTCCAGAATCTAAGATGGACTTGGATTTTTTTAAAAGACTACAGTTAAGTTATAGCTTTAATGAAAACAAAATCTTAATACTACTGCATAAAGTACATTTAAAAATTATAAAACATATTATCTTTAGAAAAATTTAAAAGAGTATACATTGACAATTAAGAAAATATAATAAGTAATATGGCTAACATAAAAAAAATTCTAGTACATGGAATAAATGGCATGAAATGTTAAGTCTTGTAACTTCTGTTTCAGAACTGAAAATATGATCCATTACTTATAAGTTTTATAAATGCCTAAAATCCCATTTGCATCATCTCATTTTGATTTATAAACTAGATAAAGAAAAGTGAGGCTCAGAGGCCTATTTTATGAAGCTTGTACACTTCTCTAGGTATATGGAAGTGAATATATGGTCTCCTTTGGTTGAGTAACTTCTGAATTCCCATATTGTTCATTGAACACTCATATTTGTTACCAAAAGAAATTTATCCTTTTTTAATTTAAGAAATATTTAAAAACTATACTCAGGGATCTGAACCAACAATTTCTAAGCTGCAAATAGGTGTTTTCTCTTCTAGTCGTGAGGCTGAAAGACTCTCTTTTCCATATCTTGTAAAAGTTTCATTCAGCAAGTATTAGACCCCAAGTGTCTACCCATCATATTGTATCTTCTGCCTCTCTATTATATGATTTTCTGAGAAAATATCATAACCTACCATGGGATAAAAAGACAAGTTAGAGCAAAGATAAGCCAATAGAGTTGCTCCCAATGCTAATGCCATACCCTACAGAATGAGGATGCATCTCAGCATGTATTTATTAAGAGCTAACTATCATCTATAATATGCTAGTCACTCCAAGGAACACAAAGTCTATGGAAGACATGTTTCCTGCACTCAAATTAATTCAATTGTAGTTAGACCCAGAAAATACGTAGTGTATATTATCACCATTATACCCGGTGGAAAATGATGAGACCAGCTATTGATATAGTATGGCCATTGGCCTGAAATCTCTCCACTTCCTGAGGGACATGGAGAAATATGTGAGATTGTTAGGGGTTGTCATAGTCACAAGGAGAGTGTATACTAGGGAGAGGAACAGAGATTCTATTCTATATATCAAGAGTGTGAAACACTTCTAGACAGCAAAATATTGACTGATTCAAAATGCCAATATAGTCCCAGAGAGAAATAATATAGATTAAACCATATACATAAAACATATGTATTTTATATAAATATATTTTATTCACTGTAAAATTTTGGAACATAGCTTGAGAAATTTTATTGCTGGGAAAGAATTTTACAGAATAGGGATCTCCTCTGTATATTTCAAAGGAAAAAGAGACAACGAAGGCTATACCATGTTTCTGCTCTTCTTGGAAAGATAAAGGAGACCCGGATTTAAAAAACGTTATCTCTATCAAAAATTTAAAAATGTTTGTCAATGATTTGCAGTCACCCTCTTATGCATACTTACTGAGTTCTCTTACCACCTCCCCTTACCTCTGGAGTGTATATATTTTCTTTTTCTCCAGACAGAAAATCAGGTAAATACCTTCTTGTGAAATCGAGGTTGGATTTTCAAAATGGGGTTGCTGCCTCAGCATATGGTCATTGTGGTGTATGGTTTGGTCATTGGTTTTGGTGAAGGGAGGTTAAGTTTACCTGAATCCTGAAGTAAAACATAGCATTTTATATGTCTTGCTGCTGCAAGTGAACTTATAAAGAGCACTCTGGTTCAGAGAAGCAGCCAGCAAGGTGGAAGAAACTGTGCAAGCTACCTACAGGAATAAACTAAGACCTTCATTCATAAATATAATGGGACAAAAAAGAATTACCATATATTTTTAAAAATTAGTATGAAAAATTAATTTACTAGTAAAAATACATCGACTATAGAAGAAAGGTAGATAATTTAGAGAGAGGCATATAACTTTTAAAAAATTAAGAGAAAAGTAAAAAAAAAACTCTACTTAATAAATTTAGAGATATGAGAAGATAAGATATGAGAAGAAAAGAACAAACATTTATGAGAAAGAGACAGTTACAAATCAAGAAGGAATTAATGAAAATTAAAAATATAATTCCCCTAGGAGTAAAGACTATGAAGCTATCTCTGAATTAAGAACAAAAACACAGAGATGCAAAGTATGAGAGGAAATCCGAGAGACAACAGATTTCAGATCAGATAACCAACAAAGGACTAATGGACATTTTAGAATAAGAAAAAAAGAAAGAAAAGAAAAAGATGGAAAGATACAATCAAATAAATAGTAGAAGACTTTTTCCCAAAGCTGAAGCATTCCAGAAGTTTATTTTCAACTCTGGCTTTGAAAGCAAGAAATAACTTTCATGGGACTAGAGTAAAATGAAAAATAATCTAAGAAAGAGAATTTAAGAATTCCATAGGATCTAAGAAAAAAAGAATCTTACAGTATACTAAAACAAAAATAAGCTAGGCCTAGATATGAGAATATATTGGAAAATTCAGTCATATAACTATGACATGTAATTTATCTGCCAAAATGAAAATGAAATTTAATTGGATACCCTAGAAAAAACCCTGAAAAGTAATGTATTATGTGAATATGAAGTTAAGATATGAACTATTTTTTCACACTTTAAATAAGACCCAAATGTAAATATGCCTTGTGGGTTTTATTCTCTGATGGATACCTGTTGTATGTTAGGCACCTGATAAATATTTGTAAGACCACTTTTGTATATCAAGAGGGAGAAATCATTGCACATTGATGCAAGTCGTATATAGTCCAAATATAAAGTATAAATGGAATGGTATATATTTTATGGAACAGGCTTTCTACTACTCTGTGGATGGAATTGCTGGTTTTGCAGTGAATCATGTTTGCATTATTAAAGCACTATAATTAATGCGTATGTTTGGGCTTTTTGTTTTTACACAATTACCCACAGAAAAGACATAGAACATTTTATTATAGTTACTTGTAGAGCTGATTGCAAACATTTCAAATTTCTTTACAATATAAATGTAAAGGCATGGAGAGTAAAAATACTACTAATGAAACCAAAGCTGTTCCTTACCTCAACTACGTAAACTTACAGTGTACTAGGCTGATCCTTAGAGGTGGGGAGAGACTAGATATGGAGGATGCTAAAGTGGCACTACTTTTCTCAGTACTGGAGTGTCAAGCAATATGATACAGCATTGATAGGCCAAAATATACAGGTATGCACATATTATAAAGCATACAAAGATGTACTAGTTTATTTTATTGCTGTTGCAACCAATTACCACAAACCTAGTGGCTAAAATTACACAGATTTGTTAACTTACAGTTCTGTATTGCAGATGTCTGGAATGAGCCCATAGGACTAAAATCAAGGTTGGCAGGTTTGCATTTCTTTCTGGAGACTCTAGGGAAAGAATTGATGTTCCTGTTCATTCAGATTGTTAGTAGACTTAAGTTTCTGACCATCATATGACCAAGATTACTGTTTTCTTTGATGTCAGTAGACTGTCCACAATTAAAAAGCTGCTTCATTCATTGGTCTGGTGTTTCCTTCCTCTATTTTCTTTTTTTTTTTTTTTTTTAATTTTTTTTTTAACGTTTATTTATTTTTGAGACAGAGAGAGACAGAGCATGAACGGGGGAGGGTCAGAGAGAGAGGGAGACACAGAATCTGAAACAGGCTCCAGGCTCTGAGCTGTCAGCACAGAGCCTGACGCGGGGCTCGAACCCACGGGCCGTGAGATCATGACCTGAGCTGAAGTCGGACGCTTAACCGACCGAGCCACCCAGGCGCCCCATCCTTCCTCTATTTTCAAAACCAGCAGTGGTAGGTTGAATTTTTCTCGTGCTCCAGTATGTTCTGCCTCTTTTTTAGTCTCATCTCTCTGACCACAGTGTTCTGCCTTCTTCCACTTTTGAAAACTATGTGATCACATTGAATCCACCCAGATAATCTGGGATAGTCTTCTAATTTTGTGGTTTATAAACCTAATTTAATTTGTGGAGTCCTCTTTGTTGTGTGACCTAGCATACTCAGGCATACATAGCACCAGGAGTTAGCGTGAGAACATCTTTTGGGATCTCATGTGAGATTTCAGTAAAGAGCAGCACAGTTAAGCAGATGGTACAAATAACTGATTTTTTCATTAGTAAATAGAGGTATCTGCATGAGGCATGGTTCTAGCATCTAGTTTCTAGTTGCTAGCATTCTGTTCAAATGTCCAAACACAGTATCCAGGTGTGTTTGGCTGGAATAGTACAGCTGTCTGATTTGAGCCTAGCTCCCTAATAGCCTCTGAATTGAGTCACCCATTGCTACAATAGTGCTTCATAACAAACAGCTCCCCAGATCTTATTTATTGCTCTCTCGTAAGCAATAAATTTGGGTTGTTAGGTCTGCTGTGGAGTAGATCTGCTTTAGGCTATCTAAAGATATCTAAGATATAAGATATCTAATATCTTATATTATATAAGATTATATAAGATTATATATTATATCTTATATAAGATATAAGATATCTAATATCTAATATCTTATTTTTAAGTTTCCTCCACATATTTATCACGTTAAAACCCAGGGTCAAGGAACAACAACTAACTGAACATGTTCTCATAATGACTGCCAAAAATGCCAATAGGCTGACAGAAAATGTGAGTTTCTAGGTTTATTTTGGTTGTTTGTTTGCATTTCTATTTGTTTTCAACTAAAAGCCTTGAATGGTACAAAGGATACCACATTCCATGGCTGAAAGAATTGTTTAATGTTTATTTATTTATTTTACAAGAGAGAGAGAACAGTGCATGAGTAGGGGAGGGACAGAGATAGAGAGGGAGCGAGAGAATCCCAGGCAGGCGCTGTACTGCCAGTACAGGACCCAACATGAAGCTCGATTCCACGAACCATGAGATTATGACCTGAGCCAAATCAAGAGTTGGATGCTTAGCCAACTGAGCCACTCAGGTGCCCCTGAAAGAATTTTTACTGAATGATTTTGGAACAAGCAATAGATGCTTCAGGACTCTCTTTCTTAGAATATCATATGGAAGTTTAAAACAACAATACTCTTTGCCCTGCTAGAGATCTACTTAATAAAATATATAATTGTTATGCATGAGAATATGATTTTAAATGAATTTTCCAATGGTGATTCTCATGCATCTTTTAAACTACCTTATTAATCCTCAACTACTATGTATTCAATTAAGTTATAATCATTACTTTCTCTTAATAAAAGAAATTGATTTCTAATCTTCTAACAAAAACTCTGTTAAACCTTAGTATCCTTCATACTTTAGACATAGTAAATTACTGTTTTCCATTATTATAAAGCCTTCAGCATGTATTCATATATTTGATCTCAGTTTGTCTTCTCACAATACTTCTTGATATTAACAGAAGAAAGAAGAGTGAATCTAAATCCTACTCTGAATCTCAACACCGGCTATTGAGTTATAATGTCAGGTACTTTAGAAGAGTTTGTAAATTCTAATGTGTCCTTCAAAACACATTGGTAAATGCTTAATTTTAAAATGAACAATTTTTGCTTTAAAAATCATTTTTATCATGAAGTTTTAGGTAACATTTAATCTATTATGTGTTGTAGAATGTAATATATAATCAAGAAACGACTACCCGCCTTTTAAAAAATATATTTTTACTAAAATTACTGATGGGGTAGTGGGTAGACGCAAAACAAACATTGGCTCACATCCCAGATACTTCATTTGGTAGCTGTATGATTATAGGATTTACGTAATTCTTAAATTGTATCCTTCTTAATCAAAGGAGGTTAAAATAACTACAATACTAAATGAATTACATAAAAGCCATTGTGTAAGCATTTAGCATCAATCCTGCCCCTTCAACAATTATTCCTGTAGCTCTGAGATTTTTTCCCCTCTTAATGGCATAGTGTGGCTATTTAGCCTGACATAAAATTTGAAATTAAAAAAAAAAAAAAGTTAAAAGCAGAGTATCAGATTTCAGTTCCACACTTCATTCTAGATTTTTAAAGGTTGTGTAGCATATTGATCAATATGGTAGATCCTAGAGTGAGAGCTTCTTATTCCATTCTTTCCTTTTTCATGTACAGGATGACTGACTGGGAGAAGTTACTTAATCCATCTGTCTCAGTTTCTTCATCTGTAAAACTAAGGTGATAAAAACGAAAGTTAATTTATAAGGTTGTGAGCTTTCAATACCTTAATCCATGTAAAAAGCTTAGGAGCATTCCGAAATTAAGGTAGTCACTCATGTAAGGTTAGTTCTTATTATAGATATTTTTGTATAGAAGGGAAGTGATTTACTTTTGTGTGATGTCAAAATTTGACATTAGATATAATGTGGTAGTCTTGCCCTGCAGGAGATGTAAGAAAGAAAATTGAAATGCTACGAAGAAACCCTCAGCAAATTTTCTTTGGACATAAATGGCTTTCTATACCACTGACAAAAATATTTTGAATATACTATTATAGTTATAATAGTAGACCCAAATGATAATATATCATTGCTACAATTTTACTTTGCATTTGCATGGCCCATTAAAATTTAGAAAGCTTATTCATATACACATTGTATATAATACTCAACAAAAAAATGTAATATCAGTTTACTTAAACTCACTTACTGATAAGGAAACTAAAACTCAGAAATATTAAATAGTTTGATGAGGGTTAAACCAATAGTAAGTTAGAGAAGAGCTTGAATATAAACCCAGGGTCTCTGATACTCAGAATAGTGATCTTTTCCATGTAATCTTAAATAAAACATTTAGAGATAGATATTACCTCTCATTTTATGACAGAAGTAAAACTTTAAAATAATGACTTTGTGTAAGACAAAATATCTCCAAAACAAAACAAACAACTATCAAACAAAGATGTCCTAAAACAAGACCACATAGTGTCTGCAGAAAATTTAAGCCATTTTCTCTATGGCTTCCTTTTAGTTCCCACCCACCCCCCCAACCCTACCTTTCTTTAAGATGAGAGATATTTACACTTATAACCAGAAAAATTTACTGGCACTATAAAATCATAGGCCATGTGGCCCATTTGGCTCTGCCAGAAAACCTCACCTTCATGTAAGGCACTTATTTTATAGATGTACAAAACAAGCTTTATTTCCTTGTGTCATAGATGAAAAATCTAACCTGTCACTTTTAAGGGAAATATATATGAGATATGTAGAAGTCAATGCATACCCCATGTTCAGATAAGAAATGCATCACAATATTTAAAATAACTCAAAAACTAGGCACAATTATTGTTGGCTTTTATTTAAAATGGAACTTCTCCATGAAATTTTATATATATATATAAAATTTCCTCCAGAGGAGGTCAAACTACAGCCAACATATGGTGAAATTAATCATGCATCTCATTTATTGTGTCTGATTGAATCTTAATGGAGCTGATAATCTAGTTTGACACTTGCTATATTATTGTCAGATATATTACATAATCTCCTCTCGTTATGTATGACAGATAGCTAAGTGCTGTAAATTATGGGACACTGTAGGAGCTGGGTTTGTTATGAAAGTCAAGCAACAAGCACTTCAAGAGAGGGAGAATTTCTGTTCTTAAGTGGTCTCTGTATAATATTTCACAAAGCATTCACAGACAATTCTACACAGCCTGTTTTTATTCTAGCCAAAACACCAGCTACTTACTTGAATAAAAATATGGATAGATGGACAGATAGACAGACAGATAGACAGACATAGATATACCTATTTTCTAAATATTAGTACTTATATTTTATCCAAACTTGAAGACCCAGTGTCTAGCAACCTTGTTCAACTATCACAGCCTAAAAATTCATTAATATATTAATATGTGATTAATGGCCTGGTAAATTAATGGTATTTAATAAATGTTGGTTAGTAATATATTTTTGTTTTTTACTGTTAAAGGGAAGAATCAACTGATTATTAGCTTAATGTAGTTTAAATGTTCAAATATTTTATTACAATGACAATATTAATGTTATGAAAACATTGGTAAACATATTAGTAAATGTTACATATAATGACTAAATATATATTTATATATACATTTTATGTATTTATATATAATATTTATACATAAATGTAATTATTTATGATTATATAGTTATAACTATTATATATAATGTTATTATATATTATATATAAAATATCTCATACATTTATATGTAACTGTATAAATGTAAAATTATAAATGTTATATATAAATATATTATTATATATGTAGTGATTATAATTTGTATTCTGTGACAACACATTAACAAATGCTTATTAGGAAACAATTATAGTAAAATGATGTAAAGCATCTCCTATAGTATAATATTTAGAAATGTTAATAAGCATTAACAAATGCTTATTAGGAAACAATTATAGTAAAATGATGTAAAGCATCTCCTATAGTATAATATTTAGAAATAACTATTTTTATAATTTTAATATTTCCATAACAATTGTCCTACATGAATGAGATCATGCTTTATATACTCCCTATAAAATTCTAACTCACTTTTTTTTACCTGAATACATCATAGATATTTTCCCATGTCATTAAAAATATTATTCATTATAATTATTTTAAGATTAAATAATATTGACTTCCAGTTGCATATCTGGCATGTAAAGAACCTGGAATTCCCATCCTTACAACAAGACAAAGCAGGCCAAACTGAAAATTAATGACTTTTCTTTAACCTAACAGAAAACTGAATCAGAGCAAATTGCCCTCCTGAAATCTGGAAAGTCAAATTCATCTAGAGACACAGCGGGGTCAGCTTACCCAGGGCAGGTGCCTCTACAGTCATAAAGTGACAGGAGCACATAAATGATAATATTGACTAATTGGAGACTCAAGGTGCAATAGTATGCTAGTGAGAAGCTATTGGAGACCCTCACTTTTCTGTGCTTAGTATCAAGTAACCATATTTGTTTCTTATGATAAAGATCCTCTAAATGTCCCCTTTTGATCTTGACAGGGGAGGGGAAGAGTAACCTCCCTAGAATCCAATACAACATGTCCATCTCTGAACAAAAAATTGTCATGCTAGAAGGCAAGAGGAAACACAGTGTGAAGAGACAAAGTAAACATCAGACCCTAACTCAGATATTATAAGTATGTCAGATTTATTTGACAGGGAATTTAAAATGATTCATACTGTAAGGGCCCTAATGAAAAAAGCGCACAATGTGCATGAGTAGATAGGTGGAGTAAGGAGCGAGAAATTATATGAAAATATCAGAAGTCAAAATGAGTGTAATATAAAATAAGAATTTTTCATGGGCTCATCAGTGGATATAACAAACTGAGAAAAGAATTACTGAGCTTGAAAATAGATCAATATGTGACTAATCAATTCTGTGGTAGCAGACTAGAATTGGAAACATCAATATGATTTCATTTTTCATTCAATGTAAATACAGGTAATTATATATGCAGCTATTTATATGTATATGTATATACACAGGTTAGTATACACACATACATTTCTTTGCTCTCTCAACTTAGATGGCTGAAGAAAGAAGCACACTAAGCCCAAAGAATTTTTCGAATACTATTCTCTGATAAAATCACCAGGGCTTCCTGGAAAACTGGCTGATTCTAAGACTGTGGCAGGAAATATCTGAGATGAACCTGGAGAATCTTACAGTACCAAAAAGCAAAGAAATGTTCCAAAAACTCTACAACAATCAGAATATTTCAGATGAACACAGCAGCCAACCCAAAGAGCTCCCAATAGCCAAATCTAGAACAATTTGAACAAAAAATAAAGTAATATTTAATTATAGCATGAATACACAATAATTGTCTATGAATTGAATACATAAAGAAATGGGAGCAAATAGACAAATATTCTGTGCAGAAAAATCCCAAATAACTTATATAGATATTTCACTATCAAGAAGGTATAGATAGCATAGGAGCTCCTGGGTGACTTAGTTGGCTGGGCATTCAGCTCTTTGTTTCAGCTCAGGCCATGATCTCATGGTTTGTGGGACCAGCTCAATGGAGCCTCTCACTCCTTCTCTCTCTGTCTCTCTCTCTCTGTCTCTCTCTGTCTCTCTCTCTCTCTCTTTCTCTCTCTCAAAATAAGTAAACTTTAAAAAAGCGCTAAACCCCAAATTGGCATCATTCTTTAAAAAAAGAGAGAGATTAAAGCATTATGTCCCCTTCCATAAGTGGGTCTTCCAAAAAGTACAGTATGAAAAGAGAAAAAGAAGATTAATTTTACAGTGCTAAAACCTGGAAAACACTACCTCAGCCAGTTGATCAAGGTTAACAGTGAAAAGTCAGGTTGGTAATATACTCTTGATATGATGTGATGAGAATGGCACTTCACCTCTGTGATGTTCCTCCCAAAATAATATAACTTCATTTTAATCATGATAAAGGCATGAGAAAAATCCCAATTGAAAGTCATTCTTCAGAAGACCTGGTAAGTACTCAAACTGTCAATGTCATCAAAACCAAAGAAAAACTGAAAAACTTACATCTGAGGAGAGTCTAAGGCGACATGATGACTAAATACAATACTTCCTGCGTCCGATCCTGGACACCAGGAGTACAGCACATAAAGAAGTAAAAACTTTGAATGAAGTATAGACTTATAATAATGTATCAGTATTATTTCATTAATGGTGATACATTTGCTATACATGTGTGAGATGAGATGTAAATAATAGGGGACACTGTGCATGGGGTGTACTGAATATTTGTATTATCTTCACCACTTTTTCATGAATCTGAATCTGTTCCAAAGTAAAAAGCTTATTTAAATATAATATATTCAAATTATTTACATATATATTAGTGGCTATATATTAATCTATCTTCAGTACCTTTCTGGTTATTTTTGGGTTTTGTTTTGCTATACAGGAAATTATTATCTATACTTGGCTCTATCTGAATGTTCCAGACTTAACATATATTTTTAACAGCCAACATTACTCTCATTAATATTTTAAATAGAATTTTAAAATGGTAATTTAAAAAGGTAATTTAAAAAGGTAAATTTAAAAGGTAGCTTTACCTTATCAAAGGTAACTATTAACATATGTGGAAAAACATTTTTTAACGTGTCAAAAGTAATTCTATAAAGAGAAAGATGACAGTAGTATGGTGTTGACTTATTTTATCTATAGAGTGTGGTTTAAGAGAGAAGAGTTTCTTCAAAGCAACATTGGTCTCATGATTTGTCAATATTAATAACAAACAGTTTTGAGAAGCTTGATATAAAATTGCCCGTGCAGCCTGGGAGATGATATAGCAACTAAGATTCTATATAAAACTGAAGTGTAAACATTCACATAGATAGGGTTATACCACTGAATGTTTTTTTTTCCTATTGCTTATTCTTTATCCTCTTCCATTTTTTTCTTCATTTTGTGTAAATTGAATACAAAGTAAAAAAAATGTGCATACCCCAAAATATGTATGGCTTAGCTAGCAGAATCTATCAGAGAAGGGTATCTTTGGGCTCATTCCAAGAGGAAAATGGTGGAAATGCCAAGTAGGACAAAGGATGTTGAAATTGATTCCACGTAAAATCACACTCAGACAGTTCTGATTGTGTGTCTTTATGAAAATAATAAAACCCTAGGGTTTCAAAACATATAAATAGACCTTTTTTTTTCCAGACAATCCTCCAAAATTCTTGAAAGTTATAAATTATCTTTGGCTTTTTATGTGTGCGGAAGGGGAGGGGGATTTCATAAAACAATAAAAACATACATACCAGAAACATTGGGCAGAAAGAAAAGTAGAATCTTATTATCAATGACAGTCAGTGAATATTTCTGCACCATTTTCCTTGCATTATATATAAATTATAATTCAGATTACATTCTATACACAGCATTTTGCAAAAATCAGTCCATGCAATGCTATTGTTGTTTACCTTGTTTTTTTCCTAATGTTTATTTATTCTTGAGAGGGAGGGATGGGCAGAGAGAGAGGGAGACACAGAATCCAAAGGCTCCGAGCTGTCAGCACAGAACTGACTAGGCATTGGAACTCACAAACTGTGATATCATGACCTGAGCCGAAATCAGACATTTAACCGCTTAACCTCTTAACCGACTGAGCCACCCAGGTGACCAAGATTCCCTACCTTGTTTTGTTTTGTGTTTTGTTTGGTTTGGTTTGGCTTTAGTTTTAATATATGTGATGGTATTTTCCAATTTTGAATTTCATGTTACAATAAAAGGTTTTTTTTTGTCCTTTACACATACACTTAAAATTCTTCTTGCTTTCAAAGCACTTTTCACCAAACATATTCACACTTTATCACATGCTGATTATTGTTCATCATTTAATTGTCTTTTTGCCATATATTGATTCTTAATTTTGAATGTTATTAAATATGTTTTCCATAGTTCCCATTCCTTGATTTTTATGTTTTATTATTTTGTTTGAATATTTATTTAGCTAGTTAACTCAAGTGTAATTAACATACAGTGCTATATTTGTTT
The DNA here is from genome assembly GCF_018350155.1 of Leopardus geoffroyi. Lineage (NCBI taxonomy): Eukaryota > Metazoa > Chordata > Mammalia > Carnivora > Felidae > Leopardus > Leopardus geoffroyi. The sequence continues at coordinate 98,435,614 of NC_059341.1, read as the reverse complement.
TAAGTGTACAACATGATAATTCAACACTTCTATGTAATTCTAAATGCTCAGCAAGATAAGTGTACTCTTAATCCCTTTTGTGTATTTCATCTATCCTCCTAGCCACCTTCCCTCTGGATACCACCAGTTTATTCTCTCCATTTCAGTGTCTGTTTTATTGCCTTTTTAAAAAAAAAAGTTTGTTTGTGAATTTTTTTTTTTTTTTTGCTTCTTAAATTCCACATGTGAGTGAAATCATATGGTGTTTGTCTTTCTCTGCTTGACTTTTTTTCACTCAGCATTATCCCTCTAGGTCCATCCATGTTGCAAATGGCAAGATTTCAGCCCTTATTATGGTTAAGTAATATTCTATATATATATATCATATATATGATATATATATAACATATATATATATAACATATATGATATATATGATATATATATAACATATATATATAACATATATGATATATATATAACATATATATGATATATATATAACATATATATATATAACATATATATGATATATATATGATATATATAACATATATATGATATATATAACATATATATATAACATATATGATATATATAACATATATATAACATATGCATAACATATATATAAATATAACACACACACATATATATACATATTATATATATACTATACATATATATATATATATATATATACTATACATATATATATATAATATGTATATTTCTACTTTGTAAATAATGCTCCAGTAAACATAGGGGTACATTTATCTTTTTGAATTAGTTTTTTTGTTTTCCTGGGTAAATATCCAGTAGTGGAATATGGATCATATGGTAATTCTATTTTTAAATTTTTGATGAATTTCCATATTGTTTTCCACCAATATGTGAATTTGCATCCCTACCAATAGTGCTCAGGAGTTCTTTTTTCTTTTTTCCTTTTTCTTTCTTTTTTGTATTGGTTTTGGTATATTATTTTAAATCTGTGTTTTTATTATATATTTTCAATATGATTTCGAGTACATTTTCCACTTGAAGAGGAATTCTACCCATTCATACTTATAATGATCACTGAATTAGCCATGTGTCTGCTATTTTTTCAACACTGATGCTGCCTCATCTCTTCTAGATAACTGAAACTTTTTCTTATTTTATGTCTCCTGCCTTGTAATGTGCAAGTTTCACCTTTGTTATGGGCTGAATTGTGTCCCCCCCATAAATGTTAGAAAGACAAAAAGAAAAGAAAATCTGGCCTTAACTGATAATATTAAAAAATTTAAAATGCAGACTTTTAGGGGTGCCTGGGTGGCTCAGTTGGTTGGGCATCTGGCTTCGGCTCAGGTCATGATTTCACAGTTTGTGGGTTCAAGCCCCTCATCGGGCTCTGTGCTGAGACCTTAGAGCCTGTAGCCTGCTTCAAATTCTGTGTCTCCCTCTCTCTCTGCTCCTCCCCCGCTCATGCTCTCTCTCTCTCCTTCAAAAATAAATAAAAACATTAAAAAATTTTTTAAATAAATAAATAAATAAATAAATAAATAAGTAAGTAAATAAATAAATAAAATGCAGACCTTTATGATTACTGTCTCTATACCAAATGCTAGAATTTTTTCTAACTTGGAATTAAAAAGAAGATTTAAATATTATGACTTTCTTTTCACTGTTATTTTCTACAAATTGTTTGCCATCTGAATATCATGTACAGTTACAGGAATTAGTTTCTTTTTTTGTCTTATTGTCATTCCTTTATGTCTCACAAAATCCTTTCCTAAATAAGTTAATAAGAATGAAGTGAATTTGAATCACTGACAGAATCAAATGGAATCTGACAAGAGTGATAAAATGCTGCTTCCTTAAATTACGGTTGATAGATGTAAGTATGCAGATTAGATGATAATTAATTATAGGGTGTATAACACTAAATACTAAATTAAATTTAATGAAACAATTTAAGTTACTAACTGTAAAAAGTTAATGGGATAATAGTTGTCACTTAAAGGAGGCCTTTTTACATTTGGATAGCTTAAGGTAACAAATAATTCTGCATAGATTTCAGGAATATACATAGAAGTATTAATTCACATAAGATTTTATAAATTTCTCTTTATGTAAATATGCATTTCTTTTATTACTGATTTTTTTGGAAATTTCCAAATATGTTTAATATATAGAAAGAAAATGTACTTTTTTCCTTGGAATAAATTATTTAATGTTTTGCATTAATAAGCACAAAAATTTAACCTCCCCACCTACCATCGCCACCACAGAACACATATCCTTCCAGCATTTAGAAAGTCTAAGGGACTATTTCGCTAACATTTTAAGAGTCTTATTTAAACCAGTGATGGAAAATGTGCGTATATTGAGGCAAAATTAACCATACTAGAAGATGTGTATAACTGTTAGTGGCAGAGAATCCTACTTGGCTCCTGAACCACCTGACATTCCTAATGGGGCACAGCTGAGCCATCTCATGTGCAGGCTAGGATTATTCTATCTAAATGCACATACTAAGAAATGAGTGTCTTTATAAATGTGTTCTCAGCCATGCAACTAGTGTTAGAAACATCACATCATGTTTCCTTTAGGAGAGTGCTTACACTCTGGAGTTAGGACTTAATAAACCCTACATACCTTGTGTTATTTAACTGGACTATTATGGTAACACAGATCAGGTCCACTCAGAATTAGATGCTAAATTAACCTTTTCTTTGCCCTTTCACAATAAGTATTTAAAATTTTTTAATGTTTATTTTTGAGAGAGATACACACAGGGTGCCAGCAGGAGAGGGACAGAGAGAGAGAGACAGAGAGACAGAGAGACAGAGAGACAGAATCTGAAGCAGGCTTCAGGCTCGGTGCTGTCAGCACAGAGCCCAATGCGGGGCTAGATCTCACAAACCATGAGATCATGACCCGAGCCAAAGTCAGACGCTTAACAGACTGAGCCACCTAGTTGCCCCAACCCTTTCACAATAAGTATTTAAATTACAAAAAGAAATTGTCAGAAAGTTAGGAAAATCCCATCAAGAAATTTATAGTGAGGTTTTTATATGCTCCACTATTCAATTAAGTGTGAAAATGCTTATAATTCCTATGGGTGCCTACTTCTGGTTTCATTTTCATTATAAGAAAAAAAAAAGGGAGGGATTTTATAACCTAATAAATAGGAAAAAAATGAAAACCACAAATGGATTTTTTTTTCTAAATTATTACATTAATGCAAGTGAACAGAATTTATCTAACATTTGCTTTCTCGGAAAACTTTAAATATAAGTAGTTGTTCTAGTCTCAATTTTGACTACTGTGGCAACAGAGAACATTGGTGTAGAGTCAAGTGGGTCAGGAAGTTATCATTGACAATCTTAAGGAAATAATGATCCAAAACTTCAAACATTCTAAGGTAATTTTCTACTTAAAGTCTAGTAATGTATATGGGAATAAATAACTTGAAAAACACCAAATAACTGGTAAACTACAGTGTACTCACACTGATTCTACAGAAAGAAATTATTTAGCTAATTCAAGTTTGAAAAATCCATTGTCAATTTCAAAACCACAATATATTCATTAGGTATTTTTCTGACATTAGGTATTTTCAATACCTAACTAAAATCCTATGGAATGATCAAGGTAATAGAATCGTCTCAAACACAATACCCATTATATTTTTGACACATAAGCAAAATATACTGTGTGTGTATTTTCTCTAAGAAGAAAAATGAAGCATTTATTGCATTTTTAATAAATCTTTCTGTTTGAAATATGCATTATTATATAATCAGTTATACTGTACCATAAAGGTAATACAGATAAAATAAAAAATATTAAGTCTGCAAAGTATCAATCACCACAATTTGCTGTATATCCTTTTAAACTGCACACACACACACACACACACACACACACACACTTATTGCAGCAATGTAGCAAAATGAAGGCACTGACTCTGGCACAAACTGGTTTGTATTCAAATCCTATTTCTGCCAAGTACTTGCTGTGTAATCTCAGCTTCCTTATCTCTAAGTGGAAAGATTAGCATAGTTTATAAGTATTTTGTGAAAAAAATTATGTTTTATAGAACAGTATTTTTTTAATGAAGAATCACATGATTATTTCCTAGCATGCTTTTCCACTTAATATGCCATACATTAATTCCCATGGCAATAAACACACCTATGTCATTTTACTTCTTTTTTTCTCTACATTAAAAAAGTATATATGTGTGTGTGTGTGTGTGTATATATATATATATATATATATATATATATATATATTTGTCTAGAAGAGACTAATATCAATAACTAAGGAATGAGAGCTGTGTGCATATGCACATATAATTCATGATTAAGTGACAAATTCATGATCAAGAATATAACTATTTATTTTGAAATCCATATGTATCAATAATATTGATTAATATTAAATTAATTAGTATCAACTCAATTGATTCATTGATATTAATAATACAATTATTTTAAGCATAAGTCTTATTTTTTAATTTAACTAAAATTGACATGAATAGAGGATACTCTTTAAAATTAGCACCTATAATTTGAGAAATGATAATGACACATTATAATACACAGAAAAATACACATTGTATGCCTGGTCTTCTTTTTCTTACATTAGTTGTTTTATACTTTTCAACCTTGCTTTTTAATTTAAAATAGTAGCATGAAACAAAGAAATTGTTTTGTCCTGAGCAGCAAACAAGAGTCCAAAGATCAAGTGGATCCTTAAATACTGAAGAGATTTTTTAAACTGTTTTTTTTCTCTAATTTTATTAAATTGATGTCCTATGATATTCACTTTGAGAAACAAAGTAGATACAGGCATTAAAAAAGAGAGAGGCATTTAAATTATAGTCATATTTAAAAGCCAATGGTGTCCAAATGCTTTAATGTATGATGAATAACAGTTATTATTCTAAGCTTGTAAAAACACTAGGTATACTGCATAAGCAAGTTTTCCCCATTGAGGTATCAAATTATCCATTAATTTGTCTTTGAAATACATACTGGGCAAGATGTACTCTGGACATTGTCCAAATTAGGCATCTTGAACGTGCAGATGAAAATGTCTTTATAGTATATTCAAAGTATATTGCATTAAAGACACTGAATAATCCCAGGTTCCCAGCAAGCTTGTGGTGACTGTTTTCTTGCCTGTTAATTAATACGACATTAAAATAATAACTTCCTAATTTCCCAGCTTTCCAGATCCACGTAAGTGGAACCATCATCCATCCTGTTGCTCTAACCAAAACCATTTGCTGCTCTTTGACCAAATTCTTTTTATAGCACCTACCTTATGGAGTTTTCAATGAGTATTCTTTTGGTTATTCTTCTCTTATTCTCAAACTCTAACCCAATCTATGGTCAGGTCCTATAGATTCTAGGTTCCCAACATACTCATAAAATCTACTTCTTTCCAACTTTACTGGTATAATCTTAGTATAAGTCACTATCAACTCTCACCCGAATGACTAAAATAACCTTGTAACTTGTCTCTCATCTTGCCTTCTCAATGCCAAAGATGGAAACTAGAGTTAGCTATTTAAATTTGAAGCCACATTTTGATGAGTTCTAGTTTAAAATTTAATATGGTCCCATTGCAATTAGAATATCTTCAAACTGTTATTTTTCTTATTATTTACATAATTTGGCACATTTTATCTCATGCCAGTCTCCCTCTTATTCATTAAATTGCAACAGACACTGGCCTTTTTTCTACTCTTTGAACCTGACTAATTAACTCAATTGTTGATTCTTCCCTCTGATCTTCAAATGGATGGTGTCTGCTATTCATACATGTCCCAATTAATTTGTACTTTTTCAAATGGTTCATTCTTGGTCACCTTCACTAAGGAAATGTCTCTATTTGCCTTCTTTGTAATATTTATTGCTGCCTGAAGAAAACTACTCTGTTCTGGTCAAAACTATGAAGAATTCCTGGCACATAGAAGCCTGTCAACAAAACTTTTGAATGAATAAGCATAGTATTTAATTCAGTATTGTATAACTCTTATATGACACACACGCACACAAAAGAAAGTCTTAAGAAGTGTAGGCACTAGCAGCAACTGTAAAACCAGTTCCAAATATTCTTATGAATCACAAATCAGTTATTTCGCTCTTTATCTCTTGCTGGAATAAAATAGTATGTGCAAATAACATCATCCTATTAGATAGTAATACAATTAGTTAACATAATTAATACATATAAGTAAAAGTAATCCATATAATAAATGTAATGAAAGTTGACTTCATGAAAGGCACTGTGCTTTTCTCTGGGGATATAAAATAGTTTTCTCTTTTTTTTATTTTTATTTTTATTTTTTTTTTTTTAATTTTTTTTTTTTCAACGTTTATTTATTTTTGGGACAGAGAGAGACAGAGCATGAACGGGGGAGGGGCAGAGAGAGAGGGAGACACAGAATCGGAAACAGGCTCCAGGCTCTGAGCCATCAGCCCAGAGCCCGATGCGGGGCTCGAACTCACGGACCGCAAGATCGTGACCTGGCTGAAGTTGGACGCTTAACCGACTGCGCCACCCAGGCGCCCCTAAAATAGTTTTCTCTTAATACATGGCAAGTGTGTTAAATCTTTTTTTTTCTCATAGCATAAAAAATTTATTTCTTCATGATGATTTTAATGACCCATAAGAGATAATTTTAATGGTTTACTATTTGTCTTTCTTTCATTCAAATTTATTCAAACAAGAACATGACAATACTGGATTAATAACATAGGAACAATATTTAGGCAGAATTTCTTCTGGAAAAGCAAAGTTTATCAAGTTTGAATCTATACAAATCTATTTTTTTTCAACGTTTATTTATTTTTGGGACAGAGAGAGACAGAGCATGAAAGGGGGAGGGGCAGAGAGAGAGGGAGACACAGAATCGGAAACAGGCTCCAGGCTCTGAGCCATCAGCTCAGAGCCCGACGCGGGGCTCGAACTCACGGACCGCGAGATCGTGACCTGGCTGAAGTCGGACGCTTAACCGACTGCGCCACCCAGGCGCCCCACAAATCTATTTTTAAATGCCATTATTTTTGCTGTTTTTATTTTATTTCATATATCATCATGATCTGTATTATCTTAGTTTTATTACCCAAAAATAAATACTTTAAGGAAAAATTATTAATAGTAGTGACTAAGAAAAGGCATTATTGAATAAAATGAATGTTAGAGTCACTCATGAAATTAAAATTGAAAAGGTTTCACTTCATCTTTTTTTTTTTGTTTTTTTTTTTTTGGTTTCACTTCATCTTTAAGAAAATCCAATAGTTCCAGATTTACTTAAACTCACCCTTTTCCCTTAGAGATATAGCATATAACTGCATACTTTGAAGGCAAATATTAGTACAATTTAACCTGAAAAGTAAAGTGTGGAAGTATAAAATATGAACTAATTGATTTATTAATTTTCTCAACAAATGGTTGTGAAACATATGCAGCATTTTAGACCTTTTGTGTACACAAAGCAATTAACAACAGAAAGATAACATGGGATAATTTGCAGGATTTTTTCAAGCAACCAACTGTGATATTTCAAATGATTGTTCTACTAACATTATCTTAGTCACACTTGCTTTAGTCACTTCTCCAGTATATAATGTCATAGACTCCCGGCAGGAAGCAGCTAACACGTTCCTTATCTTTTTAGTAAATCCAAGATTGTAGCTCTTTATGTGATCAGCTACTTAATTGCACTACTTTACAAAACCATCTCCACATAAAGAGTTCCATTTGAGGTATTTTTAGAAACTCTAATAAAAATTACTGCCCTCAAAGGATTAGATATTTGAAGTGAAGGGAGAAAGTATTTGGAGTTTCTTCCCTCATTCCAATTGGATTGCCAAAATTATCATCTGAAATCATTATCTGAATCCTTAAGTTGAAGCATGTCTTTTTTTTTTTTTTTTTGCTGCTATTTTGTATAGTTTTTACATCACTAATAGTAATATTGTTAGACACTATTCCTTGTACAAACAACAATGAATGACTGTTCTTTTATTTCAATGTTCTCTGGTTGAGGAGAATGGGTGGACCTAAGCTCATAATATCCCCACAGCTGCAAAGAGTTTTCTTTAGATCACTTTGATTCTTGCTTTGAAAAAATTAATCAAATTATGGCGTTTCTTTTGCTTGATTGACAACTATAATTGTAGTGTCCACAACACATTTATTATGAGTAAAGAGCCTTACATGCACAACATAAGTGCATTTCAAATTTGCAAATAGAAATTTACCAGTAACAGAGGCACCTGGGTGGCTCAGTCGATTAAGCATCTGAACTGCAGCTCAGGTCATGATCTCACAGTTTGTGAGTTCAAGGCCTGCATTGGGCTCTGTGCTGACAGCTCAGAGCCTGGAACCTGCTTCAGATTCTGTATCTCCCTCTCTCTCTCTCTCTCTGCCCCTCCCCTGCTTGTGCTCTGTCTGTGCCTTCAAAGGTAAATAAACGTTAAAAACAAAAATTTAAAGAAATTTACCAGTAACAATTTGAAAATACATTGCTTTCCTATGGCAATGATTATAAATTATTTTTTCTATAAAATATATGTATAGTTTTATAATTAAATGTCCTTTAATATGGTATTAATTCATTGTTAGTTTGTTTACTTCAAAAGCTAAAAACTTTTATTAAATGCATGAAATGTCTTAAATATGTTGTCATAGCTCTAGAAAATGATCTATGTTTTCTTTGAACTCTTTTCTCTTGATAATAACAAACTTTGCAAGATAAACTACAGATTTAAAAACTGAAGATTTAAAAACTGATTTTCAGTCTTTTGCTTGTGATAAGGATGTAGAAAGTCACTTGAGACAGATGCTTCCTTCCTAACAATGATAACAAGCCAGAAAGCTAAAACATCAGATTTTTTTTTTCAACCCATAGGATAGTTACGCAAAGGACCTTAAATTAACTAAATTTGAGAAAGTGACAAGTCTTTCTTAGGATAGAAAATTTTCATGACTGCATTTGTCCTTGGCAGAGAGGCGGAAATGAAAGGAATATGCCACATGCAGGTACAGGAAGAAACCTGCCAAACCTTGAATAGACTTTAATGTTAGCATTATGATAATGCACTGTGAAAGAAATGAGAGCTGAGCACCACATGCATGAAGTTTGTCTATAATGACTCACCATCACTTCCCCATGGGGCTTTTGTAGTTCATGGGGATAGTATACAGAAGGTTGGGGGCATAGTAGGAGAAACAAAACATGAAGGCCTTGCCCCAGTGCGTGACAGCAGTCTCCCAAAGATTGAGGACATGTACAGAAAATCCACTGCTAACGTGTTTTTCTTTTAAGATCAGAACCAATTCCAGTCTCACAAATTCAACACTTTTCCTGGAAGCCCGAGATGGTGCAGTGGGAATAATAAATAAAACATACTAAGGACTGAAAAGGAAGTAGTAGAACTGTTTCTTTTTCAGATGTTTCATTGCTAATGTGTAGAAACACAACTGATTTCTGTATGTTGGTTTTCTATACTGTAACTTGACCAAATTTGTTGATTACTTGTAACAGTTTTTTAGTGGAGTTTTTAGGATTTTCTTTCTTTTAAGTTTTTTGATTAAGATTATTGATATATAATTCACATACTACACAATTCACTCATTAAAAATTTTTTTAATGTTTATTTATATTTGAGAAAGAGAGAGAGAGAGAGCAAGCAGTGGAGGCACAGAGAGAGAGAGGGAGGCACAGAATCTGAAGCAGGCCCCAAGCTGTCAGGGCAGAGCCCGATATGGGGCTCGAACTCATGAACCATGACATGAAATCAGTGCGTAATGACTGTGCCACCCAGGCGTCCCCATACAATTCACTCATTTAAGTGTACAGTTTACTGCCTTTCAGTATATTCATGGAATTTTATATCTATCACAATAGATTTTAGAACATGGTCATCATTCCAGAAAGAGACCCTCTACCCATTACCTCCTCTACCCACTCCCTGGTAGTCACTATTTGTCTTCTATGGATTTGCCCTTCCTGAACATTTCATACACATGGAATCACAATGCGTGTTCTTTTGTGACCATCTTCTTTCCTTTTGCATAATGTTTTCAGTGCTTACAGGATTTTCTATGTATAGATAATGTAGTCTGCAAGCAAAGAAAATTTTTCTCCTTTCTTTCCAATTTGTGTGCCTTTTATTTCTGTCTTTCCTCATTGTTTTGGCTAGTGTTGAATAAAGGTGACAAGAGTGGGCACCCTTGTCTTATTTCTGACCTTAAAGAAAAAAACTTTCAACATTTCACTGTTGAGTACAGTGTTAGCTGTAGGTTCATCATATGTGGCCTTTATTATGTTGAGGAATGTTCCTTCTATCTTCAATTTGTTGAGAGGTTTTATCATGAAAAGAAGTTACATTTTGTCAAATGGTTTTTCTACATCTATTGAGATGGTCATTGATTTTTATCTTTCATTCTACTAATGTGGTTTATCACACTTACTGATTTGTATATGTTGAGCCATCCTTGCATAGCACAATAAATCCTGTTTTATCACAGTGTACGATCCTTTTAATATACTGCTGAATTCAGTTTGCCTATTTTTGTTGATAATTTTTGCTTCATACCAATAAGGGATATTTGCCTGTAGTTTTCTTCTCATGTAGTGTTCTTAACTGGCTTGGTGTCAGAGTAATGCTGGACTTATGAGTTTGGGAGTATTGCTTCTCTTCAATTTTTTGGAAGAGCATTGGCATTAATTCTTCTTTACACAGTTGGTATAACTCATCAGTGAAATCATGGAGTTCTGGGTTTTTCTTTGTTGGCGGGGTTTTGATTACTTATCCACTCTCTATTCATTATTGGTCTGTTCATATTTTCTATTTTTTACGATTCTATCTTGGTAAGTTGTATTTTTCTATAATGTATCCATTCTTTGGGTCATCTATTTTTTTTGATATTTAAATGTTCAGAGTAGTTTCTTTTGAATCTATATATTTCTGTGGTGTCAATTGCAATGTTTACTCTTTCATTTCTGATTTTATTTATTTGGGTCTTCTCATTTTCTTTCTTGGTTAGTTAAAGGTTTTTCAATTTTGTTTATCTTTAAAAAAAAAAAAAAAAAAAAGCTCTTCCAGGCACCTGGCTGGCTCAGTCAGTTGAGCGTCTTCCTCTGGATTTCAGCACAGATCATGATACCAGAGTCTTGGGATTGAGCCCCTCCTCAGGCTCCGTGCTGTGTGTGGAGTCTGCTTAAGATTCTCTCTCTTTTTCTCTCTCTCTCCCTCTGCCCCTCTCCTTGGCTTGTGCTCTCTCACTCTGTCTCTCTTCTCAAAAAAAAAAAAAAAAAAAAAAAAAAAAAAAATAGGGCGCCTGGGTGGCGCAGTCGGTTAAGCGTCCGACTTCAGCCAGGTCACGATCTCGCGGTTCGTGAGTTCGAGCCCCGCGTCAGGCTCTGGGCTGATGGCTCAGAGCCTGGAGCCTGTTTCTGATTCTGTGTCTCCCTCTCTCTCTGCCCCTCCCCCGTTCATGCTCTGTCTCTCTCTGTCCCAAAAATAAATAAATACACGTTGAAAAAAAAATTAAAAAAAAATAGCTCTTAGTTTTGTTTGATCTTTTCTATTGTTTCTCTGTTTTCTATTTCATTTATTTCTGCTTAGATCTTTGCTACTTCCTTTGTCTGCTAACTTTGGGCTGAATTTGTTCCTCTTTCCTAGTTCCTTGAGGTATAAATTTATGTTGTTTGAGATCTTTCTTTTTTTTTCTTACAGTAGACATTTAATTCCATAAACTTCCCCTTAACAACTACTTTTACTGTATCCCATAGGTTTGGGTGTGTTGTGTTTCCATTTTTATTTGTTTCATATAATTATTGATTTTCCTTTTGATTTCTTCTTTGATCTATTGGTTGTTAAAGACCATGATGTTTGATTTTCATATATATGTGGAATTTCCAGCTTTCCTCTTATTACTGATATCTAGTTTCATACCATTGTGGTTACAAAAGATACATGTTATGATTTCAATCTTCTTGATTTGTTAAGACTTGTTTTGTGCCTATCTTGTAATCTATTCTGGAGAATGTCCTGTGCACACTTGAGAAGAGTGTGTATTCTGCTGTTCTTGGATGAAGGGTTCTAGATGTATATCTATATAGAGAGGTAAATATAATGTCTTTGTTGATTTTCTTCCTGGATAATCTGTTTGTTGAAATGGGATATTGAAGTCCCCTACAATTATTTATTGCTGTCTACTTCTCTTTCATATCTGCTAGTATTTACTTAATATATTCAGTTATTCCAATGTTGGATATGTACTTATTTAAAATTATTATATATTCTTGATGGATTTATAATTTTATCATTATATAATCATCTTGTTTCCTTGCTACCATTTTTTTGGCTTAAAGTCTATTTTGTCTGATACAGCTATAGATACCTCCATTCTTTTTCAGTTTCCAATGGCATGGAATTTTTTTTTTCATCTCATCATTTTGAGCCTATGTGTGCCCTTAAAGATGAATAAACTGAATGAGTCTCCTGTAGACAGCATATGGTTGAGTCTTTTTTAAATCCACCCAGCCAATCCATGCCTTTTAATTGGATAATATAATTGGATAATGCAATCCATTTATATTTAGAGTTATTATTGGTATTTAAAGACTACTAATGTCTATGGGGCGCCTGGGTGGCGCAGTCGGTTAAGCGTCCGACTTCAGCCAGGTCACGATCTCGCGGTCCGGGAGTTCGAGCCCCGCGTCGGGCTCTGGGCTGATGGCTCGGAGCCTGGAGCCTGTTTCCGATTCTGTGTCTCCCTCTCTCTCTGCCCCTCCCCCGTTCATGCTCTGTCTCTCTCTGTCCCAAAAATAAATAAACGTTGAAAAAAAAAATTAAAAAAAAAAATAAAGACTACTAATGTCTAACTATCAATGGCTTTCTGCCTATTTTGTAGTTCCTTTTTTTTCTTTCTTCTTTTGTTGCCTTCCTCTGTGAATTGGTGATTTTTTTTTTATAGTTGTATGCTTTAATTCCTTTCTCTTTATCATTTGTGAATCTATTATAAGTTTTGCTTTGTGGGTACCATGAGACCTATATAAAACATCTTTAGATATAACATTCTGTTTTACACTGATAACTTTGTATACAAAACTCAATAATTTTATTTCTCCTATTTCATGTGTTTAATGTCACAAGACATTTTTAAATACCTCTTTTTATACTGTGCATTCATTAAGATGTTATGGTGGTTATAGTTATTTTTAATACTCTTACACATTAACCTTTATACCATAGTGAAATTGCTGAAATAGCCCCATATTACCATATGGAAATATTCTGAATTTAACTATGTATTTACCTTTATCAGTGTATTGTATATTTTCATATGTCTGCATGTTACTAATTAGCATCCTTTCATTTCAGCTTAACTAATTTTTTGCAGCATTTCTTATAAGGCAAAGCTAGTGGTGATGAATTCTCTTAGCTTTTATGTGTCTGGGGAAGTTTTTATTTCTCCTTCATTTCTGAAGAAAACCTTTGCTCAATAGAATATTCTTGTTCGGGAGTTTTTTGTTTTTGTTTTTGTTTTTGTTTGTTTGTTTTTCTCTCCTCACCTTAAAAAGGTTACCCACTCTTTCTGGACCTGTATGTTTTTTGCTGAGAAATCTAATGTGAGCCTAATGGGGAATACTTTATAGGTTACAATCTTCTTTTTTCTTGCTGCTTTTAGAATTCTCTCTTTGTCTTTGGTTTTGATAGTTTATTATAACGTATCTTAGAGAAGATCATTTTGGATTGAAATAATTGTCAGTGTCATGACCTATGAACTTGGATGTCCAAATCTATTCTTGGGTTTCAGAAATTCTCAACCATTATTTCTTTAAATAAATCTTCGTTCACCTTCTCCCTCTCTTCTTCTGGAACTTCAGTAATTCCATACATTGATTCTTTTGATGGTGTCATATATATCATGTAGGCTTTCTTCACTTCTCTTGTTTTTTTTTTTTCTTTGTGCTTCTCCAACTGGGTAATTTTAAAGTTTCTATGTTCTAACTCACCTGTTCTTTCTCTTTTTTTAAAGTTTTATTTATTTTTGAGAGAGAGAAAGGGAGACACAGAATCTGAAGTAGGTTCCAGGCTCTGAGCTGTCAGCACAGAGCCCAGCACAGGGCTTGAACTTATGAACCTCAAGATCATGACCCGAGCTGAAGTCATATGTTCAACCGACTGAGCCACCCAGGAGCCCCTCACCTATTCTTTCTTATGTCTAGTCTATTCCATTGTTGCTGATCTCTGTTGCATTATTTTATTCATTGAATTCTTCATCTCCAGAAATTGTTTGGCTCTTTGTTTTATGATATATATCACCTTGTTAATTTTCTCACCTAGTGTATTGTTTTCCTGATGTTGAATTGTCTTTTTCTGTTTTTTTCTAGTTCATTAAGTTTCCTTCAAACAGTTATTTTGAAATCTTTATTGGGTAAATTGTAGATCCATGTCTTTGAGTTATGTTACTGGAGGATTTTAATGAGTCTTTAGTGATGCCACGTTTGTCTGATTTTTTTTATGTTCCATGGAATTTTGCATAGCTATCCTCACATTTGAAGTAGCAGTTACCTCCTCCAATCTTTATTCTCTGTCTTCAGGGGAGAAATATCTTCAGTCATTCCTGTTGGATAGTCTAAGGCTTTCACAGCTGTTGTATGAATGACTTGTTCCTTCTTTTTTATGTAGGGCAAAATTAATTCAGTGCACCAGGACAGCTGCGTATAACCTCTTTTGTTTCCCTGAAGGTGGCATTACAGCTCAAGTTTGTGACTTATCCATGGTTCTGCTTGTGCTTTCTGGTTATCTGACAAAGCTTGCTTTTGCCACTGCCCTTGGGAGCATAAACAGTATATTGGCCTCAGAGTGGAGGTGTATGTGGATGAGGCATGTGGGGAACTGGGGATGCCCACAGGCCTATTGGAGGGATCTGTGGGCTTTTTTTCCAGCAGCTCATGGGTAGGCTTCCTGATGGAGTCCACAATGTAGTCATCAGGGACCATGTCCCTTTAATTCCCTCTGAGAATTTGTTCTGCTGGTCTCCTGAGCTCCTCCCTCACCCCAGTCATGGAGCTTCCAGTTTAGTACTCTGAATGCTACAAAAGAGAAATGAGTGTCTTTGGCACTAATTTGCACAGATGGGGAAGCTGGGGACTCACTCACCTGCTTTTCCTTTTCCACAGGGTAGTAGTATTATGGACTAGAAAGGACTTGCTTAGCCTAAACTGTGCCACCTTAAAAGAGGTTTGATATAAGCAGTTAAGCTGTTTCTGTTATTCACTCCAGTGCATCCAAACATATTATTATATAATATTTATAATATTATATAATATATAAATAATGTTTTTTTTCCAGTGGACTGTTGGAACTTCTCTTCTAGAAACCTGTACTTCCACAAAGGCTCTCTATTTCATGGGTGACTTCCTAAGTCAGTATTCTTCCGATGTTCCTGACTCCATGACTGAGTCCATACCGATATAAATAAGTAATTGAATAAATAAACTTGGGGAAGAAGAGACAAATTTCCCATGCATAGGACTTCAAACAATTTATATAGATATTTTGCTCTCAAGGAGTTGAAGCATAACTCCCTATTCCTTAAATATGGGCTGTGATTTCCTTCCAAAGAGTATGGTATGGAAAGGAGGGAAGGAAGAGAGTAACATTACAGTGGAAAACCTAGACAAACCCTACCTCAGTAGGCGATGCAGGTGATATCTATCAAAGATAAAGAAAGTTAAAGTTAAGGATGGATTTTAGTGGGTAATATTTTATTGCATTAAAAATACCTTGGGAGGGTGCATGAGTGGCTCAGTCAGTTGGGGGTCTGACTCTTGATTTCAGGTCAGGTCATGATTGCACAGTTCATGAGATCAAGCCCTGCATCAGGCTCTGTGCTAACTCTTTCTCCCTTTCTGTCTGCCCCTCCGCCACTTGCACTCACACACACACTCTCTCTCTCTCTCAAAATAAATAAATAAATAAATAAATAAATACCTTGAGAAGTTTTCAAAACCTCTATACAAAAAAAAAAAAACCTACAAAATATTATTTACAGAAATTTTAAAGGCCTGTATTAGTTTATTGCTACTGTAACAAATTATAGTTCTAAAAGGTCAGAAGGCCAAAATAGGTTCTACTGGGCTAAAATCAATGTGCAGGCTTTCCTTCTAGAGGCTCTAAAGAAGAACTTGTCTCCCTGACTTTTCCAAATCCTAGAGGCCACAACTATTCCTTGGTTCATGGTACCTCTCTGCATCTTTAAAACTAGCAATGACACATCAACTCTTTCTCACATTACATTACACTAACCCTGACTCCTCTGCCTCCTCTGGGGGTTTTCTCTACCATGTTTTTCATTTTTGTGCGTATGCTCATTACTAGAAATTTTAATAACTATCGTTCAACAAAAAACTTATTTAAAGTAATCTAGCCTTTTCTATCAAGGCCTCAAATTCTTCCATCTGTTGTGCATTTCCTAATTCCAAACCAACTTTCACATTTTGAGGTATATGATACAGTAGCACCCCATGTCTAAGTACCATTATCAAATCACTGTCTTACTGCTGCTTTTATAAATTGCTATAAACTTTTTGTCTTCACAATCACAAATTTATTATCTTACAATTCTAGAAGTGAGAAGTCATAAAGTCAAAGTGTTGGCATGGCTGTGTTCCTTTTAGAGGAGAATCCATTTCCTTGACTTTTCTAGCTTCTAGAAGCTGCCACCATTCTTTGACTCATGGCCAAATCCTCTATCTTCAAACACAGCCGTATGGCATCTTCTCTCAGACTCCCACCTTCCTGCCTCTCTTGTCTAAGAACCTTTCATGTTACATGTGGTTTACCTTCATAATATAGGCTCATCTCCTCATCTCAAGATCCTTTGCTTAATTATATCTGCAAAATTCTTTTATTTCCATGGAAGCTAACACATTTTCTTACTATGGGGATCAAGACACGATTATCTTTGGAAGATCATTGTTCTGCCTACCACAAGACCTACATAAGTAATATGTAAAAGTATTATTTTATGGGTTTATGGGAAGGTTTGTAAATATCAGTTTATTGTAAATTGATTTATATACTCACTGTACTTCTTAAAAATATCCAAGAAAAAATTTTAATGGAAACTGGCTACTTAGATATAGATTTTAATGAAGAGGTGTAATGTAAATGTAGAAAAAAATAATCCTTCAAGATAAAATACAATGCTAGGATGTTTAGAACCTGCTATACAAGTTATCAAGTTTTATTTATTTTTTATTTATTTTTTTTAATTTTTTTTCAACGTTTATTTATTTTTGGGACAGAGAGAGA
This sequence comes from Leopardus geoffroyi, assembly GCF_018350155.1. Classification (NCBI taxonomy): domain Eukaryota; kingdom Metazoa; phylum Chordata; class Mammalia; order Carnivora; family Felidae; genus Leopardus; species Leopardus geoffroyi. The sequence goes on along the minus strand of NC_059341.1, from coordinate 98,418,296 downwards.
CAGAGCATGAACAGGGGAGGGGCAGAGAGAGAGGGAGACACAGAATCGGAAACAGGCTCCAGGCTCTGAGCCATCAGCCCAGAGCCTGACGCGGGGCTCGAACTCACGGACCGCGAGATCGTGACCTGGCTGAAGTCGGACGCTTAACTGACTGCGCCACCCAGGCGCCCCAGTTATCAAGTTTTAACCATGAAGGTCTAGTAAGTAAGTAACTCCTTAAAGAAAAGAAAAACTAAACATATAATAACAAAGAAAACTAACAATAAATAAAAAGATTGATAAATTAAACTACATTATAATTAAATAATTCTGTTCACTGAAAAAGTGAGCAACTAAGAAAAGGTAAACCAAAGAGTGGGCAAGATATTTTTTAAGTTTACGTATTTAAATTCAAGTTAGTTAACATACAGTGTAGTATTGGTTTCAGGAGGAGAACCCAGTGATTCATCACTTACATATAACACCCTATGCTCATCCCTACAAAAGCCCTCCTTAATAACCATCCCTCATTTAGCCCATCCTCTCATCCACCTCCCCTTCAGCAACCTTCAGTTTGTTCTCTGTATTTAAGAGTCCTTAAGGTTTGCCTCTCTCTCTCTTTTTACCTTATTTTTCCTTCCCTTCCCCGATGCTCATCTGTTGTGTTTCTTAAATTCCACATATGAGTGAAATCATATGATATTTGCTTTTCTCTGACCGACTTGTTTCACTTAGCATAATACACTCTAGTTACATCCATGTTGTTGCAAATGGCAAGATTTCATTCTTCTTAATTGAAGAGTAGTATTCCATTGTGTATGTGTGCAGGAGTGTGTGTGTGTGTGTGTGTGTGTGTGTGTGCGCGCGTGTGTGTGTGTGTGTATCCTACGTCTTCTTTATCCATTCATTTTGGCTCTTTCCATAATTTAGCTATTGTTGTAGTGCTGCTATAAACATTGGGGTGCACATGCCCCTTCAAATAAGAATTTTTGTATCCTTTGGAAAAATACCTAGTAGTGCAATTACTGGTCCATAGGGTAATTCTATTTTTAATTTGGAAATAAAATTTAATATGGAACCTCCATACTGTTTTCCAGAGTGCCTGCACTAGTTTGCATTCCCACCAACACTGCAAAAGGATTCCTTTTTCTTCACATCCTTACCAACATCTCTTGTTTCTTGAGTTGTTAATTTTAGCCATTCTGACAGATATGAGGTGGTATTTCATTGTGGTTTTGATTTGTATTTCTATGATGATGGGTGATGTTGAGATGTTGAGCATCTTTTCATGTGTCTGTTAGCCATCTGGATGTCTTCTTTGGAAAAGAAGACATGTCTATTCATGTCTTCTGCCCCTTTCTTCACTGGATTATTTGTTTCTTGGGTTTTGAGTTTGACAGATACTTTAAAGATTTTGGATACTATCCCTTTATGCGATATGTCCTTGCAAATATCTTCTCCCATTCCGTCAGTTGCCTTTTAGTTTTGTTGATTGTTTCCTTTGCTGTGCAGAAGCTTTTTATCTTAATGTCCCAATAGTTCATTTTTGTTTTAATTTCCCTTACCTCCAGAGACATGTCTAAGTAAGTAGTTGCTGTGGCCGAGGTCAAAGAGATTGCTGCTTGTTTTCTCCTGTAGGGTTTTGATGGTTTCCTTTCTCACATGTAGGTCTTTCATCTATTTTCAATTTATTTTTATGTGTGATGTAAGAAAGTGGTCCAGTTTCATTCTTCTGCATGTCGCTGTCCAAGATTTTTATAATATATGAATATGAATTGGTATGGCTATTTTGGATAACTCTGGAAATGTCTACTAAAATTGAATATATTGGGGCGCCTGGGTGGCGCAGTCGGTTAAGCGTCCGACTTCAGCCAGGTCACGATCTCGCGGTCCGTGAGTTCGAGCCCCACGTCGGGCTCTGGGCTGATGGCTCAGAGCCTGGAGCCTGCTTCTGATTCTGTGTCTCCCTCTCTCTCTGCCCCTCCCCCGTTCATGCTCTGTCTCTCTCTGTCCCCAAAAAAATAAATAAACGTTGAAAAAAAAATTTTAAAATTGAATATATGTATCTTCTATGACCTACCAATTGCATTTCAAAATATGTAATAAAAAAATGTATCCATATGATGGTGGGATGATAGCACATTGTAATCTTAAAAATGTTTAAGATAGTAAATTTTGTGTTATGTGAGTTTACCACAATAAAAAAAATGGGAAAAAAGATACATAAATATTCACAAAATGCAATGTTTTCTTTCTTTGTTTGCTTTTTGAACCTGATTGAACAAACGAAGTATAAAAACCACTTTTGAGACAATTTGGGAAATTTGAACTTTGGGAATTAGATATTATTGAAGAATTATAGTAAATAATGGATAAAACCCACAACGTAGAATAAAAAAAAATCACACAGAAAAGTATTTATAATATATTGATTTTACTTTACATAAAGTTTTTTTAAGGCCAAACTAATTTATTTTGTTAGACTTAAGGAAAAGAGGAAGGAAAAGAAATACAAGATACTCAGTTAAATTCGAATTTTAAGCAAATAATGGAAATTTATTTAGTATAAGTATGTACCAAACATTGCATTTTGTATTTTATCTGGCAACTTTACTTTGGGGAAGATAAAGATAATGTAGATTGAAAAATGATTTGAGAGGGATTTAGGTGATGCTAAAAATGGGTTTTCTTTATTCAAGTTGATGTTACATGTGTATGTACATTCTGATGATTTATTAAGCTGTGGCTTATGACTTAAGCATCTGTATTCTATGCACTTTGCTGATGTATGTTTTACTTTGTAAAAATTTAAATATGTATGCTTGAATGTAATGGGTGCATTGGAAATCTTAGAAGAAAGGAAAGGCTTGATAGGTAATTTATAGAGAAGATTCAAACATAAGAAGAGGTAGGCTTCCAGGAAACGAAAGGTCCATTTTAGTGCCTAGAATTTATGTTCTATGATTTCTTACAAATGTTTGTAATAGGGAAATTCTAATAAACTTTTCCATTGTTATCTTTCTTTAACTAGAAACATAGAGGTAATTCTTTCTTAAGAACACACCCAATTCAATATTTATTTCTTTTGTTAAAGGACTTTTAAATTTACCAAAATATCTTACAACAAACCTGTGTTGTTTTTCAGTCAATTCTACTTGTTAGCAAATGTTAGGAAGTTTGACCAGTTCTCTATTCTGCAAAAGAAACTAATCATAACCTACCTTTACTTGCTAATTACACTTGACTAATTAGTTCATATAACACCCATGGAGGTAGGAAAATAAACATTTTACTTCTCATTTTACAAATGAGGAAACATGCAAATGTGTTAGATCATTTTCCTGAGGCCATTCAAAAAATCAGTTGCAAAAACAGAGTTTGAATTATCTCACTAACCTTTTATTGACTTGTGTTTAAGTCTATTTTCAACATATAAAAGCTAAAAGCCAAGTAAGTACTCTTTTGTATAAAAAGTATTCTGTATTCATATGAACAGTTAGGGTATTCAAAAATTATTCAGCCAAAAAACTCTCATCTTAATGCATTTCAATGAATGCTTATTTTCTTATATAATTTCTTAATCAATAGAAATATGATGGTAAGATGTTGTCATTATAGTATTCACTGCAATTTGTACTTAAAGCACTGGGTTTAGAATTTAGTACAGTAGACTGGATTCTGGTTCCTCCTCTGCCAGTTTCTAAGACTTTTGAATTAGCCAATTGTTTGATCATGCAGTTTTAATCTTATCATTAAAAATGGAAATGAGAACAACTGGTTTATTTATTTTGTTATTGTGAAGATTAAACAAGATGGGTTTTTGTTTTGTTTATATGGAAAGTGCTATAAAATCGATAGCTTTGTACCTTTCAGTACTTTCACAAGATTTTCAAAGAAGAAAATATTTTATTTTTAAATTATCAGTACGAAAATCAATTTCTATTGTCATTCTTTTTTGTGTGTTTAACTGACCTATCTTAAACTTTTAAAAGATCTGTTTGTAACTATATTTACAGAAAGCTTTTAAATAGTCAAGTATAGAACTGAGTATATATGAAAAAGCTAATCTGGGCACATTATTTTTTTTCAGACTATTTAAAAAATGTGATTAAGCAGCTGAGATAATAGTAACAGCTGAAGTTTACTGAGAATTTAGTATTTTAAGATATTTCCATCTACGTATTACTTGATCCTTTTCACATGAATATATGTAGCTTCACATGAATATATTTCGCAGAATATATACAGTTGTATTCTCCATTGTACAAATGGGGACATTAAGGTTAGGGAATTTAATACTTTGTTTTAACCTTTGATTCACTACTAAAGTAGCTGAGTAATATGAACAAGTTATTTATGTCTCAGGTTCTCATTTGCATGCTTGGGGTAATGATTTTCATTGCATAAAGTGTTTGTTTTTAATTACTTAACAATTACAAAGTACTGACATCTTTTTTTCTTGAAAGAATAAGCTATCAATTAATATTAGCTATTATCATTATACTCTGTGCAAATTAATATCTCTTTTAATGAGACGTAATGAGATGTATTTTACCATGACCTAAAGAAGATGCTTATTTTAATTCATATTGTTGGATTGCTTAGCCAGTATCAAGTTCCCACTCTTCCTTAATAACAAAACCCTAAATTTGCAAAATGAAGAATATTCTGAGCCCAAAATACTATCTTTCTCAGACTCCCTGAGCTAGGGCAATCATGTGACACATTTCTGGCCAGTGTAATGTAAGCTGAGGATGTCAGGAAAGTCCCCTCACCCCATCTGGGTTCAGTCTTTACTTGCCTCCCCTTTCTATCTTCTATGTGTAACACCAATGTATGATTTTGAGCCTTCCGGAAACCATGAAGCATCAAACGTGGCACTAGAAGCTAGCACATTAATGTTAGTAGAATAAAGATTAGAAAAGATTATGAGTTATCTATTATATCACTAGGGCACACAGTATGACTACTGGACTACCATGTGTCTCTTGATTTCTTTTTGGTGATTCAAATAAATTTCGATGATGTATTTCCAGCTGAACATATTAGTAACTGATTTACTGGTAAACTGACTAATGACTTAAGAATCATGGAGCTCTAGGTTAAATTTCTCCTTTCCCTTAATAGATCCCCACAGGTAAATCCTCAATCATATTATGGTTAAAAATAATGACTAGTGATGGGATTTGAGAACAGCTCAAGGAATTAATAGATAGACTGTGGGTATACAATTAGTAATTAAACTATTCAAGGGAAGTTATACCAGTCTAGAGAAGTTCCCATTTTGAAATTAGCACTGTAATCTGCTATAAATGGAAGCATACGATCCCTTCTAGTTACTTAATAAATATATATTTTTAAATTCCATGAGTATTATGTGACTTATAAATTTCTTGATTACACACCCACTTGACCTCTTGGCCAGTTTTATAACAACATTATCCTTACAGCCAAAATCATCCATTTCAAAACTTTTAAAATTAATTCTAAGAAAATAACAGCCTTTTTGAATAAGTTTTGTTTAGGAAAAAGTGATTGTTTTATTAAAAAAAATTAATTAAAACTGTAGTATTCCAAGGATGCTATTTCTGATCAGAATATTAAATACTCTAAATTACATCCTAGAAGGTTTAAGTACAAAGCGGTTAACCCTGCTCCTTTGAAAAGTAGACTCCTTATATATTTTAAAGTGAAATTACTGCCTTCATATTTCCACTGTGGAAGAATGTATGTATATGAAGGTAAAAGCTTTCTTTAACTCATCCTCCAAACACCTTCCCTGGGATCCTTACCAAAATGTTGACCAAAAACATTATTTTTTATTTGTCTCTTTTACAAGTACGAAGCCAATATAGTAGTCATTATATACCTGACCAGATTTTTAAACATGGTAAAATTTATATTTGTAATATAAATATTGTAATTTATAATATTTATATTAGACCTTATTTTGTTAAATATTTTATTAAAAATATTTTGTTAAAATTTTGTTAAAAAATAGATAATTTTGTTTAAAAATAGATAATACAGATACAGTTATAACTTTCATGAGTACCTCTATCTGAGAATATTCTATATATCTGTATTTGTTAATATTATCCTAAATTCAAACATGAAATTTCTAAAGCAAAACAATTATTATTTACTTACAGCAATAATTGTATTGATTTCCTCTTGTCCCCATTCTTACCCCTGTATGATGCGATCAGAACCAAATATCATCCAACATGTAAGAGGGTCTACTGTAGGCAAGGATACCTTAAAACAAAAAAAAAGAAAGAAAGAAAGAAAAAAAAAGAATCTTGATGTTTCTTGATGTTTACATAGGAGAAAAAGGCAGCTATTATCCTCCTCAGCTTCTGAGGAAATACCCTTGAAAATGTAATGAGAAAAATTCTGAGTCTTCACTATTTAGTAAATAAATAAATCCCTCCAGGGGAAAAAATAAGACCAGTATCTCCAACTTTAAAACCAAAAGGATGTCTTTATGATCCTGTGACTTCTCCTCCCTTGAAATGTAACACATACCTCTCCCTGGAGTTCTCACTATCTATTCAGTCATAAATTAACCTCTAAGCCTTATCTTTTATTTTAGTTCAAGTTCCAGGTTTCAGTAAGATTTGCTCAGAAAGCCCTAATGGTGCAGAAACATAAAATATATTCTCTACAGCTTTGTACTTCCCTCTTTCTCTCCTGCTGAGAAATACCTTCAATTATAAAAGTTACTATGTGTCCTTCTACTGTATATATTTAGACTTAATACCAACAAATAAAATAATACTTTAGATTGTCTTAGTCTATTCATGCTACTATAACAAGATGTCATAAACTGGGTGGCTTATAAACAACAAATATTTGTTCTCGAGGCGGGGAAATCCAAGATCAAAATGCCAGTAGATTCAGTGTCTAGTGAGGAAAGCATCTGGGTTCATAGATGGCACCTTCTCATGTTACATTCTCACCTGGTGGAAAGGGGCAAGCTAGCTTTCTGAGGCCTCTTTTATAAGGTCACTAATACCATTTGTGAGGATTTCACCTTCATGACATAATCACCTCTCAAAAGCCTCACCTCCTAAAACCATCACCTTGGAGGTTAAGATTTCAACATATGAACTTGGAAAAGACCCAAAATTTTAGACCATAACAACCTTTCATTCCATCAATTTTATTTATCTGTTTAACTGCTTCATATATATTAGCACTTAAATGGAATTGCTGAAAAATTAGAAGGGTTAAAACAAATTTTTTCCCCTCCCAAATAGTGAAAAGTCTAGGCTTGATTGGTAGCTTTATCTTTAATTTTAATAGGAATTGCAGCTGATTTGGGGAAGGGAAAGTGAAAAGTTGGTTGATTGGTAAGAGTAAAAATTTGTTTTGGTATTTCATAAAATCATAATATCTTTAGGTCTGTGCACATTCTAGAAGTTCTTTCTTCCAAATCTCAATACATTGGGAAGTTAAGATTTGCTCATCAGTGTCACCTTGTCTTCTCTTCTCCATCACTAGAAAGATAACCAAACAATAAGCTCATCAATGAGTTTTTAGTTGTCTTTACATAGATAGTCTCTCTTGAACAAATATTTCCCACCCCCCTCTATAACTCCCTGGTATAATGTGACAATGAATGATTTTTCCCAAAAGTTATGTGCAAAGTAACTGTATAATTTCACAGTGATTGTATAGTGGCCAACTCCTGAAATGGCTCCCAGTGATCTCTGCCTCTTTGTATTCATGTCCTTGTGTAACATTTTATATAGTCTGGGACTTTTGACTTGCTTCTAATGAATAGGATGCAATGAAAGAGATGGAATGTCACTAATAATAGCTCACAGAAGACTATAATTTCAGTCTTGCTTGCACTCTCTTCACTCTTGCTTTATTGGGGGAAGTCAGCTGCCTTATTGTGAGCTGCCTTGGAAAAACCCACATGCAAGACGCTGAAGGTAGCTTCAGATCAATAGCTTACAAAGAATTGAGTCCTGCCAACAACCATGTCAATGAGGTTGAAATTAGATCCTTTCCTACTTGAATCTTAAGATGACTGAGTCTGAGGCTGACACCATAATTGCAGGCTTGGGAGAACCTAAATCAGAGAACCCTGTTAGGCTGTACTTCGATATCTGACCTATAAGAACTGGGAGGTAGTATATGTTGTGGGGTAAAGCCACTGATTTTGTAACTTGTTACAAGGAATAGAAAACAAATGCCATTTGATATATCTTAATGGTATACAAACATACCATTTTATTGGATAATACCATAACAAACACCAAAAGTGTGCAAAGGCTTTGGAAATAGTGTATCAAGACTGTAAAGATTTTGAATAGCATGTTAGCAAAAACATACAACCTTTTATGAAGACCTCAGAATGATAAAAGTATCACAGTATTCATCAACCATACAAAGTGCTCTTTAAAAAGTAAAGGGTTTGCTGAAAGATAACTTTCATTTGAAGAATAGGCCTACTAAGAAGCTTCAGAGCTTTATTCCTCAACCATCTGAGCAGGATCCCAAGGTGGAAAAATTTTTGCAAAAAAAAAAAAATTCATTATCTTGAAAAAAACTGTTGGTGTGGATTTTATCTAATGGAGTAAATCCCAAAGATATTCACAGGCACTGATAAAGTTTCTGAGAAACCTATCTGTAAAAACAGCCAGCTTGGACTGTAAGGGACAAGGAGAGAATAAAATAAGAGGTTCGGGGCACCTGGGTGGCTCAGTCAGACTCAGGTCATGATCTCACACTTCGTGAGTTCAAGCCCCACATCGGGCTCTGTGCTGACAGCTCAGAGCCTGGAGCCTGCTTCCGATTCTGTGCCTCCCCCTCTCTCTGCATCTCCCCTGCTCATGCTCTGTCTCTCTCTGTCTCTCAAAAAATAAATAAATGTTTAAAAAAATTTTAAATAAAAATAAAAATAAAAATAAAAGAGGTTCTAGGACCCCCAAAGCTCTACCAGCAGGGAGCTAACTGAGCAACTAAGCTATAAACACATGGGAAGAAAGGAAAAGAAAGGATGACTAGAGGGCAACTAACAGAGTCCAAATGGTGGAGCTAAGAACCATAGGAAATTACTCACAGGTCTTGGAATCTAATAAAATTACCCAAATTTGTCCAGGTGAATTTCAGAATGGCTAGAAACCACCAGGTTCTTTGTGTCTCTTATCCCCTCATCCCTGATCCCACCACCATTTTGAACAGGAGTATCCATAGCATTTATCTCATGCCTGTTTTACCAATGTATATTAAGTCTGTGTAGGGTGAGGGGAGCAGATACTTGTTTCTTTTTTTTTTTTTTTCAGAAATTTACAAATCTAGAGGACTTCTGCTCTAGAAGGCTTATCCACACCTGTATCTGATTTAGATAATGAGATTTTAAACTTTGACATGACATCATGGGATGAAAATTTTATAGTTTGAGAGGAAATGAATGTCTTTTGCATGGAAGGGACATGAATTATTGGGAGTCAGAAGAAAACTGTGGTAGACAGTTCTGAAATGCTTCCCAACACAAACCCTTCTTCCTGGTAACCATGCCACAATATGGCGAAAGTGATGAAGTGTCACTTCTAAGATTCAGATACAAAGGATTGTGTCTTCTGTCCTGCTCCATCTCATTCTCTCTCTCTCTCTCTCTCTCTCTCTCTCTCTCTCAATGTCTTTCAGGATGTTCTGATGAAGCCAGTTGCCATACCGTAAACTGTTGAGGGCAGCCTCTGGCCAACAGCAATTAAGGAACAAAACCCTGCAAACAAACAGGTGAGTGATCTTGAAAGCATATCTTTTCCCAGTAGAGCCTTGGGATGTCTGCAGTCCCAGAAAACTGCTGAAGTGGAGATTTAGGTAATTTTTACACAGCAAATGATAACAAATGCCATTCTGATAGTAGAGGAGTGTGTTGCCATAACAAATACTAAAATTGTGAGAGTGGCTTTCAAAGTAGATAATCCACCTAAACTCAACTGGATTAAAGAAAACTAAAGAAAGATGACCCCTAAATACAATGATTCCAGTATATAAGTGTTGCATATCTTTTGTCATATTTATCACTGAGAACATCATACTTTTTAGTGCTATTATAAATGGGATGACTGTTTTAGTTTCAATTTCTGATTTTTTTATTAGCTTATAGAAATATAATTGATTTCTGTTTTTTAAACTTATATATCTTTGCTTAAATAACATGTTCTAGTAGCTTTTTTGTAAGATATTTTGGATTTTCCACATAGGTAATCATGCTATATTCAAATCAAGAAAAGTGTTTTGAATTTGTTTGTTTTGTTCTGCTTTTTGCCTATTGAACTAGCTAGAATATTATGTACCGTATTGAATAGAAGTGATAAGAGAGGACTTCTTAATCTGCTTCCTGATTTTAGGGGAAAACATTCAGTTTTTTGTTCTATTAACTTTAATGTTAAATGTAGGGTTCTTGATCTGCAAGAGGATAATTTGTTCATCTCTATCTAAGTATCTTTCTTTACCAATCCAATTAATTTAGAAAAATGGAAAGAACAAGAAATAAAGTTATTTTATGTGGTAGTCTGACTCTAGGGTTTCCTTACCTCAAATATGCCTCAATTTTTCCCCCATCTTTGAAAAAATTTATTCTTCTGTAGATAGGAAAGTAAAGAAGGAGAAGACAAATCACACATTGGAAGAAAATGCAATCCTTGTTCCAGATAGCTGAGCTTGGACTCAGTCATGGGGCACTAAGTCACTTGAAAAAAAAAAAAAAAAAGTCCTTCATTATCTGTATGTGATTGCTGAGGAGGAACACTCAAATGGATTTCCACTGACATCACAGAACTGTAAAGAGCCAAAATGGTAAATATTTATGGCTTTTGCAGGCCAAGAGGCAAAATAGAGGATATTATGTAGGTACTTAGCTAGTAAGAGTGATAATTCCTTCTCCATCCTATTTGCCTGGGGTAGGTCCACATGGGTGGTGCCTGCATTTTGCACTTATTTTACATCACCTGGGGACAGTCTGTGGAGTAAGAGCAACAGGGCAAGCAGAAGGGCTCTGGTTGCCTGGGCGTAGGATCAAGAAGGATGGACGCTTGTCTTAGTTTCTGTCCCAGTGACTCCCCGATCCCCATAACATGCCCTTCTTACCTCCCAGATACTATGGCTCTCTCAATTTGGGCAACTTGACTGGAGGTGAGGCGTATCCCTTGGACCAAGGTTCCATTGGAGTTTCAGGCCCTTGCCACATAAGCAGACTCTCCAATGTATAGAAGGCCTTGGGCAGTGGTGGGATACAGCTGCCAGGAAGCAGGCACTAGCAGGAGAAAGATGGGTAAATATATACACCAGAACCAAATATAATGTGGCTCTTATGTGATAGAAATTGAATTCGAACATGGATCTGACAACTAGTCAATTTCGAACCCAGTACTTATCCAGTAAATCAGTGGTTCTCAACATTTTCAAGTTTTTTAATGCAATTTAATATAGCTTTTGGCTATCCATCATTATTTTACTCTTCACTACTCTGCTGGTTTCTTTTTAGAATTTACTGCCATGGCTGAGTTTTTACAATATTGTCAGTGACGTTTCTCACATAGCTGAGTAAACATGGATCTTTTGTTAACATATTAATATTTCATCATGCTTTCTATCTCTTACTTTCAGTAACCTCTATGACTACATTCACATCACATGATCTGTAGTTGGATATTACTTTTTTTTTATATTACTTTTGAGGAATATCATGGTGATTGTATATATGTTCACAGTAGGACATATCAATCTCCAGCTCTTGCTAAAATATGTGATAATCATTTGGGGATTGACAACTACAGAAAGAAGAGACAATAAGACATCATTTTTATGATAAAAGTTTAGAGATCAGCAGAGATTTCTTCCCAGGTAACTTGGATCTAGGGTTAGATATAATCTTAATCACATATGCAAGAGTAAGAAGTATATTTTAATATGTTCCACAGTTTTATTTTTTAGAACTATACAATATAAGATGTGTGTATTTGACTTCTGGCACTGATGCTCACCATGACGTGTGAACAAGGAGAGCATTAACTTATCCAAAGTTGTAGGGCTTCTGCATTTTATTCACTTTAAAGTGCTGTAGAGATGAAACCATAAAATGTGTTGGGTGGTTGTGTTAGGAGTATCAAATTACTATAATTAGTTGCTGTGTCACTATAATCATAAATATAAAACTATGATTTCTGTCTATATTCAAGAATAGAAAAAATAACACTTCAGTATTGACCAACATTTTAAAGACTACTAGGTACAGTGTACAGTTATTCTGGGAAAATCATGAAGAACTAGGTTTATATTTTCTTAATGACAGAATTCTTCTAAATATTGTTTCCTGAATTGAATTCAAGAAGTGAATAAAAACATATATTTTTTAGATAAAGGTAAAGATTCTAATGGAAGTAAACATATAATATGTAAGTTGTGGGGAAATAATTGAATAAAAAATTTTTGTTTGAGAAAAATATATTGTTGAATAATTTAAAACTTATTGATGAAATAGAATAAAATTGTACTGTTATTATAGAGGGCTTACTTTTTCTTATGGCTCCTCTAATATAAAAAATAACTTGGATTCATATGATGATATTAAATAATAATAATAAATATTTATTTTTTGATTAGCCATATCCATTTGACTCCCATATACACCTTATTTTATAATTATTTTTTGTGTTTACCCTAGTACATATTTTAAGAGTAAATATTCCAAATGCAATTAATAAGTCTGTATTAGTTTATTGGAAAAGAAAGGAGTTATTGGCACTTATAATTTTAGTATATATGCCTTTAATTCTGAAAGCAATCATTAATATTAAAATATTAAATAACTGAAATAACTTTCAAATAACTGACTCTCATAATAAATCAAATGAGAGTCAATCTCATCTTTTTCCTTCAAATTGTAATGACATTCCTGTTGCCCAGAGGATATATTTAATAGCATGGGCTTCAAATACTTTACCATGTGCTTTATATATAGTTGATCAATATAAATACTGACAGTTATTGATCATTAGCTTCTCAGAGGTTTCTTAACCCTTAAATCACTCTAATAATGTCCTCATAAACTACTGATTGTTTACCATTACTCTTGCTTGTGTACTATGGTTGTCATGCTATTAAATAGTATCATCTTTGCCATTTGTGAAAAAATATTATCTTTGTATAAAGGACATAATCTCCATTTCAACTAAAACTGATATTCTGAATTGTAATCAAGACTGTCTCTCTCTTTAAACAACTCATAACAGTTGTACAATTTAGCGTCATCAGATACATTTAATTATTCATAATAGATGACAAAGATTAAATTGTAGAATTCTTAAAATTCTGAAAAAAATTATTGATCAATATTACTAATGAATTTTTGCAAGTTGTTGAAGTTGGATAAAATAACTCTGAAATGAGTTTATAGTATCTATATAAATAAAAATCAAGGTCAGATGAAATATATTCACTGGCTTATTTCATCTACTCAGTCTTCAGTCATTTCTAGAAATGGGAAGCTATTCAAATTTCTGAAATGCAGATTGTTCCATGTTAATTGTAAGACTACTGACTCTGATAAAGCTGTGAATAAAGAAAGAAAGAAAGAGAAAGAAAGAAAGAAAGAAAGAAAGAAAGAAAGAAAGAGGGAAATCTTAGAGGTTTAAGAAATCTAAGAGAAATCTTAGAGATCTAAGAAATATTAGGATTTTTTAGTTATGGAGTGAGTTAGATATACTTCAAAATATTATGTTTCTTGATACATTTTAGAACAATTTATTTATGGTTGGAGCTTTAGAGTGAAAAAGCAATATATGGTAGGACTATTGAAGGCTGAGGTCAGCACAGGGGAAAAGAGGAAGATGGGAGAAAGTAGCTTTTATGTTTATATTACAAATGTTCTGTTCCTCCTAGTCCCTCTTGTCCTTTGTCTCTTCCTCCATCCTATTCTCCTCCTCCTTTCCTCTTGCTTTTCTTCATCTTCATCTTTATCTTCATCGTACTTCTCAGACAATGAATTACTTCTGACACTGTCATTCCTAGAATTAATTCATATTTATCGTGATGCTAATGTAATGAATTACATGGTGCTATTAGATTGAATAAAAAATAAAGACTTTGCTTAAATATTTTAAATGAAAAAACTAGATCCAGGTCAGGAAAAGATTTAAGTTTTGTTTTTTTTTGTTTTTTTTTTTTTCTGTGATGTTAGTCATTGTTCTAGGAAATGGGATTTTCTTATGACTGTGACATAGCCTCTATCACAAGGAGTTTACAAACTAGTGGGGAAGAGAAACAAAAGATAAACATTGCTACATAATATGCTAAATTAGAATAAGAAAGAATCAGTGGAGAGCATTTTAATGAAGTTTTGATTTAGAAAGATATTTTAGCCAACAATATATAGGCTGAGATATGAAGGATGAATTTTAATTTACTTGACAAAGTGAGAGAAGGAAGAGGGAGAAGAGAAAGGATTTTCCATGTAGGGTAAATAGCACTCATTTATTCATGCATTCAGGCAGGAATGTATTCGTTCAACACCCATCTATTTTGAACCCTTACTATGTCCTACACATTGTTCTAGGCATTAGGGATCCAAAGTTGGAGGAGAATAACACAACATCTCTGCCATCACAGAATTTACACTCTTGTGGCAAAGAGAAGCATTTATAAAAGAATCGGAGTAATATACGTATAATTGTTGCTATGTTATGTAATTATACTACAAATGCAAACAAACATGAGCAATTACTAGGCAAATGCTGTGGTTGTGGTGGTGGTTGTACAGGAAGAGGGGGAGCAGAGAGTAGGGCACAGCACATTCAGATGTGGTGCAAGTATAAGGAAGGATCATATATTCATTTCTAAAAATATTAATGAGTCCACAGTCAGGTGGTATTATTGAAGAGGAACTAGTGTTGATTTTGAAGACCAGAGGGGAGGATATTGTCGTAATTTAGTAGTTTTACTATCTTTAAAAGTTGTAGGAGTATAAATGAAGAGAAAGGAGTATAAACGAAGTATAAATGAAGAGAAATTTATATATTTATATATATGTATATGTACATGCATTATATATATACATTCAAGTGTTAAATATCAATCAGACTGGTCATTGTCTACTAAAGTCAAATCCATACATGTGTTATTAGAGTCATACATAAATCCAACAGAAATATATGTATGTATGGGCACAAAAACTCACAAAAAAGATGTTTACACTAGGCCAAAAATTGGAAATAACTGATAAAGTCATCAAAAGAAGAATGGTTAATTATATTTTCTATATTCATATGATGAAATAAAAAACAGAAATTAAAAATTAATGAGGCACTGATATAAGCAAAAATATTGATGAAGTTGCAAAAGTGATATTGACTGAAAAGAGACGTGAGCAAATACGTATTATATGATACCATTTTATAATTCAGAATTAGTCAAAACCAATTCATGGTCTTAGATCAGAACAGTATTTAGTTTTGGAGAGGATAGAGGAGTAATAACTAGAAAGTGACACAAATGGGTTTCTCCAGTGCCATTAATTGTGTGATAATTTACTGCATTAAAAATTGGAGAAGAGGGGGAAGGCAACCCACAATTTGTAAGTTTACCTGCTAAAGTTCAACCAGGTTCTCACAGTGAATATCAGAGAAAAATTGCTTCTGGCTTCTATTGGGAGAGAGGAAAATTAACCAATTTGAAATAGCCAGATCTTTCTGTTCTTAACAAGGCTTGCTTTTAAGAGAAACTATTTTACCAGAGCTTTACCTATTGGGATATTAATCAGAGCCTAACCTACCTGGTAAAAGGGAAATACCCAACTCCAGGCCGCTCTTGCCTTCCATGAAGAGAAAAAGAAGTTATGAATTTCAGCCCCCACCAGCCATACTTTCCACCTCAGGCAAGGGGAAACAAATGATATGCACCTGTGAATTTCACAGATTGAAACCTAATTATAGGACTATAGAATACTCCCTTACCCACATACCTTACCACCACATTATTAAAGGTCTGTTTACCTGATATGCTTTCACTAGTTTATCATGTTCAGACTTCAACAAAAAATTACAAGGCATACCAAAATGCAAAAAACACAGAAGAGACTCAGCAAGCATTAGAACCAGACTCAGAAATGGCAGGGAATTTGGATATAAGAATGTAAATTAAAGAACTGTGACTGGGGGGCCCCTAGGTGGCTTAGTCGGTTAAGCATCTGGCTCTTGATTTCTGCTCAGGTCATGATCTCATGGTTCGTGGTTCAAGTCCTGCATCAGGCTCTCTGCTGTCATTGCAGACCCTGCTTCAAATTCTCTGTCCCCATATCTGCTCCTCCCATGCCCATGCTGTCTCCCTCTGTCTCTCAAAAACAAACAAACAAACAAACAAACAAACAAAAAACAACTGTGATTGATATTCTAAGCGTTCTAAGAGTTCTAATGTCTAAAAAGTAGAGAACATATAAGAAAACATGGATAATGGAAATTCTAAAAAAGAATAAGAAAGATATATTAGACATAAGAAGCACTGTAACAGAAATGAAGGACTTTAATAGGCTTATTAGTAGACTGGACGTGGCTAAGGAAGGATAATCCGTGAGCTTGAGGATATGCCAATAGAAAATCCCAAAAGTGAAATGTAAACAGGAAAAAGCCTGGCGGGGAAAAAAAAAAAAAAAAAAGGATATGAGCACTGAGTAAGGTATAAAATTTTCAATCATTATGTTATATACCCAGAACTAATTTTACATTGTATGTTAAATATACTTCAATTTAGAAAGAAAGAAAGAAAGAAAGAAAGAAAGAAAGAAAGAAAGAAAGGAAAGAAAGAAAGAAAGATAATGGTAAAGGTTTATATCACCCCCCAACTAATTATTCCATTTAATCTGCCTAAAAATCCATACAAGTCTTTCATGTCCTAGGGTTAAGAAAAGATTTCTGAAACAAAATGCAAAATTGACTAACATAATGTAAAGATTGAACATTACAACCTTATGAAAATTTGGTAATTATCTATTAATAATAATACAAATGATAATGCAAGTAAGAATATATATTGTAAAGCTTGTAATAACAAAGATCCAATATCGAGCACATGAGAAAAGTTTTACCAGTTAACAAGAAAAAAGACTTGCAACGCAATAGATGATTGGACAAAACACTTGAACTGGAACTTCACAAAAGAGAAATTCTAAATTAAATGTTTCTCAGCAGTAGTAGTAATCAGGAAAGTGTAATTAAGTATTATTAAAACCCCAAAGCACAGAGAAAATGTTAGATTTAGTTGATTGCCAAGAGTTTAAAAGAATATGGTAGCAGTTAAGACTTTCTGCGAAGTAGACATGGAGACAGTTTTACCATTCAGGATGTTTTTGAAGAAGGGAAAGAAAAGAGGCAAAATAGGAAGCTGCGAAAGCCAAGTTGGGAGGCAACCCCAGAAGACAGTCTCCATGGGCACTGCAGAATTGCAGCCAAAATGTCCCATCATAGTTGTCCTGCATTAGGTTGAAATGGCTAGGCATTTACACTTCCACCTGAATAAGTTACTGGATGTGGGCCATTTTGTGGAATAGTGTGACCATGGTGAGAAGGCTCTGTGCAGCTGAGGCAATCCTGGAAGGAGTTCACACCTGAGGCTGTCCACTGTCAGCCATGACAGCAACTGAGCCCACGAGTTCTTTGAAAGAGAATCTGAACAGTGTATCTTCGTGTTCATGATGTATGTGAACTGTCATGCACCACTGGAGTTTTGTCAGTTGCTATAACCACTTCAAAGAACAATTTGGAATTACCTAATAAAGTCATATGTACACATCCTATAATCCAGTTATTCCACTTACAACAAAACATGGCTCTCAAACTAAGTGTGTGTGTCAGAATCAACTAGAAGACTTGTTAAAACAGATAGCGTGGCCTCAAGTTCAGTTTCTGAGGTAGAACTAAAAAAATATGTACTTCTAACAAGTCCTCAGGGTAATGCCATTGCTGCTTCTCCAGGGCCTTCACTTTGAAGACTGGTGCTCTGTAGAACATTTATACCCCGCTCTGCACACACATCCCCATCCCTACCAAACACACAGATATACGTATACACCTGTACATTTCAGTATTGTTTATAAAAGCTGGAAATGACACAAAATGAATATATAAATTCTAGTATAATCATACAATGGAATTCAATACAGTACTAAAAATGAAATAACCACAGCTACATGCAACATAGATAAATGTTAAAATGTTCAAAAAATCTAAATTCTATTATGAAGGAATGCATATGAGGTAAGCTATTCTTTTTAAAATTTCTTTTAATGTTTATTTATTTTTGAGACAGACATAGACAGAATGTGAGTAGGGGACGTGCAGACAAAGAAGGAAACAGAATCCAAAGTAGGCTCTAGGCTCCAAGCTGTCAGAACAGAGCCCAATGCAAGGCTTAAACCAACGAACTGTGAGACCATGACCTGGGCTGGAATCTGACACTTCACAGACTAAGCCACTCAGGCACCCCTGAGATAAACTATTCTTAAAAAGCAAAGATGCTTGGGGCACCTGGGTGGCTCAGTTGGTTAAGTGTCTGATTTTGGCTCAGGTCATAATCTCATGGTTTGTGAGTTCAAGCCCTGCATTTGTCTCTGTACTGTCAGCTCAGAGCCTGGAGCCTGCTTTGGATTCTGTGTCTCCATCTCTCTCTGCCTCTCCCCTGCTCTCACTCTGTCTCCGTCTCTTTCAAAAATAAATAAAACATTAAAAAAGAGAGCAAAGGTGATTATTACAAATGTCACATACTGGTTAATTTTGGAGGAATGAAGGAATTTGTAAGGAGGGTGATCATAGTTGGCTTTTGAAGTTTTGTCAATGTTCCTTTTATTGACCTGTGAGGTAGGACATATATGATCAATTTATAATTATTCTTTAGATTACATATACTTATTTTATATGCTTTTCTTTTATACTGAGATACAATTGACATATATAACATTATATTAGTTTCATGTATACAGTATAATAATTCCGTATTTGTATGTATTACAAAAGATCACAATAAGACTAGTTAGTATCCGTCACCATATATAGTTACATTTTTTTTATTAAGATCTCTTAAGATCTTAAGATCCACTATTGTAGCAATATAATACAATATTATCAATTATAGTCACCATGCTTTTGACCCCTTTACCCATTCACCTACCACCATTTATATGCTTTTCTATAGGGATTATATATCTCAGAATAAAATAGATAAAAAATACATGAACAGCATAGCAAACTTCTATAATGACACTTATTTTGAAAAGATTAACTCCAGTATAAAATTACTGTTATCTCCTTTTGCAACTATTTAGAATCTCATTAAGTTTACAACAATTACTTACGGAAATTGCTTCTCTTCCCTGACGAGAATGTTAACTCCAGTCAGGTATCTCACTGATTCATGAGTAGCCAACTTGTCCTCCTTTCAAAAGGACTTTGGAATTAGAGAAAACTTTTACAAGTCCCCGTACTTTATAGTATCGCCCATGGAAATTCTCACAGCACACCATTCCCTTAGTAATTCAGCAGTGAATTAGTAGACTGTTATATTTGTTATCTTTTCAAAATAATTTCAAGTAATTATCATTAAAATCACTATAACAAACTCACTCCCCATTTTAATTCAGTAAGGTTAAAAGGTTCTTACATTTAAAGAATTCTCTTATGAAGGAGCTACCTGCCATTGTTACCCAAGGTGATTGAGAGTGAATATATTTTCATCTTTATTCTGTGCTGACCTCTCCTCTTTCTCCTTCTTTATTCTTTATTCTGTGCTGACCTCTCCTTCTTTCTCCTCCTTCTTCCCTTCCATTTCTTCCTACTCTTCCTCCTCCGCCTCCCCCTTTTCTTCTTCCTCTTCTACCTCTTCCTTTTCTTCTTCTTCATCTTCCTCTACTTCTTCATCTTCTTCTTTGTCTTCAATTTCACAGCTTTATCAATTCCTTCAGAGCTGTGGGTGTTATTATTATAACATATGATCAAATGTGGAGGAAACTATATGTAAAAAGGATAGCATAGAGTGTTTTAGAAGAGACACCCAAAAAATTAACATAACCCACGGCAATGAAAGGGAGTCATTTATCTAAAGTAAATGAATGTATATTCACTTATAAGCATTTTGCAACTTTGTGGGAGTTAATATTTTCTCTAGCATATCATGAATAAGACATCTGTCACATCTATTACAATAAGTGCAAACAAGCCCTAGCACTTGGACTCGTTCTTTAAAAAGATTATCAACAACATGTAAATCATGTTCTGCATTTCTTTGATGGGATAAAATTGTTAGAATGGTGAAGCTAGAGGTATTTATTTGCTTATTTCTGACAAGATCACTTACATCATGTTGCACTGTTTCCCATAGGAATTGCTGCTGGCTGCCACATTTATTTGGATGTCTTTGCATGACAAAAAGGCTGGGCCCCATTAAAGTATCATTTGCAATGAATTTACATCCTTCCTCAGGGATAAATCTAACCATTAGATATTATGCAGGAAGACTGATTTTTATAAAAGACTACTGTTCTTTGGGTTCCAATCCGCATTCAAAAATAGCCAAGGATAAAATAGAAATATTTGACAGAGAAGGCGAGATCAATTAACTTTCACATGATCTTGAAAAGCCATTTCCAAATTCTAGTTAAAATGCTAGGGAATATCTATAGAATTTAGGGGATAATCTAAAGGCTATCAATGTATATTTATAAGGGTTTGTATTCTTCACACAAGAAACCTGATGTTCTAGTGACAAACAGAAATTAAGAATAAATTTAAGAATCAATCAAAGGTTCTATGTTCAAGATCATGTTTATAGTTTTTTATTACTATGTACATATATTTCATTCATTAATTGAGAAACCTGATACTTGCTAGCAATGCTTTTTGATACGGAAGGCAACTCTGGGGAGTTGAGGAAGATGGCGGCATAGGAGGACGCTGGGCTCACTGCGTCCTGCTGATCACTTAGATTCCACCCACATCTGCCTAAAGAACCCAGAAAAAAGTCAGAAGACTAGCAGAACGGACTCTCCAGAGCCAAGCATAGACAAGAGACCCAAAGAAGAGGGTAGGAAGGGTGGAGTGGCAGTGCGCACTGCACGGACTGGTGGGAGGGAGCCAGGGCGGTGGAGGGGCAGCCCGCCCAGCAAGGCAGAGCCCCTGAGTCTGGCTTGCAAAAGTGGAGGGGCTGGACGGAGTGAGTTCTGACAGCCAGCAGGACTTAACATCTGGAATGTTATAAGTCAACAGCTCTGCTCGGGGTGGGGGAGGGCTAGAGGACAACAGGAGGAAGAGTTGTTGAGCCCCAGAAGACAGAGCTCAGCTTGGCAGGGAACAAAGGCGCTCACCAGCGCCATCTCCCTTGCTCATCCCCCAGCCAAAATCCCAAAGGGAACCAGTTCCCATCACTGAACTTGCTTGCACCACACAAATGCCCAAAGCTGTACTTCTGTGGATCCATCCCTCCTAATGGCCTGCCTCCCTCCTGTTGCTGCAGGACCCCTCCTGCAGGGGACCACCAATGGCAAAACGAGCTAAGCCTTCCCCTCCCGCCCCTGTGCACCTTGCAGATCCACCCCGGCTAATACACCCTTGGCCAGATCCTATCGAACCAGCACCACAAGCCTGGCAATGTGCAAGCAGCCAAGACAGGGGCCACACCACTCCACAGTGAGTCCTGCCCCTGGGAGAGGGGAGATAAGGTACACACCAGTCTTACTGTGGCCCCAGCAGTGGGCCTGGGACAGACATCGCGTCTGACTACGGCCCCGCCCACCAACACAAGTGTCTTCGGACAACACAGGGGAAGTGCCCTGCAGTTTGGAGCTACCACAGGAACTACCCAAAATGACAAAATGGAAGAATTATCTTTAAAAGAAACTCCAGGAAGTAGTGACAGATAACAAATTGATCAAAACCGATTTAAGCAATATAACAGAACAAGAATGTAGAATAATGGTCATAAAATTAATCACTGACCTTGAAAAAAGCATAAAGGGCAGCAGAAAATCTATTGCTACAGAGATCAAAGGACTAAGAAATACTCATGAACTAAAAAATGCTATAAATCAGGTGCAAAATAAAATGGAGATGGCCATAGCATGGATTGAAGAGGCAGAGGAGAGAATAGGTGAATTAGAAGATAAAATTATGGAAAAAGAGGAAGCTGAGAAAAAGAGAGATAAAAAAAACCTAGGAGCATGAGGGGAGAATTAGAGAACTAAGTGATGCAATCAAATGGAACAATATCTGTATGATAGGAATTCCAGAAGAGGAAGAGAGAGAGAAAGGGGCTGAAGGTGTACTTGAACAAATCATAGCTGAGAACTTCCCTGATCTGGGGAAGGAAAAAGGCATTGAAATCCAAGAGGCACAGAGAACTCCCTTCAGACAACTTGAATCAATCTTCTGGAGGACATATCATAGTGAAACTGGCAAAATACATGGAAAAAGAGAAAATTCTGAAAGCAGCTAGGGATAAACAGGCTCTAACTTACAAAGGTAGACACATAAGAGTAGTGACTGACCTATCTACTGAAACTTGGCAGGCCAGAAAGGAATGGCAGGAAATCTTCCATGTGATGAACAGAAAAAATATGCAGCCAAGAATCCTTTATCCAGCAAGTCTGTCATTCAGAATAGAAGGAGAGATAAAGGTTTTCCCAAACAAACAAAAACTGAAGGAATTCATCACCACTAAACCAGCCTTACAAGAGATCCTAAGGGGATTCTGTGAGTGAAATGTTGCAAGGACCACAAAGTACCAGAGACATCACTATAAGCATGAAACCTACAGACATCACACTGACTCTAAACCCATATATTTCAATAATAACACTGAATGTAAATGGACTAAATACTCCAACCAAAAGACACGGGGTATCAGAATGGACAAAAAAACAAGACCCATCTATTTGCTGTCTACAAGAGACTCATTTTAGACCTGAGGACAACTTCAGATTGAAAGTGAGGGGATGGAGTACTATCTGTCATGCTACTGGAAGTCTAAAGAAAGCTGGAGTAGCCATACTTATATCAGACAAACTAGACTTTAAATTAAAGGCTGTAACAAGAGATGAAGAAGGGCATTATATAATTACAGGATCTATCCATCAGGAAGAGCTAACAATTATAAATGTCTATGCGCCAAATATGGGAGCCCCCAAATACATAAAACAATTAATCACAAAGATAAGCCACCTTATTGATAAGAATGTGGTAATTGCAGGGGAATTTAATACCCCACGTTGAGCAATGGATGGACCATCTAAACACAGGATCAATAAAGAAACAAGGGCCCTGAATGATACATTGGATCAGACTGGCTTCACAGATACATTTAGAACTCTGCATCCCAAAGCAACAGAATATACTTTCTTCTCGAGTGCACATGGAACATTCTACAAGATAGCTTACATACTGTGTCACAAAACAGCCCTTCATAAGTATAAAAGAATTGAGATAATACCATGCACATTTCAGACCACAATGCTATGAAACTTGAAATCAAACACAGGAAAAAGTCTGGAAAACCTCCAAAAGCATGGAGGTTAAAGAACACCCTACTAAAGAATGAGTGGGTCAACCAGGCAATTAGAGAAGAAATTAAAAAATATATGGAAACAAACGAAAATGAAAATACAACAATCCAAACGCTTTGAGATGCAGCAAACGCAGTCCTGAGAGGAAAATACATTGCAATCCAGGCCTATCTCCAGAGACAAGAAAAACCCCAAATACAAAATCTAACAGCACACCTAAAGGAAATAGAAGCAGAACAGCAAAGACACCCCAAAACCAGCAGAAGAAGAGAAATAATAAAGATCAGAGCAGAAATAATACAGAATCTAAAAAAACTGTAGAGCAGATCAACGAAAACAAGAGTTGGTTTTTTGAAAAAATAAACAAAATTGATAAACCTCTAGCCAGGCTTCTTAAAAAGAAAAGGGAGATGACCCAAATAGATAAAATCATGAATGAAAATGGAATTATTACAACCAATCCCTCAGAGATACAAGCAATTATCAGGAAATACTATGAAAAATTATATGCCAACAAACTGGACAACCTGGAAGAAATGGACAAATTCCTAAGCACCCACCCACTTCCAAAACTCAAACAGGAAGAAATAGAAAACTTGAACAGACCCATAACCAGAGAAGAAATTGGATCAGTTATCAAAAATCTCCCAACAAATAAGAGTCCAGGACAAGATGGCTTCCCTGGGGAATTCTACCAGACATTTAAAGCGGAGATAATACCTATCATTCTCAAGCTGTTCCAAAAAAATAGAAAGGGAAGGAAAACTTCCAGACTCATTTTAAAGCCAGCATTACTTTGATTCCCAAACCAGACAGAGACCCAGCAAAACAAGAGAACTACAGGCCAATACCCCTGATGAATACGGATGCAAAAATTCTCAACAAGATACAAGCAAATCGAATTCAACAGCATATAAAAAGAATTATTCACCATGATCAAGTGGGATTCATTCCTGGGCTGCAGGGCTGGTTCAACATTCACAAATCAATTAATGTGATGCATCACATTAATAAAAGAAAAGAGAAGAACCATATGATCCTGTCAATCAATACAGAAAGAGCATTTGACAAAATTCATCATCCTTTCTTAATAAAAACCCTCAAGAAAGTCAGGATAGAAGGAACATACTTAAACATCATTAAAGCCATTTATGAAAAGCCCACAGCTAATCTCATCCTCAATGGGGAAAAACTGAGAGCTTTCCCCCTGAGATGAGGAACATGGCAGGGATGTCCACTCTCACTGCTATTGTTTAGCATAGTGTTGGAAGTTCTAGCATCAGCAATCAGGCAACAAAAGGAAATCAAAGGCATCAAAATTGGCAAAGATGAAGTTAAGATTTCACCTTTTGCAGATGACATGATATTATATATGGAAAACCTGATAGACTCCACCAGAAGTCTGCTACAACTGATACATGAATTCAGCAAAGTTGCTGGATACAAAATTAATGTACTGAAATCAGTTGCATTCTTATACACTAATACTGAAGCAACAGAAAGACAAATAAAGAAACTGATCCCATTCACAGTTGCACCAAGAAACATAAAATACCTAGGAATTAACCTAACCCAAGATGTAAAAGATCTGAATGCTGAAAACTATGGAAAGCTTATGAAGGAAATTGAAGAAGATACAAAGAAATGGAAAAACATTCCATGCTCATGGATTGGAAGAATAAATATTGTTAAAATATCAATACTACCCAAAGCAATCTACACATTCAATGCAATCCCAATCAAAATTGCATCGGCATTCTCTCAGAGCTAGAACAAACATTCCTAAAATTTGTATGGAACCACAAAAGACCCCAAATAGCCAAAGAAATATTGAAGAAGAAGAACAAAGTGGGAGGCATCACAATCCTAGACTTTAGCCTCTACTACAAAGCTGTAATCATCAAGACAGCATGGTATTGGCACAAAAACAGACACATCGACCAATGGAATAGAATAGAGACTCCAGAATTGGACCCTCAAAAGTATGGCCAACTCATCTTTGACAAAGCAGGAAAGAATATCCAATGGAAAAAAGACAGTCTCTTTAACAAATGGTGCTGGGAGAACTGGACAGCAACATGCAGAAGAATGAAACTAGACCACTTTCTTACCCATTCACCAAAAAAAAAACACCTCAAAATGGATAAAGGACCTGAATGTGAGACAGGAAACCATCAAAACCCAGAGTAGAAAGCAGGAAAAAAACCTCTCTGACCTCAGCCACAACAATTTCTTACTTGACACATCCCCAAAGGCAAGGGAATTCAAAGCAAAAATGAACTATTGGGACCTCATGAAGATAAAAAGCTTCTGCACACCAAAGGTAACAATCAACAAAACTAAAAGGCAACTGACAGAATGGGAAAAGATATTTGCAAATGACATATCAGACAAAAGGCTAGTATCCAAAATCTATAAAGAACTTACCAAATTCCATAACCAAAAAACAAATAATCCAGTGAAGAAATGAGCAGAAGACATGAACAGATACTTTTCCAAAGAAGACATCCAGATGGCCGACACATGAAAAGATGCTCAACGTCACTCCTCATCAGCGAAATACCAATCAAAACCACATTGAGATACCACCTAACACCAGTCAGATTGGCTAAAAACAACAACTCAGGAAACGATAGAAGCTGGTTAGGATGTGGAGAAAGGGGAACCCTCTTGCATTGTTGGTGGGAATGTAAACTGCTACAGCCACTCTGGAAGACAGTGTGGAGACTCCTCAAAAAATTAAAAATAGAATCACCCTACAATAATAGCACTATTAGGAATTTATCCAAAGGGTACAAGAGTGCTGATTTATAGGGCACATGTACCCCAATGTTTATAGCAGCACTCTCAACAATAGCCAAATTATGGAAAGAGCCTAAATGCTCATCAACTGATGAATGGATAAATACGGAGAACAAACAGGATTGATGGCGGCGGGGGAGGGGGTGTCAGGAGGAGAGGGAAAAATGGGTGATGGGCATTGACGAGGGCACTTGTTGGGATAAGAACTGGGTCTTTTATGTAAGCGATAAATCATGGGAATCTATCCCGAAGACAAGAGCCCACTGTATACAGTGTATGTTAGCTAACTTGACGATAAATTATATTTAAAAAATAAATAAAATAAAAGATAAAAATAAAAAATAAAAGATTACCACAGGGTAGTTTTGGGATTTCCATTTGTTCTTGTGCTTGCAGGTTGGGTGTGTGTTTCCAACTAATTAATATGATTACTTTGCCTCCATAAAGCAGGTACATCAATAAGATAAACAAAAGCAAAATTCCTAAGCTCTGTAATCAGCCCTTCTGTTACAGAAATGTAAAGCAAATGCACCTGTAGTTTTCTTGGCATAAACTCTGACCAATTCATGAATCTAAAAGTTAGATGCTACAGATTTAAAACTTAGAAGTTGTTCTTAGTAATGTAAACTGAGTGCATCTTTAACAGTGTTAGAGAAAGTTTTATAGTACTATAAATTCCAAAATATGCGCTTACAGTTGAGGGTGCCTAAAAATTTTGGTTTTAGGGCCAGTGATCTTGGGAGGTATGAACTCTTATTATCCCCACATTTATTGACATAAGATTTTAAGTGAGAAGGGTCTTGTGGAATACATATGCTTTTCATCTCACATTTGAGAGAACACTAAGTTTTAACTAGACTAGTTCTGTTAGTCTGCTCTGGGCTGGAATCTTAGAGTCTGTCGTGTGGTACTATTTAAAGTTAGATAAATCAGACTCTGAGAACTACACTGGAACATGGGGCTCAAACACATAAGACCAGATATTTTCCCCCCCAAAAATGAATATCCTTACTATAAATTATCCTGAGAAAGAAAATGACAGGCTGGTGACGGAGTTTTGAAAATTGAAGCCTCAGAACTGAGGGTACGAAGTATATGAAGACTCTATTGGAGTGGTTTAAGCAGCCCCATTATTTATAATCATGAAAAAAAATAGGTAGGGATCATAATACGACATTTCAGAGAATGTGAGCTCTACCATCAATACTTACAACAGTGGAATACTT
This sequence comes from Leopardus geoffroyi, assembly GCF_018350155.1. Taxonomy (NCBI): domain Eukaryota; kingdom Metazoa; phylum Chordata; class Mammalia; order Carnivora; family Felidae; genus Leopardus; species Leopardus geoffroyi. The sequence continues at coordinate 98,390,729 of NC_059341.1, read as the reverse complement.
GGCCTTCTCTGTTCAGTATCTGGTCCTCTAACCCCTACCCAAATATTCAGAAAAAAAAAACAGTTTATTCTAGCGAACCACACATTTTCAATGGTCCCTCAAAATTACATTTACTACAGAATATTACAAAACTTGGAATAACATATTTGAACCAATGGCCCAACAGACATTAGCATAGGTAAGGGAAAGATGCATGGAGGTGAGGGGTTATTTTCAGTTTAAAGAAGGCATATTTTAGGACTCTCAGTCTTGTTGATGTGATATCCGATCTCACAAATCGTTCAAATCTTTTAACCTCCTTGACTGACCAGTGAGTACTTGCAGAGTATATTCTCTCTTTACTTTTACATTTCTCAATCAGCTGTGACTGGTCCAGAATACAAAATCAACAGTTGTGAATTTTTGATAAACATTGTGAGGAGTAACACAACAAAACTGATGGAATTATGTTTCTATGTAGTGGCCACTTACTTAATACTTCATCAGTTTTAATATGCTGTATGTACCAGTTTCTATTCTCCTTTTTCCTGAGATCATTTGTAAGATGGAAATAAGTCTCCTGGAGAAAAAGAGCAGGAAATGTACACCCTAAAGGCAAAATGCATCTATCTAGTCAACATTTCATTTAGGTTATTTGAAGCTGAAATCTCGCTTCTGTAATTCAGACATCTAATATGTAATTATGGAGAAGCAGAGACATGGCTCACTCAGTTCATAGTAGTTAATATTGCTACATGTATCTAGATAACTGATTGCTTTAAAATGCTATTAAGGGAATGAATTGAAGCTGAAAACATAGGAAAGTCAAGGTCTGACAGTTTCCAAAGATAAATTATTTATTCTTGAAAACACTGATCTTTCATTCAGGTTAGTGCTAAGTGATGTCTACTAGGTTTCAGAAAATTCAACAGAAGACATACTTTATAAGTTTTAAATTTCTCTATTTGAAATCTTTCTGAACTTGAATTTAGTGTGTGCTTTTCCATAATGTATTAAAATTTTCTTTTCCAGCAGATTCTTGGACATACAGAAATATAATTGATTTGTAAATATTTACCTTGATCCAGCAACCCTGTAAAGCTTACTTATTAATTCTAGTACTTTATAGATGCTAAAACCTTCCTAACTTGTTTTATTAAATGATTTTTCTCCCTTAAGTATTGTTTAAATTTTATTTTCCAAGCTATTTTTCTTGGTGTATGGAAATATTATTGATTATGTTATGCTAACTCTTCATCTAAAGTATGTTTTACTTTTTTTTTCAATATATGAAATTTATTGTCAAATTGGTTTCCATACAACACCCAGTGCTCATCCCAAAAGATGCCGTCTTCAATACCCATCACCCACCCTCTCTTCCCTCCCACTCCCCATCAACCCTCAGTTTGTTCTCAGTTTTTAAGAGTCTTATGCTTTGGCTCTCTTCCACTCTAACCTCTTTTTTTTTTTCTTCCCCTCCCCCATGGGTTTCTGTTAAGTTTCTCAGGATCCACATAAGAGTGAAAACATACGGTATCTGTCTTTCTCTGTATGGCTTATTTCACTATCTAAAATATGTTTTAAATATGCTTAGTAATATTAAGAATAATTCTCAAATAATGAGAATTAATTAATTAATTATATTTCTTTCCTTTCCTTATGTTATTTATTCATTTATTTTCCTTATTGTACTGGCTAAAAACTCCATTGTATGGTCAATATAGCCAGTATCTAGAGGTGATATTAGTCATCCTTGTTTTATTTTGGCACGAGAATGAAAGCTGTAAATATTCCATTGTTAATTATGATGTTTACTATAGGTTTTTATGTATATCTTTATCAAAGTATGGATATTTCCTTTTTTAAGTCTGATAAGAGTTTTAGTTAGGAATGGACATTGAATTTGATCTGGTATTTTTCTGTATCTATTGACAACATTATTTCCTTTTAAATCGGCGTTCAGGGACGCCTGGGTGGCTTGGTCGGTTGGGCGTCCGACTTCGGCTCAGGTCATGATCTCACGGTCCGTGAGTTCGAGCCCCGCGTCGGGCTCTGTGCTGACAGCTCAGAGCCTGGAGCCTGTTTCGGATTCTGTGTCTCCCTCTCTCTCTGCCCCTCCCCTGTTCATGCTCTGTCTCTCTCTGTCTCAAAAATAAATAAACGTTTAAAAAAAAATCGACGTTCACTTAAAATCATAAATGAGAATGCCTTTTAAGTACCTTCTGTGTATTTATAAAGTTTCCTGTAAAGATTATCCTCCTAAGGACATATTAGGAAATAGTTTCCTCTTTGTATTTTCTAAAATAATTTATATAAGAGTGAAAATACTCTTTTTTAAATATTTTTGTTTTTTTATTCTTTTAAATATTTATTTAATTTTGAGAGAGAGAGACACAGAGTGCGAGCAGGCGAGGAACAGAGAGAGAGGGAGACACAGAATCCAAAGCAGGCTGCAGGCTCCGAGCTGTCAGCACAGAGCCTGATGTGGGGCTCGAACTCACGAACTTCGAGATCATGACCTGAGCTGAAGTCAGACACTTAACCAACTGAGCCACCCAGGAGCCCGTAAACATTTTTATTCTAAAATTACTTTAAGTCTTCTTTTTCTTAATTGTTCCACTAGTGAATTTGTCTGAAATGAAAAATATTAATCAAGTGAGAAATAAAATAATTTCACAGATAGAAATCATTTCAGAATTATTAAAGATAAAATCTGGATTTAGGAGACTTGGTTTTACATTTACATTGAGGGAACTTGCTAAGAGTATTTTCTGCCTTCAGATTTTGTCCAAAATTAGATATCCTTATTTACTTGGTCTTAGTGTAGCATATGTGATAATGCTGTAAAACTAACGACCCCACAGTCTTGGTGGCTGAATTAATAGGGGATTTATTTCTCCTCTTCGTAGTCTGCGGGTTAGCTGGAGTGGCTCTGCTTTGGACTGAAAGTCAGATATAGCTCTGTTCCACTTGTCTCTCATTCTAAGAACTGCTGCTACCCAGAGCATGCATTCTCACAGTGAAAGTCAGAAGTGTAAAAGGGGCAATTAGAATCACATGATCCCTCTTAAAGCCTGTCACTTCCTTCAGTGTTCTATTGCTTAAACCAAGAGTGGAGCCAAACACAGTATCAATGTCAGGAGGATCAAACAATGGTAAAGATATAGAGGAAAAGAAAATGTGAATAAATTTTTCAAAATACTACATCTGGAAACCATAGGCCAGCATCTACAGAGCTGACTCCTGACAGACAACAGAGCAGGATGTGGGCACTAAGTAAGCAGGCAGAGCTGAGCAAGAGCACACATAAGAGGCTGAGGACTGATGCCTATGTTTATTTCGCAGACTTGCCAATCAGACAGCTAGGCTTTCCCCTCCAGGCAGGAGTTAGTAAGGGAGCAAAGGGAGACATGGAGTTTTATAGGTAAGGAAAGCTCTCTACATGGAAACATAAAGAATAAGAATGATCAAGACAGCTTTTATGTTCTCTCAGCTTGTCTGAAGTTTGCTGCAGATTTCTTCCTGACTATAAGCCCCTGACCTCTCTTCTATCAGAGCATTTACTTTAGAAACTTGTAATTGCAAATTATTTTTCTTACCCTTTGTAGGTATAAATCTCCTCCTAGCCTCATGCCAGTTTTACAGTCTAGGAATTCCTTTCTTTAAGGACCTAAACAATTAGCAAACCAATGACCTTATCACAATGACCAACCTTTCACTTCTCACCTACCATCCCCCACTACTTTTACTAGCCCTAGCTCTTAAACACTCCTCCCACTTTTTGTTTCTGGGGACTTGAGTTAAATCTCTAGTATTTCAAGAGTCTTCAATAAAGTCTTCCTTGCTTGTTTACTCTTTCCAGTGCAATTTTTCTTTCCTCTTGACTATGACTAAGGGTTATTCGTCTAACATTAAAATAAGTACACCTTGGCCAACTCTTCAGAGCAGTGTGTGCGTGCGTGTCCTTTTTCTCAGTGTTTTTTTTTTTTTAAAGATTTATTATTTGGTAACAATTTAAAATATACAGAAAAGTTGCAAAGATGGTAGAGAAGGTTCCCATATGCCTCCGTCTAGTCCCACTTAGTACTATTATCTTATATTATCATGGTATATTTACCAAAATTAAGAAATTAATATTTAGAACAATAATGTTAATTCAACTTTACTCTTTATTCACTTTTATTATTTAACTTTATTCTTGATTAATATTATTAATTCACTTTACTCTTTCACTTTTCCCACAAATGTCCTTTATCTTTTCCTGGATCTAATTCATAATATCATATTGAATTTAGTAAAGTTTCTTTCATCAGTTCTGGACTGTGACTGTTTCATAGACTTTCTTAATTTTTAATGAGCCTGATAGTTTTGCAAAGTATGGGTTAGGTATTTTGTAGAATGTTCCTCAATTTTGGTTTGTCTGATGTTTTTCTCATGATTATACTAGGGTTCTTTTTTTAAAAGAATATTATGCCACTGAAGTGACCTTTCCATCATAGCATTATCAAAGGATACATGCTATCAGTATGACTTATTGCTATTGATATTAACCTTGATCACTCAATTAAGGTATTGTCCATTAAGCATCTCGAGTATAAAGTTTTTTTTTTTTCCTTTTCATATTCTTCTTGGGAAGTGACTGAAACCAAATCATACTTGGGAGGAGGTAGTATCTACATATATAATTTGATTTTCTGTAAGAAATAATTGTCTCTTTCATTTCATTTAGTTATTCAACAATTTCTTTATATCAGTATGGACTCATGAATATTTCTTTCTGATTACTTATGTCAGAGAACAGAGTTTAAAAACCAATATTGGCGTGCTTAGAAAAGTATACCTTTCAATTGAAAATTCTGTGATTGTTTCTGTGATGGTAATAACTTAATTTTTCAATTATAGATTAAAGATCCCTGTGTTTGGCTCTTCTACTTTAGTAGATTAGGAGTCAGTTCTCAATATTTTAATTTGAAGTCTTATTTTTCTGTTTAAGGACCTCAGGAATTTTTTTAAAAAACCCTCTTAGGTATTCATCTTTCTCTGATCATGGCTTACTATCATGATTGGCCCAGACAAAGCCCCCTCTTAAGTTACACTTCCCCCTTCCCTCCCATTCCATTTTCAATTTTCATTGCTCTTAATCTCCTATAATCCTACTTTAGGATGTTCAATATACTTTTTTACATGTGTGTATCTTTAGTTTCTGGTGAATCCTAAAAAAGGATATGTTTAGGTAGTATTTTTTTTTAATTTTTTTAACATTTATTTATTTTTGAGAGAACGAGACAGAGCTTGAGGGGGAGAGGGACAGCGAGGGAGGGCGACACAGAATCTGAAGCAGTCTCTAGGCTCTGAGCTGTCAGCACAGAGCCCGTGGTGGGGCTCAAACTCACACACCATGAGATCATGACCTGAGCTGAAGTTGGATGCTCAACTGACTGAGCCACCCAGGTGCCCCTAGGTAGTATTTTGATTTAAACTTATAGTGTTCTATACATATCATTATTTTATTATACTAATTTGGATTTTTTATAGATGAGGCATGTTTGTCTATGTTAGTAAGTATTGCTTTCTCTTCTTTCAATTGCATGTTTCTAATATTCATCTTTTTCCCCCTGTGTTTTCTTTCTTGCTTTTTCATCTTCATTCCTTGTGCCCTTTCAATGGTGAGAGCTCCACACTATTTCAGAAATTAATACCTTGTTTATTTTATACTTAGCAAATATTTTCCTATTTAGACATTAGAAATTTGGCCTAGCATCCTTTCATGAATTAAATCTTTAGTATGAATGTATTCATCTATCAATTTTTACATTATAAATATTATTTTTTTCTCCTTTATAATGTTATTATCCAAAAAGATAGTTTACAACTTCATATATTCAAATTGCTCAGTGTTTAAACAGCTGTTCAATTGTTTTAATTTTTTCTTGCACAAATTTAATTTTATGGTAATCTACAAGTTTTTGTTGTTGCTACTTATAATTTGTATATTTCTACTTAAATTTTCTAATTGGTTATTGCTGACAAATATGAAATCTATGAATTTTTGTACATTCACCTTGATAAAATCTCCTCTATTATTTCAAACTTTTTTGTTCATTGATTTACCGTTTTTTAGTATAATTATATTATTTATAAATGATGACAATGTTCTCTATTCCATTTCATTCTTTACACATCCTATTCTATTTCTCATCTTAATATATTGGTCAGGGTATCTGTAACTGTTGTTAACAATAGCAGTCAAAAAGGGCTTTTTGTCTTGTGCTTGTCTTTAGAAGGATTGCTTAAAGTTTCTGCATTAAATATGTTTCTTACTGGATACTTTTTAGATATAACTTTTATCTTAAGGATTTTTCATGTATGTCTTGCCTTTGAAATAGACTTTTCCCCTTAAATAAGTATTTTATCTTACCTAATATTTTCCAACATCTATCAAAATAATCTGATAATTTTTTCTTTAGGTCATCAAGTTGAAAAAACATATACATACATGGTAGGATTAAATTTGTTAAAGTTTATCACTTGTGTGGGGCGCCTGGGTGGCTCAGTCGGTTAAGCGTCCGACTTCAGCTCAGGTCACAATCTCGTGGTCTGTGAGTTCGAGCCCCGCATCGGGCTCTGGGCTGATGGCTCAGAGCCTGGAGCCTGCTTCCAATTCTGTGTCTCCCTCTCTCTCTGCCCCTCCCCCGTTCAAGCTCTGTCTCTCTCTGTCTCAAAAATAAATAAACGTTAAAAAAAAAGTTAAAATAAAAAAGTTTATTAATTGTGTGATTTATAAAGTCTACATATTTGAGTGGCACCTCAATGGCTTAGTCAGTTAAGTGTAAGACTCTTGATTTCAGCTCAGATCATGATCCCAGGGTCATGGAAGTGAGCTCCACATCAGGATCTGTACTGAGCATAGAGCCTGCTTAAGATTCTCTCTCTCCCTCTGTCTCTGTCCCTTCCTGACTTGTGCTCCCATTCTCTCTCTCTCTCTCTCTCTCTCTCTCTCTCAAAAAAGAATTAACTACAGTTCCTGTTCTAAATGTTGGAAATAATTTGATATTTATATGAAAATTGTTAATTTGATTTGTATTCTGATCTTATAGAAAGTACTCCACTTCTAAATGAATGGGGTTTGACAGACAAAACTTTTAAAACAGCAGCGTAAGATCTATCAAAACATGTATGAAGGAATTGATTGATATGCTGTATGCCTACAGCACAATATTTTAAAGTAAAAAATATTTTTATCATTTACACTTTATAAATCATAATCTTATAATAATTGGAAGGTAGATGAAAGCAAAAACCAAAAATATGTAAGTTGGAAATACAAATTTAGTGATATATGTAGATGTAGGTCTAATATATTTCAGTTTATTTATCTTCTCAGATCACAGAAATATTACCAATGTTAATATGTGTTTGTTTTAGAGCTGTGAAAGCTGTTACTCATATTATTTGGCAAATAAAATGCCCATAAATTTGCTTCAGGCAAATCTGCATTCATTATCGTTGTGTATTTTTAAGTTCTCCCATCTAAGTGGTATAAACTTTACTAGCAATTTCTAGGGGAGAGAAAAACCCAAGAGTTTTCCATTTCCACACGTGTAAAATGTGGATGGTGATGTTGCTACTTGACCTCATAAGGTCATTCTGAGAATCAAGTTAGTTACCAGATGTAAATATCTGAGGATATTTGTCTTGAGATGCAGAAACTGGGCATGGCAGGTAATACCTTGCTGCATCTCTATAGTCTATTTTGTGATCCTTTGTTTCTTTGTTCTAGTCGATACTGCGCTTGCCTACATTCAAACCACAAATTCTTCCTTCCCTGTATTATGTAGCTTATAATATCTTTGCTTTGTTCTTAGGAATTCTTGTGCTTTTTAGGTGAACGTTCTCTTTTGTGCCTGCATAATTTGGGGGTCAGCCAAGGACTTGAATACATATTTAGTCAAATTTGGGGGCTTTTCCCCTTTGTGACTCTTTCTTTCTAAGGCTTCCAAGTTTCCAGCTGTTCTGCTAATTTATTGTTATCATCTAAGGCATCAAGTCTGCGAGATGTCACCATTTTGTTCTTCAAATCGTGTAAGCTTGGGAAATGCACTCTGTTAAAAAAACAAAAGCTGGAAACAGGTTTTAGCATAGCTGTCGTTCTAATCTATAAAGATTAAGAGGCGGTACCTCTGTTTATCACTGGCCCCCTTGGACTCTCCCTTGTGTCTGCATAATGTAGCTGCATTCCTGGATTTAGGCAGATTTTATGTGCAGGTACTTGGTCTCATTCCAGTATTTCTCTCACAACATCAGTAAACCTGTAGCTTTTGCTACCATCCTAACCAGAAAGCCACAGACTCACAAATCTTACCCTTCTAGCTGAAAGTTTTCAAAAGTAAACTCTCCTTGGGTTCCAGGCTGTGTTTGGATGTTTTCTAGAGCCTTTAAATGATGAGTTTTTGAAAATAATTTATTTAGTTTTTTTCATCGTAATTTGTGGGAAGGTTCATGTAACCACTTCACTCCAAATCCATTTTTGCCCACAGTTGATATTTTCATTTTCTGAATATTTAATGGTTTTATGCTCAGCATATTCACCAATTTAACTTTAATAGACTTTTTAATTTCATTTACATCAGTTTTGTCATATAGTGGGTTGCCCAGAATCACAGCTTATACATGTCTCTTTAAATTTGTAGCACTAAGGAAGGTGTTTGGCTTAAAATAGGTTAAAAAAAAAAAATACATGTGTACTAAATGATTACCTGAAGAGAGATATTTTTATTGTATTTACTTTGGGTTTTTCATTTTATGACATCGGCCAATATTTTATATTTAGTTCTGCTTTGGTGTTTTATTATTTTATGTTACACTATGGGATGTCAGATTCTGTAGAAAAGACCATAATGTGATTCTCAGTGTTTTGAATCACTTTTCATCCTAAGAAACCTCCATTATTCCATGAAATGCTCACTTTCATTTGTAGCAACTCACAGAGTTAGAAAGCAATTAATGTCAAATTTAATTAGACTCTAGAACATTCCCCAAACAATTATTCACAGATTACAATGAAAAACTACATTGAGTGAGACTCCTGACTAGGGCAAGAAGACAAAAGTAAGATAGCAAATAACAGAACTATTACACAAATGAAGTAAGAGTTGAGGTAGTAAGGACATCAAAAAATCCAAAATCAGGAAAGCAACTAAAAATGTAGAGAATGAAAAAAGATAAGGGGCGCCTGGGTGGCGCAGTCGGTTAAGCGTCCGACTTCAGCCAGGTCACGATCTCGCGGTCCGTGAGTTCGAGCCCCGCGTCAGGCTCTGGGCTGATGGCTCAGAGCCTGGAGCCTGTTTCCGATTCTGTGTCTCCCTCTCTCTCTGCCCCTCCCCCGTTCATGCTCTGTCTCTCTCTGTCCCAAAAATAAATAAACGTTGAAAAAAAAAATTAAAAAAAAAAAAAAAAAAAGATAGAAAAAAAGTCTTTAAAATTGCCAAATTTGGGGAATGATGCTTTACAAAATACCTACAAAGTGTTTGGCATTGATTTATCACAAAAGTATGTTTATGTTCTCTCGTGTTAATTATAATGATGGTGTTAGTAGGAGTTTAAGAAACACAAGATGAAAAGCCAAAGCAAACTGTACTACAAAGAGTAGAGTTAGAGAATTTGAAGAAATAGAGGAAAATATAGGAAAAAGGGTGGATATATGATAGGCACAGTAAGAAGAGTATCAGGCTAATAAGCTACATTGGTATTCAAAGTTGCAGATATTCTTACCCTGGTGAGAATCCATCTTCAACAAAGGTAAGACTGGGCTGGCAGTCCAGGAGTAACAAACACAGATTGAAAGTTGAGTATTATTTCCTAGATAATGAGTTTTCCCATGATTTCCTAAGTTCACTGGCCTGTGTCCTGCCATCTGCATCTACTAATGGTTTTCTTCTATAGGTTTAGGTTAGAACATATTCTGTGTTAGTCATGGTGGAATTAAGAAGTAAAAAGTAATCCGGGGTACCTGGGTGGCTCAGTCGTTTGAGCGTCCGACTTCGGCTCAGGTCACGATCTCACAGTTTGTGAGTTCAAGCCCCGCGTCGGGCTCTGTGCTGACAGCTCAGAGCCTGGAGCCTGCTTCCGATTCTGTATCTCCCTCTCTCTCTCTGCCCCATCCCCACTCATGCTCTGTCTCTCTCTGTCTTAAAAATAAATAAAACATTAAAAAAAAAAAAGTAATCCAAAAATTAGCCAGCCGTAGGGTTGAGAATTACACTGTGTTCTTAGCTATTTTTGGTAATCAAAGTGACAGGGAAGATTTAGGGAAATTATTTTCTAGCCTCTCGTTTTGTGTTAACACAATTTGTATGACTGTGTTCTAGCACTGAATCTCATTCTATAGTCTGTCTCTTTATCCAAATACCTTCTACATGACTTCCTCCTATATATAGGGTCATAAATGAAATTTCAGTTTTCACTAAGTCTGACTCCAATAGTTTATTTAGACAGTTTGACTGAGCCATACCTGTGTCATACATAGCCTTTAAAAATTGTATCTTCTTTGACCTCTGTTAGTTCTTGAATACTTCCATTCTGATCAGCCACATTTATGGTACTTCAGCATTGTCCTGACAATGATTTGTCAGTTACTGAAATGTCTAGTCCATGCCTAGAGTTTTCTTGCAAGTCTTGTATTTGGGCTTATGTTTATGTTTTAGAGTTAGAAGAACCAGGCATTTTCTCCAGCCATAAAACATGGTCTGGCTCTTACATAATTGGGTTGGCTCTGGGAAGTCAACAACACTTTATTCCTGTTGCACAAGAACATGTGGGGGGAATATTTAAGGGGAAAAGAGAGAGATGAAAAAAGTCTAGGTTTAACAGTCTTTATAATACACATAATTTTATTTTGTTGAACTTATTGTATTGTTTTCCTGCTATAACAAAGTACCACAAACTGGGTAGCTTAAAAAAAAAAAAAACAAAAGAAAGAAATATTCTTTTGGGGAGAAATTGATTTGACCTATAACGTTTACATATTGACAAACAAGTAGAATCATACAGAATATTTTTCCCTCAAAATATTAAAAAAGGAGTATGAAAGTTTAAATTATGGGCAGGTAGATGAAAAATAAAATTGCTTATGTATCTAATATCCTAAAGAAGAAAAATCTGTAATCTATATGAGACATAGCTAGTTGTTGGGGCATTATGTGAGTGGCCCTAAAAATAAGTAGGGGGTAATGCTAATGTTGATAAGGATTAGCTTAATACAGGGCTTCTTGGGCAGTTTTCATTCACTAAATATTCTATACAAATTAATCATTCTCTTTGGCTGCATATTTTAAGAGATTTGACCATCCCTCAATAAGAAATCAAACCAGGGACTTAAAGCCCTGATTATAAATGGCAGTGTAGGCCCAAACTTCAGCGTTGGCTCAATTCAAGGTTTCATCTACGTTCCCTCAGGAATTAGAATTTAAATGAGTCTGTCACCCAGGTAAGTGATATGTTTAAAATAACTTTCATAAACAAATCAATTGCTTTTCTTAGACGTGGAATTTTTGGTTTGCCTTTATATCTCTGAGTGGTTTTCTTAATATGTTTCTGTGATGATGGACCATATAATAGAAGATCTTCTTGTTTTCTGTTCTTTAGATCTTGTGACTCTCCTGGGGTTGTCCAACCACCTATTTCTTGGAGGAACACTTAGGGTTAACTTCCACTCTCCAGTTTCCTTTAAAATGTCTGATAACAGAAGTTTGTATTTATTTATTTATTTATTTATTCATTCATTCATTCATTCATTCATTTATTTATTTATTGATTTTATTGATTTTTTTTTTTAATCGCTGCAGCAGATATATCTGGGGAGGAGGGTGTTTGGTCAACTGTTGTGCCCGTTTGCTTCAATTTATTCCACCTAATGAGACGTCTTAGGGCAGCAGTCATGTTGACAGTAAAAGTAATAGCTTTACAAAAGCAGTAACCTGTAGCCACATATTGCTCTTCTGAAAAATGGAAGCATTCGTTCAGGGCACATCTTTTTATTGAGCGACCACCATCTATGATAGAAGATATAGGTGAGAAAAGAACATTCCTAATCGAAGAACACTCCGATAAGGAGGGTCAATTAATCTTTGTCTTTTGAAACTGAGGGTAGGAGTTAACTTCTGTAAACTAGGGTGATGGCAAAGTTCAAATAAAACTTACATTATTAAAGTTCTCTGTGACTCTCCTTTTTCAGCCTGTGCAAATTACTTTGCCCTTGTGTCAGCTCATGACTTAATACAGTTGCTAGGGCCTGGTTGGTTACCAATGTTAACAAATGCTGAAAACCATAAATTATCTTGGCAGTGGCTATTATCTAAACCCGAAGAACTGAGTTGCATTTAGATGAGCTCATCTTAGCTTGTTGTTATCTTTTGGGAGTTTCACCTTAATGCTACTGAGTGGGAAAGCTAAGTGCAGAGTGAAACTCAAGTAAATCCTGCCCTGACTGCTCGCCGGCCTTGAATGTGTGAAGGATTAAAAAACAACAGGGTACATTACCAGCTCCGTAGCTTGATCTAAATATTTCTTATGTTTATGTCAGAACTGACCTATGGAAACTGTTGGTTTTTCAAAGACTCAAGAATTCTTAAAACCCACACATTCCAGAATTATCTAATGGATTCTATTTCACATTTCACTGTTTCCATGCTAATACAACCTAATAGATACCTAGTGTGTCTAATACCAAATACCTAGTATTTGGATACTAACTATAATTTTAAGGATCATGACATGACATGATAACATGCTTACAGTTTAAGCACCATCTATATTTAGTTCATATAAATAGCTATCAGAGTTAGGAATATGGTGGGGTAAGGGGGAGGCACAACATATTCTGAACATATATATGCCCTGGATCCTGAATAATGGAACTATTTCCCAGCCTATGGACACTATATTTAACAACAAAACCCATGAGGAATATTTTGTGTGATCAAAGAAAGGCAGACTGATTGTATCAAGTAGGAAGTTTCACAATAGAAATAATTCAGCAGAGATTTTCAATGCTTTTAAACAAAAATGCAACCTCAAATGTTTGTGTAACACACTGTGTAAGTACAGGGTTCTGTATGTTACAATTGTTACAAATAGCATCTACTTCAGTGGGATTACCCTTATAATTACATAGTATTTTTCTGATGTATAATGTTGGAATGTTTAAATTCATGTCTAGTAAATAAAGTTATTAGGAAATCAATAGTATTACCTCATTTACCTTTCAGTTTTTGATCGATCCTATATTTCCACAAAATTACGACTTCAACAAAAAGATACTTCACATTAATATTTTCTTTCATGTTCTGCATAATTCTGTTTTACTTGTAAATTTAAATAATGTTTAGGAAAACAGAGGAAACAGTTCCAAATACATGATAAACCCTAGTCAAAAGGGTGCTATTCACTAGTGGATTTCAATTTAGGTGTTTGTTGTTTGTTTGTTTGTTTGTTTTGGTTTTTTGTTTTGTTTTGGTTTGGTTAACAATTGTCCATTTCTAGAAACACATTCTGAATAGCTCATCCAATTATTGATTTTATCTGGGTTTTTTGAAAAACATGTTTTAAGCAGTTAGCTTACTTTCATTCAATCATCTTTCAGACATACTTGCTGAACCCTTAATAAGAAGTAACACATAAAGATGAAATCATGTTTCTTAGCTGACTACAATTTTTAAGAGGGTTTACCACTTGGTTTTCTCTATTAGAAATAACATAAACTCTTCCATGAGTAACTGTCTCACATAGTAAAGCTGCAGTCCACATGTTTTCTGTTTTCTTTTGTTTTGTTTTTTTCCTCTTCGCATCCTTAGCAGACACCTGTGTGAGAAGAACTCTGACAACACACTTGGCATGAATCTTTCTTGGAAACATTGGTCACAAGCTGATTAAAGATATTTTTCAAAACAAAATCTTGCAATGCATATGTTCTCTATTTGGCAGGAAACCATTTCTAGTATATTTTCTCCTAAGTGTCAAAGGGGTAATAGAATTCTGTGAAATTATATGTTGCTCTGTTTGTGCCTAACTCTAGCCTTGATTCGCAGAAAGGCTTTTCTCTAGAAGGAAAACAACGATATTTTCTAGCGCAACCCTGAAAATTTCTTATTGTTCATAGTCAAAGAACACAATTAAAGTGCTTTTGCTGAGATCAACAAGCTGCTGGAAATCTTGACACAATTTGTTCATTGTTTTCCGTTTGGAAAAATAATTGATAGGTGGTGCTACTTTTCATGCTATTGAAAATATTAATGATTGACATGTGTTATATTTTAATTGATTTGGATTAGGACTTCCAGCTCCCCTTCCAGCAAGTGTGGTGGCTTTCCAATATTTGGTGTCTCCGTCACTGAGAATTTGGAAACTTAACAGTGGTAAAATAAGCCAAAATGTGTAGGGCAACTATAGCTATTAAAAAGGTAACTCCAAAAAGGACAACTTGGCTGAGATTTTCAATCAAATATATTTAAAGAAGTAGTTTTTGTTTGTAATTTTTTTCTTATCATTCAGAAAAGTAATGACAATTTAATTTTACGGATAACATTATGTATAAACAGAGTCATAAATTTACTCTCCATTCTTAATTTGAAACTATCTCATGTTACTTGCCAGTGCATCTTATTCCCAGAAGGATGCTGTCTAGTGGCTTATCCTTTACCCAGTTAAACTACAGAGTTTGTAAATGATAGCTTCCATTTCTTCCCTGGAGAGAGAGTTACACACTCATCACCATTAAGAAGTCATCATCATTAAGAAGTTTTTTGCTGACATTGGCCTAAATACTTGTTTTCATTCTGCTACTCAGAGTTCTAATAATACCTTAAATAATGTCATTTTATACTTGATGTTTATACCTTTCAACACCAGTCTTCCATTCACTTAATTCTGGCTATAACTTGCTTTCTAGCATCTGTACAGATTTTGTGTCTCCCGTGCTAGAAATAAATACTAATGAAGACTCACTTGCTATTAAAGAACATAGAGAATCCTTGAGCAGTTGAATAAAGGTCTAAGCTTTATTCCATCTACTAATTGACTGAGTGAGAGCTACTAGGCTAAAATGAAAGTCAGGCCAGATAAGTAAATTAAGAATGAAATGAGGGGCGCCTGGGTGGCGCAGTCGGTTAAGCGTCCGACTTCAGCCAGGTCACGATCTCGCGGTCCGTGAGTTCGAGCCCCGCGTCGGGCTCTGGGCTGACGGCTCAGAGCCTGGAGCCTGTGTCCGATTCTGTGTCTCCCTCTCTCTCTGCCCCTCCCCCGTTCATGCTCTGTCTCTCTCTGTCCCAAAAATAAATAAACGTTCAAAAAAAAAAATTTAAAAGAATGAAATGAAACCCAAGATTTAACCCACTGATACAAAGGACTGGGGAGGAAAGGGACTTTGAAAGAAGAAATCAACTAAGTTGTTTCCATCACTGTTTTCTGTCAACCTGTCTGATTTTCCTTTAGCATAAATAAAGACATATGTCTTTGTTATAGTTAGGATTGCTCAACATAAATATTTTAAATACATCAAATATTATTGCACCCCTGATATGTGACATTTTTAGCATCCAGTTGGTCTTCCAAAAGACCAATTTGGAATTGATGAATTCCCATTCATCAATTGAGAATGTTCTGACATTTCCAGAAAGATATAATTTAAGTAGCAGATGGAGTGAACTGAAAAGCTCATGTTGCTAACTCTAAGGTAACTGTGGATTCTGGTTTGCCTACGATGGTTCTGATTTATACTTTGAAAAAAAGAAAACAGAATGTCAGAGATATACAGGCATACCTCAAAGATATTGCTGGTCCTGTTCCAGACCACTGCAATTAAGTGAATATCACAAGAGAGTGGAATGAGGGGCGCTTGGGTGACTCAGTCAGTTAAGCATCTGACTTCAGCTCAGGTCATGATCTCGTGATCTGTGAGTTGGAGCCCCGTTTTGGGCTCTGTGCTGACAGCTCAGAGCCTGGAGCCTGCTTCAGATTCTGTGTCTCTCTCTCTCTGTCTGCCCCTTCCCTACTCATGCTCGCTCTCACTCTCTCTCTCAAAAATAAATAAACATTAAAAAATTAAAAAAAAAGTCAAATGAATTTTTTGTTTCCCAATGCATATAAAAGTTATGTTTATATTCTACTATAGTCTGTTAACTGTGCAGTAGCATTATGTCTAAAAAATGTTCATACTTTAATTTAAAAAAATACACTTTTGCTAAAAAATGCTAATCATTGGGGCACTTGTGTGGCTCAGTCTGTTAAGCATCCGACTTTGGGTCAGGTCATGATCTCACGGCTCGTGGGTTTGAGCCCCGCATTGGGCTCTGTGCTGACAGCTCAGAGCCTGGAGCCTGTTTCAGATTCTGTCTCCCTCTCTCTCTGACCACCTGCCCCCACTCACACTTTGTCTCTCTCTCTCCCTCAAGTATAAATAAACATTAAAAATTTTTAAAAATGCTAATCATTATCTGAGCTTTCAGTAAGGGATAACTTTTTGCTGGTGCACGATCTTGCCTTGATGTTGATGGCTGCTGACTGAATGGAGTGGTAACTGCAGAAGGTTGGGGTGGCTGTGACAATTTCTTAAAATTAGACAACAGTGAACTTTGTTGCATTGGTTGACTCTTCCCTTCATGAATGATTTCTCTGAAGCACACAATGTCGTTTGACAGCATTTTACCCACAGTAGAACTTCTTTCAAAATTGGACTCAACCCTCTAAACCTGCAGATTAGACCAGGTGCATTGTCAATGAGTAATAATATTTTGAAAGGAATCATTTTTTTCTGAGCAGTAGTTCTCAACTGTAGGCTAAAAAAACTCAGTATACCATGTACCAGACTTTGTTATTCCATTTATAGGGCACGGGCAGAGTATATTAAGAATAATTCTTACAGGCCATAGGATTTTTGGAAAACAATGAATACTATTCCCTTCAGCTTAACATCACCAGCTGCATTAGCCCCTATCAAGACAGTCAGCCTGTCCTTTGAAGCTGTGAAGCCAGGCTTTGATTTCTATCTAGCTATGAAAGCCCTAGATGACATCTTCTTCCAGTAGAAGGCTGTTTTGTCTTCATTTGAAAATCTGTTGTTGAAGTGTAGCCCCCTTCATGAATTATCTTCCCTAGACCTTCTGGAAAACTTGCTGCAGCTTCTACATCAGCACTTGCCACTTTACCTTGTACTTACATGTTATGAAAATGGCTTCTTTACTTAAACCTTAGGAACCAACCTCTCCTAAGTTCAGACTTTTCTTCTGCAAGAAAGTCTTCTCTCAGCCTTCACAGAACTGAAGGTTTAGGGACTTGCATGGGATTAGGCTTTGGCTTAAAGGGATGTTGTGGCTGGTTTGATCTAACCAGACCACTCAAACTGTCTCCACATCAACACTAAGGTTGTTTTGCTTTCTTACCATGTGTATCTTCACTGGAGTAGGTTTCTTCATTTCTTTCAAGATTTTTCCTTTGTATTCTCTACTTGTCTTACTGTTTGGTGCAAGAGGCCTGGCTTACAGTCTAACTCAGCTTTTGACATGCCTTCCTCACTAAGCTTAATTATTTCTAGCTGCTGATTGTAGGTAACAGACATGCAACTTTTCTTTCACTTAAACATTTAGAGGAAATTTTAGGATTATTAATTGGATTAATTTCAACATTGTTGTGTCTCAGGGAATAAGGAGGCCCAGGAGAGGGAGAGAGATGGGGAATGGCCAGTCAGTGGAGCACACATCAAACACACCCGCTTGTTAAGTTCACTGCCTTATATAGGCATGGTCCATAGCACCCCAAAACAATTACAATAGTAACATCAAAGATCACTGATAATAAGTAAACATAACAGATGTAATAATAGTGAAAAGTTTGAAATATTGCAATAACTACCAAAATATGACACAAAGACATTACTGTTGGAAAACCATGCCAGTAGACTTTCTCAAGGCAGGGATTGCCACAAACCTTCAATTTGTAAAAAGCACAGTATCTCTGAAGCACAAAAAAGTGATTCACAATAAAATGAGATATGCTTGTAGTGAGAATTAATCTAAGTTTATTACCAAACAAGTCAGGAAACCTGATCCAATGATGCCTACAGATTATCTGTCAAAGAGTAACTCAGAGAAAATTTGTTTAAAGCATAGGATGGATAGATGCAGAGATTAGATAGATGATAGATAGATAGATAGATAGATTGATGACAGATAATAAATAGATGAGACTGACAGAAAGAGAGTGGGAGCAGGCTTTGGATCACAGTCTTGGTGAGAAAAGCAAGGGTGAGACTTGTAAAGGCAGTAGCCTGTAAGTTGCACAAGGGAAAGGAAGGGAAGGACTTGTCAGTTCAGAAGTTTTTTGGCTGTAGTGGAGCTCAGGGCAGGCCAATTTGTTGAGTATAGAACCGTAGAAAAAAAATTCGCCATCACACTTTTTTTTCCCTCTGGATATTGATCAGTTCTCTGAAAAATAGTTGTTTTTGTTTGTTTTTTGTTTTTTGTTTTTCTTTGTTTTTGTTTTTTTTTTTTTCTTTCTGAGTATCCTGACTTCTTGCCGTATTATACTCTCCAGGTGCAGGATCACACTGAGAGAATATCTTTATAAGTTTGTTCAAGGATCCCAAACTTATGTTTTGTGTTTTTTTCTTAATAAGAAAAATTGACCGGGGCGCCTGGGTGGCTCAGTCGGTTGGGCATTTGACTTCGGCTCAGGTCATGATCTCACGGTTTGTGAGTTCGAGCCCTGCGTTGGGCTCTGTGCTGACACCTCAGAGCCTGGAGCCTGCTTCAGATTCTGTGTCTCCCTCTCTCTCTGACTGCCCCCACTTGTGCTCTGTCTCTATCAAAAATAAAATGTGAAAAAATTGTTTTTTAATTAAAAACAGAAAAAAAAGAAAAATTGACCTTGTGGCCCCAAGATCATGTATTATTTATTGTTTTCACATATTTTCCATTTGCTTAAATAAGTATTTTTTAATAGTTGCGTTAAAAGCCTGGGGGTGTCACCTATGTCCACTTTGTGCTTCCAATCTCTGCCATGTGTCTGTTTAGAAACTTTGAGATGTATGAGTAATGAACAGAGTTTTCACTTGGTTAAATTAAAAGACTGCCAGACCAGCAAAAAGTCAACTCTCTTTACTCAACCTTTTTTCCAAATACACTCTAAAAAACACCTTTGTCCTAAATACTGCATGCAGAATTTTTCAAGATCAGCAGCCAAGGAAAGCTGACCTTTCTATGTGAGAAGTCTTCAACACTTCTGCCTTTTGCTGGCCACTAGTTATAACATCGACCTGTGCTGCGGCCAGTATGCTGACCTGTAAGACACAGCAAGCCATCATAGAATGGTACTGAGATGATGGGGGATCAGACTATCTTCATGCAGGCAATAAGGGTGCATTGCACATAGAGATTTTAAAATAATAAACCTGGCTAAAAATTGGTCTGTTGTCTGCTTCTTGCTGCCTTTATGCTCTGGTAATTCTAAACAACGGCAGTGATAAAATACTCCTCCTTGCCAGGGCTGCACATTTCCACTGCCAAGCCCCACCCAACGTTGGTGCACCAGTGGACATGTCATTAGGCAATGGAAAAGAACTTGGGAATGACAATTTTGCGTACAAGAAATTGATGCAGGAAATTGAGATTAGGAACCACTGCCAGGGACCAAATAGTAGTCTGAATATTTACATTCTGATGCTTTAGGCACACATTGTGCTGTAAGTCTAAAAATATTTTTGTTGTTTTTTTATATAACTGTTTTCTGCATCAGTGAACTAAAACCAAAAGTGCATGTTTAATTAAAAAATACATACTAGATGTCCATTTTCCAAGAAAGTTGATTTCATCAATGATAGGAAACTTGAGGATATCACTGACTACATAAAGTCAGAAGAAACAAATCTGCTAAAGAAGCATCAGCATTTGCTTCAAAAGTTAGTAGTTAATTTAAGACTGGTTCTCTCCAAAGCTGCTATATATATGCAGCTACAGAAGGGGCATTTATAGTATCATTCCATGAAACCTGACATTTTATTTAAATTGACCCTTCTAAATTATTTTCATTGATTTTTAAATCTAAGTTTTCCTTTGCACATATAAAACATGAAACAATGAGTGTTAATGTGTTGGCTTCATTTTCAAAAGAAGAATTTGCAAGCAGTTGAATACCAATTTTCATACTGGTAACATCAGATTCTCCAAGGAGAAAAATCAGTTCTATTAATTGCAGGAGTGGTTTGATATTTTTGCATTGAATTGATGAAGTTGAAATAAATATTTTGAATTTTTTTTTTCAAAGATACAGCACCAGAGATAACTGGGCAAGCTATTATAACTTCAGATTAAAAAGTTCAATATGGAAGATAAAATTATTTATAGTAATAAGAATTTTAAATTTGATAGGGTGAAGCCTTATGTTTAAAAAGCCCTTAATGAAAAACCTAAAGACACACAAAAAAAGTATAATAGGTTGTAGTAGAAACTCAGTTTATAATTATATACAAAACTGTGATATTCTAAAATCAAAATACAAGCTGCAGTTGTATTTAAACACAGACAGAATTGTAGAAATACAAATTTTTGTTATGAGGTTGGTGTTGAATGTTAAGCAGTACTTCAGAGTGGCAGTAATACTTTCTATGTTATTCTTCATTAATTGGATTTTAGAATTGTTTGAGCCTTTCAAAAAATAAATGTAAAATCAAACGAAGTGTCCTAAAATGGTATTGGACTTTTTGACAGTAAGTCCTTTAAGTTGAAGCTCCATAATATTCAGTATCAATATGAAATATTTAATAAATGTTCTTCAAATGAAGCACTAAAAATGCCAGCATTTTAAGCTTTTAGTAAGTTTAAGAGACAAAAACAGATGGACATAAGGGAAGGGAAATAAAAATAATATAAAAACAGGGAGGGGACAAAACAGAAGAGACTCATAAATATGGAGAACAAACTGAGGGCTACTGGAGGGCGTGTGGAAGGGGAGATGGGCTAAATGGGTAAGGGGCACTAAGGAATCTACTCCTGAAATCATTATTGCATTATATGCAAACTAATTTGGATGTAAATTAAAAAAAAAAATAAAAAATAAAATTAAGTTGTGATTATAAAAAACTGTGTGCAATGGAAGGCATTGGAATGTATCACTACAAAGACAATACAAGAACTGGACAAATTAAAGGAGAGTTTAGACATTCTATCAAATTTAAATTTCAAATTTTATATTTATGCTTTGGAATGTCTCAATGTGTGGGGAAGTCTTTTAATGGAGCTCCTAACTTATTTGAAAATAATTGAAAATTCTTCCTGGAAAAGGATATTGAATTGGGAAAGGGAATCAAAATAGTAACATATCACATGATCCATATGTTGCTTTTCTCCTTTAATATTCATGGTATTTGTTCAGTTTACCATACACATGCATACACATACCTTGTATATTTGGATATTCACATAAAAATACACGAATGGATATCATACATGAACTTTCAATGTGTCCATATGTACATATGTGTATTTATACATTTACTAAATGTAACGCTTATGTGTGGCACTGTGCATATATATGTGTATAGGTTTGTGTGTGTGTGTATGCACATGTATGTATAGCGAAATTTCTTCAAAAGTAGGAAATCTTTATTCTTCCATTTTGCTCACTTGATGTGATACACCATAAAATCAGAATCATTAAGGACCTGGACAGACACTTCAATCTTTGCATATATCCCAAGCTTTTCCCGAAGTCTGTTTTTCCAAATCTTCCAAATGAAAACTTTATTGAATATTCTGCTGTGATCCAAATCAGTCTCACATGGGATCATTTCAAGAATGTTTCTTCTTCTTTATTAACTCTGATCTTTATTTAGAATTCTATTTCACAAGTTTATTATGAAGCATATCATGACAATTCTTTAAACTGAATGATGTCCCATCATTCTCAAAGCCGGTCACTTTGGTCTTTACACCATCAGAAATCATCAGCTTTTGGGGCGCCTGGGTGGCGCAGTCGGTTAAGCGTCCGACTTCAGCCAGGTCACGATCTCGCGGTCCGTGAGTTCCAGCCCCGCGTCGGGCTCTGGGCTGATGGCTCAGAGCCTGGAGCCTGTTTCCGATTCTGTGTCTCCCTCTCTCTCTGCCCCTCCCCTGTTCATGCTCTGTCTCTCTCTGTCTCAAAAATAAATAAAACGTTAAAAAAAAAAAAAAAAAAAAGAAATCATCAGCTTTGTATCGAACTGTGCTTGAGAAGTATTCTTTCCAAGATTCTTATGTAGTGTGTTTTTGTGACACATACTTATATTCCCATCATCTTTCCTGTTGACAGATACTTACCTATGGTGATACTTAAATATCAGTCTCCTATTGTAATGGTCAATTTTAGACTTAATAAATTCATGCATTAGTGATGGGAAGACAAGGAAATCTCTAAGTGAGCTTCATCTTTTTCCATACAAAATTATTTTCATTATGGAAGCAAAGGATGATTTTAATTTTTCCATGAGAAATTAGCAAACAGACAAATTAGCAAACAAAATGTACTTTACCTCAATGCACTCATTTATTAAAAATAATCAGGTTTATCTGCAAAGATTTGACGGTAGTTAATGAAATAATGAATTTAAAATCAGGGTGTACCAGGGACCAGAATAATCAAATATATCAGTAAGCAACCCATGAAAAAAAGTTTGAGTCTTTTTATCATTATATTGAAAAACTATAAATAATCATTGATATATACTTGACAAAGTTTGAACCCTCTAATTACTGACTTATTTATCACTTCAGATTTACCCAAAGCTGTCAAAAACAAAAGTCAAGTGAATCCTCTAACCTACAATTTTCAAAAAAGCAGAGAAATCTTAGAAAGTTCTCAGAAACATTTATTAAACACCTACCATGTACTATGCACTGTGCTAAACACTGAGAATATAAGCATACATAATAAATATCTCCTGTGTTAGTCTAGTTGAACAGTCTAGTTGAGAATATAGGTACACAAGCAAAAATGAAATACAACATGAAAAACACTGAAAAGGAGATATAAATTTCTGTTTTGCAAACACAATCATCCTTGCAGAAAATCTCTTCTTTTCCAGAAAAGACCTGGGTAGTCTGTACAGACTACTATCTTTACATGGCTTAAAGATACAGGGTAAAATAAACTGGAACAGTAATCCAAGTAACCCTTCAAAATATTTTCAACGAAGAAGCCATTAATCCAGGACTTATGCAATGAAAAACAAGGTATCATTTACTAGATTTTCACATGCTATTACTCTTACATTATTTTGTTTTTCTTCCCCATGCTCTTTTCTGTCTCTGCCATCACTGTCACTTGGATATGCACTTCCCAGATTCATCCATTTTCTTCATATTTTGGAGAGGCAACATGGAGTGTGATTGGGGACAAACTAAGAATTTTATAAACTTTAAGCATACTCTAATCATGAATGACAATTCTTCCTTTGAGTACAATGGACATTTCTAAACTGGAGCGTTTATTAAGTGTGAAAAGCAAAGAAACACTTAGTGAAGTAATTTATTAGATCTTGCTTCATAAAAAGATCATTTGCATTGTGCTTCAGAAAACGTAAGAGTAAACTGAATTGTGTGTATTTTAAGTGAAAGAATGCTTAATTAAACTTACCAGAATGAGAGTCTTGATGAATTAGCACATTATGTTATTCATCTATTTAGAAACTATTGCTGAGTTTTCAATATGCTTAATAGGTTCATCTGCTTAACTTTCCACATTAATATCATCGGTCACGGAATGACTAGAATTAGACTCCTGATGGTCACTGAGGAATGACTGTTTTGATGCTCATTAGCATCAGTTATCTGTACAACACTTGAAGCAAAGCATGAGTTATAATCAACTTAATTACATTCTCCTCTGTGTGAAGGAAACAGCATTTAAGTTTCTCAAACTCAAGTCTGATATCTTAGTCTAAGCAATGCTGAAGACACAAACTGTCTAAAAACTGATAAAAACGGATATCTACTGGGGTACAATGTGGCTCTGCCTTTTAGCTTCTTTATTTTAGACCTTTATTGAAGGTGCTACCCCTATCTGGGACATGCTGTCTTCTGGAAGACTAGCATGCACAAGAGGAGACACGTGGCAACTCATTCATAATTAACTGGATAAAGCCAGTCACTTAACAAACAAGATTTAAGTCTCCAATAAGCAGGATCAGTAGGAAGGGCAGTAAATATTTTAACAGTGCGTTTTATCTTGGGGTCGAAGAGTAGAAAATGTCTGCATTGTCTTAGTGCCTCTTAGTGCCTTATGCCAGTCTTCTAGAAAAAGAATATTTTTAACCATTTAAGTTATTCTATGCATATACTGTAGATGTTGTTTTTCATTTACAAATATTCATTTCACTCTACTTATGCAAAATTATGAGAAACTGCATTAAGTAGACGACCCATTAACAAAGAGCATGATTTTCTGTTCCTTTTTTACTAAAAAAAAAAAAAATTCATCTACATTTTGCTTCAAATCTTACTCCTCCTTTTCCACTTATACCAAGCACTCAGCATACAAACCTCTGCTCTCCCTTCCATAACTATACATGACCGAAAAATCAATGCTAGCATTCTTTTAAACACACTCTGAAAACTTGTTTTCAGTCTTCTCGCCATAATAGTTTAAGCGACCATACCAACCACCTGGGGCTAGCATTCAAGATGAAACCTGTTTGCCCCTCCTGTTCATGTCCTTATCAATGAAAAAAAGAAAGAAACAAAACAAAACAAAACAAAAAAGCTACCCTTTCGTCTCATAAAAAGCTTTCTCACATCTATCTCCGTCACTACCTCCTGCCTTCTAGTTTTACTACAAATGTATATCCTTATTAACCTCCCCCCACTCAGAGCTTCGCAACCCTCAAATACATCCTTTTCTTGCAATCCATATTCTAAGTATGTCTTCCCTTCCTTCTCTAATAAGCTAACTCCCTGATCAGTTACATCACCTGGGCTCAAAATTATAAGAGGATAGGAAAAAGGGCAGGTACTTTCCGCTCCTTTGGTCTCCATGTAGGGTCTTCTACTAAACTAACATCTCTGGCCCTTTCTATCCTTTAACATTTTTACTTAGGGAAGGGGAGTGAATTATCTCTGAGTTTAAGAGAAGGAACTGGGTATGCTTAGTTCAGCCTCTTCACTTTTGGTAACCAGCCTTGCATGGATCTTGCATAATTATTGCTCTCCATATGAAAGGAAGTCTGCCTGGAAAAGGAAGAACAGAAACTAATCAGCTACACCAGTGACAGGTAAGTATACCTAGCTCAGGGATGAAAAATTAGCAATTTAATTGTTTGCAGAAGGAAAGCCATATTGTATAATCTTCTTTTGTAGGAAGAGTGAAGGTGAGATTTTGTTTTTATTACTCATACTCCTGCACCTTTCTCTTAATTTGTTCCACGCTTGGGTAACGGAGCATGTGTTATTTATTTAGATCACTCAAGCCCTAACTCACAACATCCACATCTTTTTCCTGTCAGTGATTTGTCCTATAAACCCCAATTCCTTCTTTCTTACATCTGGGTTGCTTAGCATTTCTAGGAGAAATGACATGTTTCTGAGCATAGATGTAATTACACCTTTATAGACTTCACAAATTCCATCTTGGCAAGACAATCAGCATTAATGAGCATGGCTAAGAGAGGAGTGATGAGTCAAAGCTCTAGGCTTAACACTGTCTCAGTTCCTTTGTCTCCAATATAAGACCTGTAAGATCTTGAGTATATTACTTCAGGTCTCTGTGACTCTGACTCCTTGTCTGTAAGCCTCAGGTATGACAGTATTTAGCTCATGTGGTAGTCAAGATTGAAATAATATATGCATAATGCTCAAAACAGTGACTGAAAATAATGTCAGCTATTAGAAGCTTGGCAATTATTTTTTGTGTTCTACCCCTCAGCCAGTCCATTGTCAGATACATTCTCTAATGTTTACCTTTTCCATATGTGTGATAAAGCTTTTTGCTTTTCAAGTTCTGTCTTGATTCAGGTTTGAGGCTCTTGCAAGAGGCCTAGTCAGTTCTCCTCCTTGAGCAACTGAGTCCACACTCCAAGCACCTCTTTTAGCAGGCTCTCATAATTCCGACTATTGTACATCACTGCTAGTTGCCCCTGGATCAACTATCAGACTACCTCTGATAGACAACCTCTATAGCGACAACCTGTATGTCATGGAGACTGAGAAATTATTCAAATTAGCCAAACTGCCAGGAGCCCTTGCAATCTTAACTAACACCACCTCACCTGCCGTACATCAGCTGATGCCTACAGTTCCAGCTCAGTATTACCCAGATTGTGTGGCTCCAAATGACACCTTTCTCTCATCTGGAGCTGTAATAACAAAGTTCTGCCTTCACTTCATCTATTGGAGTGTCAGTGTGTTGTGCCTTACCATCAAAAGAATCTGTAAATCTTATAAGACAGTAAGTTCCTTGTTCTACCTCAACATAGTGCATTTTCCTATACTGTCTGCTAAAAAGTGAACTGCCCGACATAGGTTTCTGTGAAATCTCAGAGGAAGAGGTGTTTCTTTTCCTATCTAAGACTAATCTTAGCTCTGTGCTCCTGAGCATGTCTTCTTTTCTCCCCAAAGGATTTGGCCTACTGGTTGGTGCCTCCTTTATGGGTTCTTGAGTCTGTCACACTCTATTTTTTTATACAGTAAATAGCTTATTATACGCTTCTATATTTAAAAAGAAAAAAGTCCCCTTTAATCATTGTATTCTATGTTAAGTGACAACCTATCTCTACTCTACTCCAAAAAGCCAAGATCCTTCAAAGAATATTCTTATTAAGCTATTCATTTCAGTGTCTTTTCTTCTTAACTTCAGCTTCTACCCATTGTGCAAGTGTTCCCATCGTTGAATTTGCCTTGACAAATATTACCATGGTCATCTGTGCTACTAAATTAATAGATGCTTTTCTTTGTTTTGTTTTGGTTTATTTTCTTTCCTGCAAAAATAGAATATTATCAAATGTCTTTTGTTTGTTTACCATGAAAAATCTCTCTTGTATTGCATTTTCCTCTTTTCTGATTCTCCTTTTATCTCTCTGACTTTCCTTGTGTAAAATTTGTTTCAGAATATTCTTTAATTTTGAGTATCCTCAGCAACTGATCTCACTTTTCTGTATTTTCCTTCAGAAACTCATCTAATCTGAAGGCCTTAACTCCCACATATGTGATATCTCCATATTTCTGTTCATCACTCAAACCTCTTTCCTGGATTTTCTGATAGATGTGCAACAGACATATATGTTTCAACATAGTGAATTTAATGTACTAAATTCCTCCCCAAAGCCGTTTTTTTTTTCAAATTCCCTTAGAGAATAGAATGACTTCACTCTTTTCTCAAAGTAATTTAATTAATTTACTTCACAATGCTGTTTTCTTCCCACATACTATTCTCAAGACTCTTTTTGAATTAATATCCCTTGAATTAACATTGTTTTTGTTGTTTTGACTGCTCTTGCCATTGCATCAATTTTCCTCCAGTGTCCATCCGAAAAGTTTTATCTTTGTGGACTGAGAAAACATTTTGGACTTTAATAAAGTTTCCCTGGTACAATTCTCCTAGTTTAGAATGTGTTACTCCCTTCTTTGAGACTTTATTACATTCTAGACAGTGTATTCTCATAATATCTATATTATATTAATGATCAAATGTCACCATATTACATATTATAAGAAAATATTACATTTTTCTTCTGAAAAATAATGAAAACATGTATAACTGACAATTGGTCTGAACACTAACTAAGGCAATAAGAAAACAGAACAAAATGAAATACTCAGTAACAAAACTCAGGCCACTCTGAAGAAGACATTGATGAAAGATGTAGGAAATGGACAGGAGTAAAAAAGAGCAAGACTTAGTGATATTGGATCCTTATCTTTCCTGATACACAAAAAATAACTCAAAATTAACTAATGATTTAAATGGAAGTTCTGAAATTTTAAAACTCTTAGAAGAAAACATAGGGGAAAAGCCGTTGACATTGGTCTTGGATATCATGCCAAAAGCAAGGGCAACAAGGCAAAAATAGATAACTGGAACTATAATGCATTAAAAACATTTTGCAAAGAAAAGGAAACGATCAACATAGTTTAAAGACGACCTACGTAGAAAAATAAATTTTCAAACCATTTATCTGATAAGCAGTTAATTCCCAAAATATATCAGGGATTCTTATAATTCAACAGCAAGAAGCACATTGAACCCAATGAAAAATGGGCAAAATATTTCAATAGACATTTCGCCAAAGAAGTATACAAATGGCCAGTTGATATATGAAAAAGTGCTTAACATCACTAATCATCAGGGGAATGCATATCAAAACCATAATATCACCTCTCCTTTGTTAGGATGGTTATTATTATATATACATACATACATACACATGTGTGTATATATATGTGTGTATATGTATATATAATAATATATGTGTATATGTATATGTGCATATATATGTGCATATATATTGGTATGTATATATGTATGTATATATATGTGCATATATATTGGTATGTATATGTGTGTGTGTAAATATATATATTTTTTTATTTTTATTTTTATTTTTTAAATTTTTTTTAACGTTTATTTATTTTTGAGACAGAGAGAGACAGAGCATGAATGGGGGAGGGTCAGAGAGAGAGGGAGACACAGAATCCGAAACAGGCTCCAGGCTCTGAGCAGTCAGCACAGAGCCCGACGCGGAACTCAAACTCACGGACCCTGAGATCACGACCTGAGCCGAAGTGGGATGCTTAACCGACTGAGCCACCCAGGCGCCCCAATATATATATATATATATTTAAAGATAACAAGCATTTGTGAGGTTAGGGGAAAATTTGAACCTCTGTGCACCATTGGTGAGGAATATGAAGTGGTGCTGCCAATATAGAAAATAGTATAGAGGTTTCTTAATTAAATGGAACTACTGTATGACCCAGCAATTCTGCTGCTGAGTATATACCTGAAGGAAATAAAATCACTATCTTGAAGAGATGTCTGAACTCCCATGTTTATTGCAACATTATTCACAATAGTCAAATATTGAAATAAGCCAGATGAATTGACAAAGAAAATACGGTATACACCTACCAAAGTGGAATATTATTCAGCCTTACGAAAGAAGGAAATCATGCTATTTGCAACAACACGATGGACTTGGAAGACATTAAGTCATATGAAAAAAGTCAGCCATAGGGGGAAAATGCTGCATAGTTTCTCTTTTGTGAGGCATCTAAAAAAGCCAAAGGTATAGAAATGTACAATGAAATGAGTTACTAGGAGATGGGAGGAGGGTCCATATAGGGCGTTGTTCAATGAGTGTAAAGTTATAATTATACAAAATGAGTAAGTTCCAGAGATCTGGGGTATGAAATAGTACCTCTATTAACAATAGTATATTGTGTTCTTAAAAACTAGTTAAGAGAGTAGATCTCATGTTACATGTTCTTACCACACACACACACACACACACACACGAGGAAGGAACACAAGAAAACTTTTGGAGATGATGGATATGTTTGTAACCTTAATTGTGGTAATGGTTACATGAGTGTGTACATATTTCTAAACTCATCAAATTGCATACATCAATTATGTGCAGTTTTTTGTATACCAATTGTGCCTCAATTATTGCTTCAGCTGTAGCTGAAGAAAAAATACAGCTGAAGTTGTTAAACCTAGAAGTTCTTTTCTTACTCCAAATCTGTACACTTGAATCACCAACAAGAAGAAAATAAGGAACTTGTCAGTAGCTATTGTTCATATTTTGAAGACCGTATCATTACCATAGTTAATAATAACAAAATGCCTACAGCTATATAATTTTAATTGATGAAAACTGTAATAGAGAAATATGAGCTTTTACATAAATAAGTCCATGAAATTAGCAGAAGTAATTAAACAGATGTACCTCAATCAACTGGATCTGAACTTACACTTCCTATAAGAATCCTGGTATCCAGGAAGGGTTTCTCATGTATAGTAATGTTTGAATACGGCCATTTGTTTGTTTGTTTGTTTTTGTTTTTTTCCTGTTTAGGTGTATCGCAGGCTAACAACTCAGATATTGTGTAAAAAATTCCTATTTAAAATTTATTTCAACTCATTTTACATGCTCAGAAAGCTTCCATTAATACACTGATGAGAGACAGGATGGGACCCTTTGTGAGGGAACAGATAGGAGCGTCAAAGTACATGATTGAATTCAAGTTTCACATACTACCAACTGTGGAATCTTGAGTTAGTTACTCAACCCTTCTGGGGCACATCTGTATTTCATTTAATAATAGTACTTTCTTCAAAAGATGAGTAGATGAATTAATTATTATAAGCTTTCAAAGGGTACCTAGCATATAAACAATTACTCTGTCCAAACCATAGCTTTCCTAAAATTAAAACAAAAACACAGCTTTCCTTTTTTGTGTTTTTTTTTTGTTTATCTTTATACATTTTCTTTCTTTCTTTCTTTCTTTCTTTCTTTCTTTCTTTCTTTCTTTCTTTCTTTCTTTCTTTCTCTTTCTTTCTTTCTTTCCTTCTTAGTATAAAGTTCTTTTTTAGTATAAAGTAGCTACACTATGGTAACTACTAGAGAACTAATTTTACATTCTTGATTCTTTATTAGTTTGGAACATGCATATTTTATATTATCATAAGAATGGACCTAAAATCTCAAATACTCCTATGTCATTAGCACCCCTTCAAATAAGCACGTTTTACATCTTGCAAATTATAAAGCGCATCAAAATGTATCACTATACACAATATTATCACTAAATTTTTTTTCAATAAAAAATTCTGAAAGTTCTGAAAATTCAGAAAATTCAGAGTGAATAAATTAGCCCTGAATAACTTGAAAATGATATATTACAGCAATATAGATATAATGTAACTAACTTTAACCTATTAACAAACTAAACTAAACTAACCAAATATTTGAATTGTAAGGATTAAACTTAGTTTTATAAAGTTAGGACAAGAAAATATTTACAAAAATATTCTCTCACAAAAATTTAAAAATTTTTGAAGAATCTTTTGATGAATCCCCCCTTACTTCCTCTACTCTTTTAATTCTACATAAAAATATATTTTTATGTATTATATTATCCTAATAAATAAGATTATGTATATTTATACTTAATTCATTTATATTTAGTATATATGTTTAAATAGAGATTCATTGAAAGAACAACCAACAGATGTTTGTACTTTAGGATAATAACATAAAAAATCCATTATTTTATCTAAAATTAGACTATGGGAAGGGATTTTTCTAACTTTAGATATGCATTACGGCTTTAATGGGTAGGGTTAGACTTTTCAATAGTTAAAGCATTTTGTATGCCATCCCAAATAAAGTCTGCTCATTGCTAAGTTCTTAAGTGGTGGCAAAAGTAAATAGTTTATATATAATATTTAAGAGACTTGTCTATACTCCTTTATTATTCTTCATTCAGAAACCTCATTGTAAGTAATTATGGTTAAATTTTCAATACTGTTGTTTTATAGATTTTTCCTCCGTAAACAATATAGAGTCTACTAACAAAATTATCTCTGAAAGCACATTTTAAAGAAAAAAAGTCCATAACTGATCTCCAATAAAACAACAAAATGCAAAATTTTTAAGGAGATATTAGAAACATTTCAGCTGCATTGACTATTTTTAGCTCAATTGCCTTATACATTTATAAGAATTTTTTCTGTCAGAGGAGTTAAAATTCATAGCTTTATTTATTATGTCTATTGGCTGAACTTTGGTGCTTGTTAGTCCACGCAAAATAGTATATACTTGGCTCTGTTTTACCATCACTGACTAATATCTTACCATGTTTAAAAATTTTTTTTAATGTTTATTTATTTTTGAAGGAGAGAGAGAGAGAGAGAGAGACAGTGAGCAGGGGAGATGCAGAGAGAGAGGGAAACACAAATCCAAAGCAGGCTTCAGGCTCTGAGCTGTCAGCACAAAGCCCTACACGAGGCTCAAACTTAAGAGCCTTGAGATCATGACCTGAGCTAAAGTCAGATGCTTAAATGACTGAGCCATCCAGGCGCCCCTTACCATAATTTTTAAAAGATTGGTTTTACTTATTTTGAGAGAGAGATAGAAAGTGAGTGGGGGAAGGGCAGAGAGAGAGGGGGAGAGAGAATCCCAAGCAGGCTGTGGGCTGTCAGCACAGAGCCCCATGTACACACACCATGAGATCATGACCTGAGCCAAAATCAAGAGTTGGATGCTTAACCAATGGAGCCACCCAGGTGGCCCTAATATCTTATCATATATTAATGCAAAATGAAAAGTAATTTCTAGATAGCAGTCCCTCTTATCTTGGTCCTTTGCATCAGGCACCTGGAGGATGCAAAGACGGTTAGATACAGACATACGCTATGTTAGGAAGGTAAATAAATAGAAATAAAATAATTTCAAATAAAAATTAGAAAATTATAGATGCTGTGAAAGTTCAGAACAAAGATTAGCAATTGTGTTGAAAGAACTCGAGGAGTGTTCCATTATGGAAGAGGCATTTAGCTAAATCTTTAAGGGATTTGTCAATTGGACTGCTAGAAACAGGAAGGGAGGCAATTTAAGAAAGAAGGACAGATTTGTTCACCAGGATGGAGGCTGGGCTTTATAGAGTGTGTGGATTGATTGACTAATGTTTGGTTCTGAGTAGAATGTGTATACAAGAACTAAAAAATGGGGCTAGAATTGTATTGAGATCAGATCAAAGAATGTTAGAATAATGTGCTAATGATTTGGGGGATAATCTGTGAGGCAGTGAGAGCCTATGTGTTATTTTAAGTAGGAAAGTAAAATGATCAAAGAAAAATAAACCAGAGAAGTAACACGCAAATTTGGAACTGGAAACCTGGAACACAAATATGTTTCAATTCCCTCTGTGTAAATGGAAGGAGCAGAGCCTCAACGTCCTCATCCTGCAAAACTGGCCAGTAAATTATATATTTGTGATTGTTGTCAAAATTAAATGAGATAATTTATGCAAAGGGCTTAAATGCAATACTGGATAGAAAATGAATTTCAGTAAATAGTAGTTAGCCTCACAACAACCACTGAGAAGAACAGATTAATCTCTACAGAGACTTCACACAGGAAAAATCAATTCATAGTTAATATTAGCTAGAATTAATAATTCTGACTAAGACTATTGCAGTGGGATTGGCAAGTGTGATATGACTGAAGCCATCCTCTAGACTGGAGATGGGGGTCCTCTAGTAAATGAAATGTGTATGGGGAGAATGAAGAGAGGGATGGGAGATGTTCCATTATTTTGAAATTTCTTGCCTGGGAAGTTCCTGTCACTCAAAGCTAAGGAATTCAAGAAAAAAAGCAGATTTTGGGCATAGATGATATAGTTTAGAATATGTTTATTTTGAGATTGATTTTTGTGGTGTCCATGAGATCAGGTAACAGTTGTGAAATTAGAGTCTAGAAGAGAGAGCAAAGCTCACGGTAAATTTAAGGCAGCAGCTGTGAGCAAAACAAAACAAAACAAAACAAAAAAACCAAAAACCCAAAGACCAAAAAACAAATAAAGGAGTTAGAAGTCAGAGGTTAAAATTAAAATGCTGTTTTAAATTTTCTTAACCTTTTAAAAGTTTCATAAGCCTTGATTTTATATCCTAAAATAAGACATAATAATTCCTTTAAGTTCATTATTCTTAAATGATATATGATATACTGAATGCTTTATAATCTAAAATGCATATGCAAATATAAACCTTAAATAATTATTGAGGTCTTAGAATGAGCACATGCACGGAGAGCAATAAAGGTCTTGGGGCACACAAAAAATAAGTAATATATCAAAGCCTCTGTAGCTTAGAAGTGATAGAGCTGAGGTGGATATTCAGGCAGGCCAGGCTCCAGAGGACATGCACTAAATTACTACTATATTTGCTTCCAAGTTATCAATGGTTAAGTTAAAAAAGTCTTCATTAAAGTAACATGGTTTCCCTAAATACATCTTTTTATCCCCAGTGCTTAGCATATCTGTTCACCGCAATGGCACGATGAACGTTTCGTGAATTAATTATCGGTTTACATAGAGGTGATCTACAAAGCCATAAATAAAAGAATGCTGTGTGTCAAATGAGTGCTTACAGAGAAGAGAAGGGAAGGGAAAGGTAAGGAAAGGAGGGAAGGGAAGGGAGGAAGGACAGGAGGGAAATGCAATTATGATTAGAAGTTTGGAAAATACAAACATGTTGTGTGCAGGAAGTAGAAAATAGAGAAGCAGATAAAGATGGGATGAATAAAAGGATTAAGAAACATGAAATTGGGATTTCAGAGAATTCAGAGAAGGAGAGTTTCAAAAAGGACGGAGTTGTCCTTTCAGTGAAAGGAGAAATCATTTACCTGATTTTGGATTTTGGAATAATAGACTGAACATGCTCAGTTTAGCCCTTCCCTAACTCTGTTTTCTAGAGCTAAATAATATACCTGCCCTATAAGGAAGTCCTGCTGTTGTCCATCTATATCAGTAGATCTGTATAATTTCAGAGGGTAAATATTAGCAAGCCCATTCTTCTAGGACATGGTCTCCACTCTAGGGAAAGCATTAATGTTTTAAAAAATGTATATAGTTTTAACGTATTTTCAGAGAGAGAGAGAGGAGAAACATAAGTGGGGAGGGGCTGATGGAGAGGGAGAAGAAGAATCCCAAGCAGGCTCCACACTGTCAGAGCAGAGCCAGAAGCAAGGCTTGATCCCATTAACTGTGAGTTCATGATCTGAGCTTAAATCAAGGTTAGATGCTTAATAGACCAAGCTACCCAGGCACCCTGGGAAAGCAATGATTTTTAATCTGTCTGTGTCTATGTTCAGTGATTCCATACTGGGCTAAAAGAGAGATATTGTTTATTGAGACTTTCTGTACTCCAACAGTATTGTTTTTAATTCTCAATCCAGTTGCCCAGCATCATTGGAGTCCATCCTTTGCTGTCTAGATATCTTAGCTCCCTCTGAAGCTCTCCCTTCAAACCTTTACCCTCTGACTCTTTAGACCAGAAAGACTAAAGCTGTTTTTTGTTGTTGTTGTTGTTGTTGTTGTTTGTTCATTTAATTTTTTATCAGTCTTTTATCAGTTTTTATCAGTTTATCCATTTAGTACCAACTGCAAACTTACCCTCAGACCAAAAGTCATAAAAGTGGGACAGTTATCTCATGACCATTGCTTTGTATTAGGTTCTATCATTGCCTACCATATCACCATAAATTTAGTAACTTAAGTTAGAGACATTTGTTATGTCACATAGAGATGGGTCACAAGTCTGGGCATGGCTCTGGGTCTTCTACTTACGGTTTCAAAAACTTTCAAACAAGGTGTTATCCAAGAAGTATCTTCTGGAGTGTGGAGTCTTTTCCAAGCTCATTTGAGTTATTGGTCAGATTTAGTTCCTAGTGGTTATAGGAGTCAGGGACTGTTTTCTGAGGCCACTGCTATCAATACCTAGTGAATAACATAGCTATTTTCTTCTTCAGTACCAGCAGGAGAGTATCTGTTTCTTTTTCTAGGAAGGGG
The DNA here is from genome assembly GCF_018350155.1 of Leopardus geoffroyi. Lineage (NCBI taxonomy): Eukaryota > Metazoa > Chordata > Mammalia > Carnivora > Felidae > Leopardus > Leopardus geoffroyi. Next base: position 98,355,165 of record NC_059341.1, on the reverse strand, counting down.
CCAGTCCCTTTTTAAGAAATTTTACCTAATTAAGCCAGGCCCTCCCAGGCAACCCCTCTCTTGATTAGCTCAAAATCAATGTATTTAGGACTTTGACCACAGCTGTAAAGTCTTTTCACCTTTGCCACATAACATTACCATATCATAGAAGGGCCATCCCATCATACCCACAGGTAGTACCCTCACTGAAGGGGAGATGAATATACAGGGCAAGTAAACCAAGAGAGAGAATCTAGGGATTCTATCTAACACCCCTTTTGTAACTGTCAACTCCCCTCCAGAATGTGCCTTCCTTTAATTTCTGAGATTTCAGGTAGGTTTTTTTTGCCTTTTTTCTGTTTTGTTTTGTCTTGTTTGTATTTGTACAGAATTAATAGTGTTTTGATTTTTTTGAAAGAGAGAGAAAGTGAGAGAGCATGCACTCATGCATGCATGAGCAGAAGGGCAGAGGGAGAGAGAGAGAGAGAGAGAGAGAGAGAGGGAGAATCTTAAGCAGGCTGTACACTGAGCCAACATGAGGCTCATTCTTACCATGAGATCATGACTGGAGCTGAAATCTATAGGTAGACACTCAACCAACAGAGCCACCCAGGCACTCCAGGCAGTTTTTTTTTTTTTTTTTTAATTTTTTTAATGTTTATTTATTTTTGAGACAGAGAGAGACAGAGCATGAATGGGGGAGGGGCAGAGAGAGAGGGAGACACAGAATCTGAAACAGGCTCCAGGCTCTGAGCTGTCAGCACAGAGCCCGATGCGGGGCTCGAACCCACAGACCGTGAGATCATGACCTGAGCCGAAGTCGGACGCTTAACCAACCAAGCCACCCAGGCGCCCCACTCCAGGCAGTTTTAATCTGCAAGGAAGGTCAATCTATCATGAGTTTATCTGACAATCATAGAAGCAGAACTTTAATGAGTATATCCTATGGAATCATTGCTTTTAATTTATTTAACGTTATAGTTAATTATAAGTATTCTTTTTGTAACCAAATCATCCCAAATTTAACCAATATGGATACTTGTGGGCTTAAATTTTTGAGGGAGAAGACCTCACTGACAGCCTCATTAGTCGTTGAGGATTTTCTCACTTTCTTACACAGCACAGTGGCCTAAGTCAATTTGTACACTCACTGTCCCAGATCTACACAGACATATTTCTAAGGATACCTAGTTATTTTTAGGATCGCTGATACTCAGAGATCAGGATCTGCCTGTTATTGAATGTCACTCCTTTTAGGTTCTTGCAGTGTTTGTAAAAATGCAAATTTGTATTGATATTTTATTTATTTTTTTTTAATTTTTTTTTTTAACGTTTATTTATTTTTGAGACAGAGAGAGACAGAGCATGAACGGGGGAGGGTCAGAGTGAGGGAGACACAGAATCTCAAACAGGCTGCAGGCTCTGAGCTGTTAGCACAGAGCCCGACGCGGGGCTCGAACTCATAGACTGCAAGATCATGACCTGAGCCAAAGTCGGCCGCTTAACCGACTGAGCCACCCAGGTGTCCCATTGTATTGATATTTTAAATTCAAAATTAATATTATAGTTTTCTTTTTAATTGTTATTACTCTCAAGTTTAAAATATATCTTTGTGCTTTTATATTGAAATTTTTATTTTCTAAAATATACTTACCACTTCTTTTATCTTTAAATATATAGTTTCAAAGTTGTAAAACCAATATCACTACTTATAAATGCTCTCAGTGAAACTTAAAATTTCTCTGAGCTGCTTTTGACCTTATTAAAAGTAAAACAAAACAGACAAACACCATGTGTGTCCAGAATACCATCTTTCAAAGTTGCTTTAAATAACTTTTATCTGTGTGGCTGGGATATTAATTTTATACACATTTAGCTTCATTGTTTCCTTTGTGGTTTAATTTATTAATTTTTCCCCTTGATTTGATTTTTAAATAATTAACACATTTATATCTTTCAAAGTTAGCAAAGATATTAAAAGTTGTCAGAGAAGACCTCCTCCATTCCTGATGTCTCCACTGTTTGGTCACTGCTTTTTAAACTTGAACTTAATAATGTATCTAGGAAGTTAATTTATTTACTACCTGGGGGTCTTCATTATAATTTTAGTGGATAGTAGGTTATTGTGTGGATGTGCTGTAATTTACTCAACCTGTGTTCTAGGAGTATTTGGATTGTCTTTTTAATCTTTTACTAATCCAAACAATATTTTAATAAGTGAACTTATTTGTTTAATCACAATTGTGGAGGTAGATTTTTTGAGGATATTATATAAATGAGATTACTAGGTCATAGAGGAAATGCCTTTATAATGTTGTTAGATATCACTGACTCTTTTTCCACAGGGGTTTTGGAAATCCTATCAGCTATATATGAAAGGATTTATTTCTCCACAGCTCCTCAATAAACTGTATTCTCAAACTTAAATTTCTCCTAGTTTGACGGGTGAGAAATAGTTTTTTGATGTAACTTAATGTGAATTCCTTTTGCTATATTTGTATTAGAGCATTTTTCGTACGTACCAGTTACTTTTTTACTTTTTAATAAATTCTGTCTTAATTACTTTTACCTATTTTTAGAAACTTTTCTTATAAAATTTGAAAGATTTTTCATATCTGTGCTTTTAGGCCTTAAATATGAGTCATTCATATTTTCATTTATTTTGTCCTTTTTTTTCCCACTTTGCTTATGTTTATTTCCATGTGGAACTTTTTATTTTTCAAAAGCACATATTTAAATCAAGAACATTGTTATATTTGTGTGTTTTTTATAAAAAAATGACTCAACTTCTTTTTAAAAATTTGAATTATGATTGCTAGAACACCCACATCATATTACTGGCTTAATCTTGACATATTTACTAATTTGCTTTTAACAGTTTAGATTTCTCTTTAAGCTGTGCTGTAAAAAATAGAACCATTCATCTTTTAAACATGTCTTTATTATGCAAGAAAGAGTTTCAACTAACTGAATTTCTCCGTAAATAAAATGCTAACATCTCAAACTAATTTATGAAATAATTAATAAAAAAAAACTCTGAAAATTTAGAGACACTTTAGACATAGAAATTCAGATCAATTGTTTTGAATGTCAAGCCAGATGGCAATTGATGCTCCTTCTTCTCCTTTCTAGCCTTAGTAACATAATCACAATTTTGCTTGAAGCAGAAGTGACTTGAGCTAAAAGAACTACATTCTTTGCATGCTCTTTTGCAGCTGTGTCATTTAACTAATCTTTTACTTGGAACAGGGAGGTGTGATTGGCGCTTGAGCAGCCATCTTGAATAATGAACTATGGCTGAGGATAGAAGCCATGTACCAGGGTAGTACAGCAGGAGAAAAACCTGTACTGGGTATACACATAAAAGGACTGTATAGCCATCATACCAGCCTCTGTTGCCCTATCTCTGGACTTCTAGATGAAAGGAAAGTATATTCCTGCTTTGTTAATCAACTATTTTTAAAAGTTTTTAATTTTACATAGTAAACATATGCTCCTAGTTGGTATACACAATTTATGTAAACACCTCAAATATTGTAATGCACAACTTTAGAATTGTAAAAAAGAGTCTAAAATGAAATAGGGGCACCTGGATGGCTCAGTTGGTTAAGCGACCAACTTTGCCTTTGGTCATGATCTCACAGTTTGTGGGTTTGAGTCCCACATCGGGCTCTGTCCTGACAGCTCAAAGCCTAGAGCCTGATTCAGATTCTGTGTCGACCTCTTTCTCTGCCCCCGCCTGTTCACACACTCTCTCTCTCAAAAATAAACATTAAAATTTTAAAAAAAGAAATAAAATTAATTTAGATATATCAGGAATTTGTTTTTAAGAATGATCACCTCCAAAACTTAAATATATATGTATATGTATAATACAGACTTTAGTAACCGTTGAATTACATAATAAAAAGAAATGTGAAAGATTACTTTCATCTATCTTTTGGGTTAATACTAAAAGTAGATCTTTTACATGTTTGCTTTTTGTTCAGTTTATCCCATTTTAATGTTTACAAAAATTCCTCTGAAGTTCTCCTTTTGTTTTGATGGTTGTTTTCTACAAGGCTGTGGGAACTTTGGAGACATAATCTCCTGAATTTGCTGGCTTAAGAATTTCTATTTCTATTAGCACAAATCAAAACGATTTCTTTCTCTCTCATAATCTGAAGAGTAAAACCCAATGTTTCTCCTACTTTTATAAGCCTGTCTAAATGTCTCATTTTTTAAAAAGAAAATTCTAACTTTCTATTCTTTTTTTTTTTTTTAAGTTCATGTATTTATCTTGAGAGAGACAGAGACAGCACGAGTGTGGGAGGGGTAGAGAGAAAGAGGGGAGAGAGAATCCCAAGCAGGCTCCACACTGCCAGCGTGGAGGTTAATGCGGAGCTCGAGCCCACAAAGCCATGAGATTGTGACCTGAGCGCAAACCAAGAGTCTGATGTGCAACCGACTGAGCCACCCAGGTGCCCCTAACTTTCTATGCTTATTCTTCATGCCTAATCTATACCACATGTTAACTCTCAAGATAAACTTATAGAAACATGTATATATACACATATTTAAAATATGATATAATCATATCATCCCAATTCTATGCAGTATTTTAAATATATATGTTAAGCAGAAATATAAAATCATATAATTTTGATTCATCAATACATAGCATGTATTATTAACAACTAGGGGGGCGCCTGGGTGGCGCAGTCGGTTAAGCGTCCGACTTCAGCCAGGTCACGATCTCGCGGTCCGTGAGTTCGAGCCCCGCGTCAGGCTCTGGGCGGATGGCTCAGAGCCTGGAGCCTGTTTCCGATTCTGTGTCTCCCTCTCTCTCTGCCCCTCCCCCGTTCATACTCTGTCTCTCTCTGTCCCAATAATAAATAAACGTTGAAAAAAAAAAAATTAAAAAAAAAAAAAAAACAACAACTAGGAACTCATTTCTGTGTTAAAATACTCTACAGCACAATGGATGTTACTTTTCCCTTTATATCATTGACATTGATTGATGACTGGGGCACCTGGGTGGGTCAGACAGTTGAGCGTCTGACTTCAGCTCAGGTCATGATCTCTTGTTGGTGGGTTCCAGCCCTGTGTTGGGCTCTGTGCTGACAGCTCAGAGTCTGGAGCACACTTCGGATTCTGTGTCTCCCTCTCTCTCTGTCCCTATCCTCACTCTCTATCTCTCTCTGTCTCTCAACAAATAAATAAAACATTAAAAACCATATATTGATTGATGACTGTTTTTATATCCTCAGTTTATTCTAATTGACTGTCATTATTATTATTATTATTTTCGAGGACCAAATATTCACAGTCTGCATAGTGGGTTTTTTTTTTCTCTTTTTACTACTACTTCCTCTAACACCAAATATATGTATAATTATCTTTGGGCATCTGAAAATTCCAATAGAGTTTGGTTCTTAATGAATTTTTCTAACTTAAGACATGGAATCAGATATTCTTATAGGAATTTTGGCTTCTTTTAGATCAAGAAGTTTGCCAATTACAAACATAAAATCAAGTACTTTATTCTGTTACATATTCATATCTACCACCTTTAAAATTTTGGGTTAGATTTACAAATTTGATTATTAAACACTCCACTAATAAAAATTTTCATTTGAAATTATTATCACATGCAGAAAAATCACTTTTAGTTACACAGTGTGAGCTATCTGGATTCTTTTTTCAGCTCCCAAGTTATAAGCTAAAACCAATACAAAATTCTAAAATGACACCAGGGGAAAAAAAGAAACCTTTAAAAAAAATCCAATATTAAACCTTAGAGAAACCTTTCTCATGATTTTTTTTTTTTGGCTACATTTTATATAATGTACTCTCCTTAATTTTATCTCAGCAAGCAAGATTTCTCTAGTCTTTCTCAAACTCAGTTTGAATCTGAAAACAAAATAAAATATAAATATGATTTAAAAGTACCCGATTTATAATAACATTGTAATTTAATTATTTTGAGACAATAACAATCACTGTATTTGAGAAATACAAATTATCCTGCACATAACAAAACAGTGTATTTTAGCTACTGTAGTTTGAACCCAAACATCTCCTCTGGCTAGAATTTAGGGTGATGTTTCTTCTGAACACTAATGATTAATTCGATTATCTCTATACACATTTGCAGAAATCTGAGTCCCAAAGACAAGTTTATATGCCAGCAAATATATTCAATACATAAACTTTAAAACAGTTATTAATACTTAAAAACAAACTGATTCACAACCAGAATAACCAATATTAAGTTATACAAGTTTTAAAGTTATTTTTTTCATATAAACCTACCTCTTTTTAAATGTCTTCACTAAATAATTTGTCAATGCAATTTTCTAAATGTTACTATCTACCACCCCAATACCCAACATATACTTGTAAAACTTTATCCTCAATCAGATTTTCTTTGCTGTAAAGTCTCTATCTTGTTAAAGGTTCATAGAGATTTCTTCAGTTTTCTCTTTAGAACAGACTCTTTTGCAAAAGCACCAAGCCATTTTTCTTTGTGATCCTTTTGAATCTCCCCTTTATTTCAACTTTCATGATCAGAAAAACACTGGCCCTGAACCCCTGAAGCAGAGGCAAAATTTATGGTCCTCAGGCTTATAAACTGCCTTTCTAGTGTGATTAAAGATACTACCTTTCCAGACATACCTGGTTTATCCCCACAACATACGTAGGGACAATGGGACCTGCTTCTTAGACATCAAGGTTTTTACATCATCATCATCATCATCATCATCATCATCATCATCATCATCATCGTGTATCCCTCCTCTCAGAAAGAGAAGTAGAATTCTTTTTCTCATTTTTATCTGCTCATGCCATTTGTAATACTGGAAGAGCTCCATTTCACTTGGAGGAACAATTTCTTATTTACAACAAATTCCAGGATTGCCTGGGAGGAGTTTGCAGGGATGATTTGCTAGATTTCCACGGTTGTCACTCTTACCTTGTTTCTCTAAGTTCACCATAATCAAAGTTTGCAGAAGCAGCATTCTGTGTTGGGTCCCCAGATTCTGTGCTTTCATTTTCTTATTTGAAAATCAATAATTTTTCTTGTTCCCCTGAGGGTAGCACATCCTTTCAGATTTAACATAC